>NC_137684.1:32452066-32556243 GCF_963989245.1 Nansenia antarctica | reverse complement strand
TAACCCTAACCCTAACCCTAACCCTAACCCTAACCCTAACCCTAACCCTAACCCTAACCCTAACCCTAACCCTAACCCTAACCCTAACCCTAACCCTAACCCTAACCCTAACCCTAACCCTAACCCTAACCCTAACCCTAACCCTAACCCTAACCCTAACCCTAACCCTAACCCTAACCCTAACCCTAACCCTAACCCTAACCCTAACCCTAACCCTAACCCTAACCCTAACCCTAACCCTAACCCTAACCCTAACCCTAACCCTAACCCTAACCCTAACCCTAACCCTAACCCTAACCCTAACCCTAACCCTAACCCTAACCCTAACCCTAACCCTAACCCTAACCCTAACCCTAACCCTAACCCTAACCCTAACCCTAACCCTAACCCTAACCCTAACCCTAACCCTAACCCTAACCCTAACCCTAACCCTAACCCTAACCCTAACCCTAACCCTAACCCTAACCCTAACCCTAACCCTAACCCTAACCCTAACCCTAACCCTAACCCTAACCCTAACCCTAACCCTAACCCTAACCCTAACCCTAACCCTAACCCTAACCCTAACCCTAACCCTAACCCTAACCCTAACCCTAACCCTAACCCTAACCCTAACCCTAACCCTAACCCTAACCCTAACCCTAACCCTAACCCTAACCCTAACCCTAACCCTAACCCTAACCCTAACCCTAACCCTAACCCTAACCCTAACCCTAACCCTAACCCTAACCCTAACCCTAACCCTAACCCTAACCCTAACCCTAACCCTAACCCTAACCCTAACCCTAACCCTAACCCTAACCCTAACCCTAACCCTAACCCTAACCCTAACCCTAACCCTAACCCTAACCCTAACCCTAACCCTAACCCTAACCCTAACCCTAACCCTAACCCTAACCCTAACCCTAACCCTAACCCTAACCCTAACCCTAACCCTAACCCTAACCCTAACCCTAACCCTAACCCTAACCCTAACCCTAACCCTAACCCTAACCCTAACCCTAACCCTAACCCTAACCCTAACCCTAACCCTAACCCTAACCCTAACCCTAACCCTAACCCTAACCCTAACCCTAACCCTAACCCTAACCCTAACCCTAACCCTAACCCTAACCCTAACCCTAACCCTAACCCTAACCCTAACCCTAACCCTAACCCTAACCCTAACCCTAACCCTAACCCTAACCCTAACCCTAACCCTAACCCTAACCCTAACCCTAACCCTAACCCTAACCCTAACCCTAACCCTAACCCTAACCCTAACCCTAACCCTAACCCTAACCCTAACCCTAACCCTAACCCTAACCCTAACCCTAACCCTAACCCTAACCCTAACCCTAACCCTAACCCTAACCCTAACCCTAACCCTAACCCTAACCCTAACCCTAACCCTAACCCTAACCCTAACCCTAACCCTAACCCTAACCCTAACCCTAACCCTAACCCTAACCCTAACCCTAACCCTAACCCTAACCCTAACCCTAACCCTAACCCTAACCCTAACCCTAACCCTAACCCTAACCCTAACCCTAACCCTAACCCTAACCCTAACCCTAACCCTAACCCTAACCCTAACCCTAACCCTAACCCTAACCCTAACCCTAACCCTAACCCTAACCCTAACCCTAACCCTAACCCTAACCCTAACCCTAACCCTAACCCTAACCCTAACCCTAACCCTAACCCTAACCCTAACCCTAACCCTAACCCTAACCCTAACCCTAACCCTAACCCTAACCCTAACCCTAACCCTAACCCTAACCCTAACCCTAACCCTAACCCTAACCCTAACCCTAACCCTAACCCTAACCCTAACCCTAACCCTAACCCTAACCCTAACCCTAACCCTAACCCTAACCCTAACCCTAACCCTAACCCTAACCCTAACCCTAACCCTAACCCTAACCCTAACCCTAACCCTAACCCTAACCCTAACCCTAACCCTAACCCTAACCCTAACCCTAACCCTAACCCTAACCCTAACCCTAACCCTAACCCTAACCCTAACCCTAACCCTAACCCTAACCCTAACCCTAACCCTAACCCTAACCCTAACCCTAACCCTAACCCTAACCCTAACCCTAACCCTAACCCTAACCCTAACCCTAACCCTAACCCTAACCCTAACCCTAACCCTAACCCTAACCCTAACCCTAACCCTAACCCTAACCCTAACCCTAACCCTAACCCTAACCCTAACCCTAACCCTAACCCTAACCCTAACCCTAACCCTAACCCTAACCCTAACCCTAACCCTAACCCTAACCCTAACCCTAACCCTAACCCTAACCCTAACCCTAACCCTAACCCTAACCCTAACCCTAACCCTAACCCTAACCCTAACCCTAACCCTAACCCTAACCCTAACCCTAACCCTAACCCTAACCCTAACCCTAACCCTAACCCTAACCCTAACCCTAACCCTAACCCTAACCCTAACCCTAACCCTAACCCTAACCCTAACCCTAACCCTAACCCTAACCCTAACCCTAACCCTAACCCTAACCCTAACCCTAACCCTAACCCTAACCCTAACCCTAACCCTAACCCTAACCCTAACCCTAACCCTAACCCTAACCCTAACCCTAACCCTAACCCTAACCCTAACCCTAACCCTAACCCTAACCCTAACCCTAACCCTAACCCTAACCCTAACCCTAACCCTAACCCTAACCCTAACCCTAACCCTAACCCTAACCCTAACCCTAACCCTAACCCTAACCCTAACCCTAACCCTAACCCTAACCCTAACCCTAACCCTAACCCTAACCCTAATTAGGGTTTACTAGGGATTTCTATACATAAAGTTGGATGCCAAAATCCAACATTTAGATTATTTATTCTAATAAATCATAATCATAATATTAAATTTTTTTTTTATTTGTTTCGGAATCGGATTTGCCTGCCGGTAATTTAGCCATTAAAAATTTTTACTTTCCGACCTTCCTATAAAAACTTGTTTCTCTGCAGTAAGTCAGCCAGTGCTCTTGATGGTGTATGTTTCTTGTTCCTATGGGGGTCCAACATACAGTATGGAAGTACAATTATTGGTATATAAAACCCTAACTATCCCTAACTTTGCCAAAGTGGGCGGGGCATCCCACATCATGGTATGAAGTCCAACACTATGATATTATTCCCTAACTATCCCTAACTTTGCCAAAGTGGGCGGGGCATGGGCGGGGCATCCCACATCATGGTATGAAGTCCAACACTATGATATTATTCCCTAACTATCCCTAACTTTGCCAAAGTGGGCGGGGCATCCCACATCATGGTATAGAAGTCCAACACTATGATATAAGTCCCTAACTATCCCTAACCTAAATCTTTGCCAAAGTGCATTATGGGACATTATATCGACATATGTGAAAACCAGACCTCTAGCTCACTCAGGAGGGGAGTTATGAATTCGTTCTGGCCACGAATGGCCGATCAAACAGAAACGTTAAGTAAACACTTGTCTCACCGAGATGTTCCACATATGTGAAAACCAGACCTCTAGCTCACAGCTAGGAGGGGTGTTATGAGTTCTCTGCACTTACGAATGGCCGATCAAGCCGAAACGTTGGGTAAACACTTGTCTCACCAAGATGTTGCACATATGTGAAAACCAGACCTCTAGCTCACTCAGGAGGGGAGTTATAAGTAATGAGCTTAAGTCAAAGTGGGCGGAGCTTAAATCAAAGTGGGCGGAGCTTAAATCAAAGTGGGCGGAGCTTAAATCAAAGGAGTCCAGCTTCCTGTATATTATAATGCATGGAGTCCAGTTTATGGTATAAATCATAGGAGTCCAGCTTCCTGTATATTATAATGCATGGAGTCCAGTTTATGGTATAAATCATAGTAAAGTGGGCGGAGCTTAAATCAAAGTGGGCGGAGCTTAAATCAAAGTGGGCGGAGCTTAAATCAAAGTGGGAGGGGCTTAAATCAAAGTGGGCGGAGCTTAAATCAAAGTGGGAGGGGCTTAAATCAAAGTGGGCGGAGCTTAAATCAAAGTGGGCGGAGCTTAAATCAAAGTGGGCGGAGCTTAAATCAAAGGAGTCCAGCTTCCTGTATATTATAATGCATGGAGTCCAGTTTATGGTATAAATCATAGGAGTCCAGCTTCCTGTATATTATAATGCATGGAGTCCAGTTTATGGTATAAATCATAGTAAAGTGGGCGGAGCTTAAATCAAAGTGGGCGGAGCTTAAATCAAAGTGGGCGGAGCTTAAATCAAAGTGGGAGGGGCTTAAATCAAAGTGGGCGGAGCTTAAATCAAAGTGGGAGGGGCTTAAATCAAAGTGGGCGGAGCTTAAATCAAAGTGGGCGGAGCTTAAATCAAAGTGGGCGGAGCTTAAATCAAAGGAGTCCAGCTTCCTGTATATTATAATGCATGGAGTCCAGTTTATGGTATAAATCATAGGAGTCCAGCTTCCTGTATATTATAATGCATGGAGTCCAGTTTATGGTATAAATCATAGTAAAGTGGGCGGAGCTTAAATCAAAGTGGGCGGAGCTTAAATCAAAGTGGGCGGAGCTTAAATCAAAGTGGGAGGGGCTTAAATCAAAGTGGGCGGAGCTTAAATCAAAGTGGGAGGAGCTTAAATCAAAGTGGGAGGGGCTTAAATCAAAGGGTTAGCATGGAGTTCAGTTTAGGGTATAAATCATAGTAAAGTGGGCGGAGCTTAAATCAAAGTGGGCGGAGCTTAAATCAAAGTGGGCGGAGCTTAAATCAAAGTGGGAGGGGCTTAAATCAAAGTGGGCGGAGCTTAAATCAAAGTGGGAGGAGCTTAAATCAAAGTGGGAGGGGCTTAAATCAAAGGGTTAGCATGGAGTTCAGTTTAGGGTATAAATCATAGTAAAGTGGGCGGAGCTTAAATCAAAGTGGGCGGAGCTTAAATCAAAGTGGGCGGAGCTTAAATCAAAGTGGGAGGGGCTTAAATCAAAGTGGGCGGAGCTTAAATCAAAGTGGGAGGGGCTTAAATCAAAGGGTTAGCATGGAGTTCAGTTTAGGGTATAAATCATAGGAGTCCAGCTTCCTGTATATTATAATGCATGGAGTCCAGTTTATGGTATAAATCATAGGAGTCCAGCTTCCTGTATATTATAATGCATGGAGTCCAGTTTATGGTATAAATCATAGTAAAGTGGGCGGAGCTTAAATCAAAGTGGGCGGAGCTTAAATCAAAGTGGGCGGAGCTTAAATCAAAGTGGGAGGGGCTTAAATCAAAGTGGGCGGAGCTTAAATCAAAGGAGTCCAGCTTCCTGTATATTATAATGCATGGAGTCCAGTTTATGGTATAAATCATAGGAGTCCAGCTTCCTGTATATTATAATGCATGGAGTCCAGTTTATGGTATAAATCATAGTAATTAGTGTGATTTATAATCAGTATATAATATATAATGTATATAATATATAATCAGTATTAATTAGTAATCATACTAATTAGGAGTCCTAATTAAATAAGGGTCCTTATTAAATAAGGGTTATTTACGTTGGGTAAACTAAGCGCTCAATTTAGTCACTCACTATTCGCCTACCCCTCCCCCACTCAGCCGTTTAACATTGGCGACCTCCGGAAGTTTAGGCTCACTTTTGGGACACTTCCTATGTAGCCAGGGTCACAAAAAAACACACACGCCATCACTGGGATGCCAGCTTTCATCCAAAAGTGATTTCAAGTCTCTAGCCCAATTTATCACCAAACAGCACTCAATTTAGTCACTCACTACCCCTCCCCACTCAGCCGTTTAACATTGGCGACCTCCGGAAGTTTAGGCTCACTTTTGGGACACTTCCTATGTAGCCAGGGTCACAAAAAAACACACACGCCATCACTGGGATGCCAGCTTTCATCCAAAAGTGATTTCAAGTCTCTAGCCCAATTTATCACCAAACAGCGCTCAATTTAGTCACTCACTATTCGCCTCCCCACTCAGCCGTTTAACATTGGCGACCTCCGGAAGTTTAGGCTCACTTTTGGGACACTTCCTATGTAGCCAGGGTCACAAAAAAACACACACGCCATCACTGGGATGCCAGCTTTCATCCAAAAGTGATTTCAAGTCTCTAGCCCAATTTATCACCAAACAGCACTCAATTTAGTCACTCACTACCCCTCCCCACTCAGCCGTTTAACATTGGCGACCTCCTGAACTTTAGGCTCACCTTTGGGACACTTCCTATGTAGCCAGGGGCACAAAAAAAGACACACACCATCAGTGGGATGCCAGCTTTCAGACAAAATTGTTTTCAAGTCTCTAGCCCATTGTATGGCCCCCCCGCTGACCGAAAAGTTACTCAAATTACTCAAATTCAGGCTTCTCGGCCTAGGCCGGTTCAGGTCAAAGTACCGCTGTGTCTCAACCGTACGAGCCACAGACGCCGTTCTAATATTTCCTGAATCGGCTCGGGCCCGCCGAACACATATCCGAGCCCCGACTCGGTTGCGGCGCCCCCTGTTGCCAGACTTCATAACTCCCCTCCTGAGTGAGCTAGAGGTCTGTTTTTTTTTTGCCTAGCAGAAAAAACTTGACAGAGTATGGGTGCCAAGCCCCTTACGAATGACCTCGTCGAAAACGGTGCGTCTCTGCGCCTCGGAACGGCCGCGCTGACCGAAAAGCATTTAAAAATTACTCAAATTCAGGCTTCTCGGCCTAGGCCGGTTCAGGTAAAGTACCGCTGTGTCTCAACCGTACTAGCCACAGACGCCGTTCTAATATTTCCTGAATCGTCTCGGGCCCGCCGAACACATATCCGAGCCCCGACTCGGTTGCGGCGCCCCCTGTTGCCAGAATTCATAACTCCCCTCCTGAGTGAGCTAGAGGTCTGGTTTTCACATATGTCCAACATCTTGGTGAGACAAGTGTTTACCCAGAGTTTCGGCTTGATCGGCCATTCGTGGCCCAAACGGGGAGCTTTGAAGTAAGTGCAAAATCCGTAACTAAAGGGGGCGCCACGGAGCGACCATTTGAGCTAGCGCCTCGAAACTCGGGGCACGCGACTGGACCCCTGTGACGGTTCACGGTGCCGATTTTGGGGTGACTGGGACTTTCTGGCACCGAGTTCTGGTTTTCATCCTAAGGCTTCAACATAGGGTACACCTGTGTACACCCTAGGTAGGTCCGGTTTGTTGGCAAATGAGAAAATGCAAAACTCGGCCCCGGAGCCACCCAGGTGCCTGAAAATTGGCACGGTGAAGTGGCCCGATGCCTTGGACACGCACAGTGAGTTTTGAGGCGCTAGCTCAAAAGGCCGCCGCACAGCGCCCCCTGGAACAGCAAGAACTTTTTTTTTTTTTTTTTTTTATACACACACACAGACACACACACACACACACACACAGAGAGAGAGAGTTATACACACACACACACACACAGACACACACACACACACACACACAGACACACACACACAGACACAGACACACACACACACAGACACACACACACACACACACACACAGAGAGCTCATTACTTATAACTCCCCTCCTGAGTGAGCTAGAGGTCTGGTTTTCACATATGTCGATATAATGTCCCATAATGCACTTTGGAATTTTTTTTAGGTTAGGGTGTTTAGGGATTTATACCATAGTGTTGGACTTCTTTACCATGATGTGATGTGGGATGCCCCACGCCCACTTTGGCAAAGTTTTTAGGTTAGGGTGTTTAGGGATTTATATCATAGTGTTGGACTTCTATACCATGATGTGGGATGCCCCGCCCATGCCCCGCCCACTTTGGCAAAGTTTTTAGGTTAGGGTTAGTTAGGGATTTATATCATAGTGTTGGACTAGCATGATGTGGGATGCCTCAAGCTCAAGAGCTCAATTTAGTCACTCACTATTCGCCTACCCCTCCCCCACTCAGCCGTTTAACATTGGCGACCTCCGGAAGTTTAGGCTCACTTTTGGGACACTTCCTATGTAGCCAGGGGCACAAAAAAACACACACGCCATCACTGGGATGCCAGCTTTCACCCAAAAGTGATTTCAAGTCTCTAGCCCAATTTATCACCAAACAGCACTCAATTTAGTCACTCACTATTCGCCTCCCCACTCAGCCGTTTAACATTGGCGACCTCCGGAAGTTTAGGCTCACTTTTGGGACACTTCCTATGTAGCCAGGGGCACAGAAATACACACACGCCATCACTGGGATGCCAGCTTTCATCCAAAAGTGATTTCAAGTCTCTAGCCCAATTTATCACCAAACAGCACTCAATTTAGTCACTCACTACCCCTCCCCACTCAGCCGTTTAACATTGGCGACCTCCTGAACTTTAGGCTCACCTTTGGGACACTTCCTATGTAGCCAGGGGCACAAAAAAAGACACACACCATCAGTGGGATGCCAGCTTTCAGACAAAATTGTTTTCAAGTCTCTAGCCCATTGTATGGCCCCCTCGCTGACCGAAAAGCATTTAAAAATTACTCAAATTCAGGCTTCTCGGCCTAGGCCGGTTCAGGTAAAGTACCGCTGTGTCTCAACCGTACGAGCCACAGACGCCGTTCTAATATTTCCTGAATCGGCTCGGGCCCGCCGAACACATATCCGAGCCCCGACTCGGTTGCGGCGCCCCCTGTTGCCAGAATTCATAACTCCCCTCCTGAGTGAGCTAGAGGTCTGTTTTTTTTTGCCTAGCAGAAAAAACTTGACAGAGTATGGGTGCCAAGCCCCTTACGAATGACCTCGTCGAAAACGGTGCGTCTCTGCGCCTCGGAACGGCCGCGCTGACCGAAAAGCATTGAAAAATTACTCAAATTCAGGCTTCTCGGCCTAGGCCGGTTCAGGTAAAGTACCGCTGTGTCTCAACCGTACTAGCCACAGACGCCGTTCTAATATTTCCTGAATCGGCTCGGGCCCGCCGAACACATATCCGAGCCCCGACTCGGTTGCGGCGCCCCCTGTTGCCAGAATTCATAACTCCCCTCCTGAGTGAGCTAGAGGTCTGGTTTTCACATATGTCCAACATCTTGGTGAGACAAGTGTTTACCCAGAGTTTCGGCTTGATCGGCCATTCGTGGCCCAAACGGGGAGCTTTGAAGTAAGTGCAAAATCCGTAACTAAAGGGGGCGCCACGGAGCGACCGTTTGAGCTAGCGCCTCGAAACTCGGGGCACGCGACTGGACCCCTGTGACGGTTCACGGTGCCGATTTTGGGGTGACTGGGACTTTCTGGCACCGAGTTCTGGTTTTCATCCTAAGGCTTCAACATAGGGTACACCTGTGTACACCCTAGGTAGGTCCGGTTTGTTGGCAAATGACAAAATGCAAAACTCGGCCCCGGAGCCACCCAGGTGCCTGAAAATTGGCACGGTGAAGTGGCCCGATGCCTTGGACACGCACAGTGAGTTTTGAGGCGCTAGCTCAAAAGGCCGCCGCACAGCGCCCCCTGGAACAGCAAGAACTTTTTTTTTTTTTTTTTTTATACACACACACACACAGACACACACACACACACACACACACACACAGAGAGAGAGAGAGAGAGTTATACACACACACACACACACACACAGACACACAGAGAGAGAGTTTTACACACACACACACACACACACACACACACAGAGAGAGAGAGTTATACACACACACACACACAGACACACACACACACACACAGACACACACACACAGACACAGACACACACACACACAGACACACACACACACAGACACACACACACACACACACAGAGAGCTCATTACTTATAACTCCCCTCCTGAGTGAGCTAGAGGTCTGGTTTTCACATATGTGGAACATCTTGGTGAGACAAGTGTTTACCCAACGTTTCGGCTTGATTGGCCATTCGTAAGTGCAGAGAACTCATAACACCCCTCCTAGCTGTGAGCTAGAGGTCTGGTGTTCACATATGTCGAACATCTCGGTGAGACAAGTGTTTACTTAACGTTTCTGCTTGATCGGCCATTCGTGGCCAGAACGAATTCATAACTCCCCTCCTGAGTGAGCTAGAGGTCTGGTTTTCACATATGTCGATATAATGTCCCATAATGCACTTTGGAATTTTTTTTAGGTTAGGGTGTTTAGGGATTTATACCATAGTGTTGGACTTCTTTACCATGATGTGGGATGCCCCACGCCCACTTTGGCAAAGTTTTTAGGTTAGGGTTAGTTAGGGATTTATATCATAGTGTTGGACTTCTATACCATGATGTGGGATGCCCCGCCCATGCCCCGCCCACTTTGGCAAAGTTAGGGTTAGTTAGGGATTTATATCATAGTATTGGACTTCTATACCATGATGTGGGATGCCCCGCCCATGCCCCGCCCACTTTGGCAAAGTTAGGGTTAGTTAGGGAATAATATCATAGTATTGTACTTCCGGGTTCATAATGTGGGACGCGGGGGGACTCTGGCGACTCTAGCTGGTCATCTGGGTGTATTACAGAAAATCCAGGTTTGTGTATAGGGTATACGAATCCGGATTTTCGCATTTTAACATTACTGCAGTTGGATGTTGGCGGATAACGGTATGAAACATCCAGCTTTATGTATATGCCTATGGCAAAAGTCCAACATTTGGATGTGAAATGATAACCCTAACCCTAACCCTAACCCTAACCCTAACCCTAACCCTAACCCTAACCCTAACCCTAACCCTAACCCTAACCCTAACCCTAACCCTAACCCCCTAACCCTAACCCTAACCCTAACCCTAACCCTAACCCTAACCCTAACCCTAACCCCCTAACCCTAACCCTAACCCTAACCCTAACCCTAACCCTAACCCTAACCCTAACCCTAACCCTAACCCTAACCCTAACCCTAACCCTAACCCTAACCCTAACCCCACCCTAACCCTAACCCTAACCCTAACCCTAACCCTAACCCTAACCCTAACCCTAACCCTAACCCTAACCCTAACCCTAACCCTAACCCTAACCCTAACCCTAACCCTAACCCTAACCCTAACCCTAACCCTAACCCTAACCCTAACCCTAACCCTAACCCTAACCCTAACCCTAACCCTAACCCTAACCCTAACCCTAACCCTAACCCCTAACCCTAACCCTAACCCTAACCCTAACCCTAACCCTAACCCTTACATGACTTGCACTGGGCAAAATAATTACACCACCATGCATCACTATTGTAGTGTTTGGCAAACTGTTGCGTAGCTGAGTGAGCATTGGTAGATCCTACTAGTACAGACTTTACACTCACACAGGCTTTCTCTCTCTCGCTGATCTCCTTATCTCAGGTTCTGGATTCACTACACTTGTCTTTATGAATGAGTTAACATTATTTATTTAAAATGATTGAGATCAAAACAATGTACATTGAATGAACAATACTGTTTAAATGCGTTTACGTAGCACTCATCTGATACACTGCAATACTAATGTATGAACACGTGAGGGCGCTATCATCACGGCCATATAGCAGAAACACTAGGCACGGCGCCATCTGGTGGTCAATTGTCGTCAGCACAACACAAAGCAAATTGGCGAATCCAGAACTTCATGAGAATATTTCCTATTCAGTGGTTGAAACTATCACACATCTGGCACTCCGAATTGTTTCAGCAGCAGTATAAAAAACTGTTATATTTTCCAATGTTTTTATTTATATGAAAGGCCTCCTATTATTGATGAATGTATCCAGCTGTGTAGCAGCACAGTAACATTCCACTTCATGGAATGGAAAAGCAGTGGGATCACCAGCGCCCTCATGTGGACAACATCATAACCTGCAGCCTGCCACCTGGGTGCACTGATACAAGCTACAAGGAGGAAACTAGACTCTCAAACAGTCTGGATAGAATAATGGGGTGACATACGTTTTATTGCATAAAAATAGCAGGAATACAATGACCATTTTAGAACAGGGAGAATGGTTGAACTGATTCAGGCTGTAAAGCAAATATAATAATATCAGTTTTCACATGAATGTTTGGCAGAGACTTTTGGCTATGTTTTGTTGATAGCAAAACATGTCTAATATTGATAATCTGACTCCAATGTAATTATCACTATGTGCTTAGTTTTTTCTCCTCATACAGGGTTAGGGTTACACTGGTCAGATCGCTGTCATACAAAATCTCTGCTAGTCTGAGCAGAACAAGGATAGCGGGAGGATAGAAATTAATAATATTAGTGTTTCTGTGTGTCAAAGCGGGAAAAGCAAGGCTAGATGTTTGCAAATAAATGATGTATCAATTTCTTCCCCGTGTATAATACTGAAGGTAAATGTACAGCAGCGACAACCTTTATCAATGTTCAAACCTTTAAAACTGAAAGTGTTGAAAAAAAAAGTTCTGTGGAAAACTTCTGGCCACAGCACATAGTGAGAGGGCTGCCACACGGTACACGTTTATCATGAATGAAAAATAACAAACCGGCTAACCCTTTAAACTGAAACAAAAACCCGGAATTGCTAAACGTCAAACAATAGTCCAAACTTAAATAACAAGATAGAAATACGTCATTGTCGCACACTCTCCAAACACACAGCCAACTCTGCCACAGGTGTCTGTGGTTTCCTCTCACTCATTCAATCATCTGTCACGCCCCCGTGCACTTCCTCAAACTAAACAACATTTATACAAATTAATCAATGGGCAGAAAGAGTGATACTATAGGCATACATGACTTGCACTGGCCAAAATAATTACACCACCATGCATCACTATTGTAGTGTTTGGCAAACTGTTGCGTAGCTGAGTGAGCATTGGTAGATCCTACTAGTACAGACTTTACACTCACACAGGCTTTCTCTCTCTCGCTGATCTCCTTATCTCAGGTTCTGGATTCACTACACTTGTCTTTATGAATGAGTTAACATTATTTATTTAAAATGATTGAGATCAAAACAATGTACATTGAATGAACAATACCGTTTAAATGGGTTTACGTAGCACTCATCTGATACACTGCAATACTAATGTATGAACACGTGAGGGCGCTATCATCACGGCCATATAGCAGAAACACTAGGCACGGCGCCATCTAGTGGTCAATTGTCGTCAGCACAACACAAAGCGAATTGGCGAATCCAGAACTTCATGAGAATATTTCCTATTCAGTGGTTGAAACTATCACACATCTGGCACTCCGAATTGTTTCAGCAGCAGTATAAAAAACAGTTATATTTCCCAATGTTTTTATTTATATGAAAGGCCTCCTATTATTGATGAATGTATCCAGCTGTGTAGCAGCACAGTAACATTCCACTTCATGGAATGGAAAAGCAGTGGGATCACCAGCGCCCTCATGTGGACAACATCATAACCTGCAGCCTGCCACCTGGGTGCACTGATACTGTAGCTACAAGGAGGAAACTAGACTCTCAAACAGTCTGGATAGAATAATGGGGTGACATTCGTTTTATTGCATAAAAATAGCAGGAATACAATGACCATTTTAGAACAGGAAGAATGGTTGAACTGACTCAGGCTGTAGAGCAAATATAATAATATCAGTTTTCACATGAATGTTTGGCAGAGACTTTTGGCTATGTTTTGTTGATAGCAAAACATGTCTAATATTGATAATCTGACTCCAATGTAATTATCACAATGTGCTTAGTTTTTTCTAGGGATGCACGATATTATCGGCGCCGATATTTATCGGCCCGATATTGGGAAATTAATGTTATTAAATATTTATCGTTTTTATACATTTTAGCCGATATAGAGCTGATAATATGAAGCCAGAAATATTTCCGGTTCCGGTTGTCGCGGTCATGATGCTGCGCCTGCGTACAGCCACGCAGTGTAGAGACGAGAGCGAAACATGGCTGTGACAGATGGTCTGACTCTGTATCCATACGTAACATCATTCAGTATGAGTTCATATAGCTCGCTGGTAGTTTTATAATAACATTCAATTGTCCCATTTGTCTGACAGGTTAAGTGACGGTAGCTAGTATTGTTTTTCCAATGTTATTGTTTGACAGAAGTAGCAGCCAGTAAACATGGTAGTGTGTGTAGGCTGCTAGACAGCAAAGTTAGCTTATTGTTATCAGCAACAGTAATAAAAGTCGTTATCTCGTGTCACATATCACACCAGCGATCTGCATAAAGCTGAGCCGGTGGTCAACCATGTGGTAGCTATCACCATGACGCCAGCAAACTAGCCGACACGTTAGCATCGTTAGTACTGTCGTTTGATATAGGCTGCGTTCGTAAATTCACTCTGAGACCGCCGGAGCGCACAATGGGTTCAACGTCATAAAGGGACCAAGTAATCTGATTGGACGAGAGGCATTACAAGAGTGCTGATCAGACTTCCAGAGCGAATTTACGAATGCAGCCACTAGCCAGATAGCTACCGTCGCTAAACCTGTCAGACGAGACCGTTGTCTGGAAAAATGGGACAATTGAATGTTATTATAAAGCTACCAGCGAGCTATATGAACTCATACTGAACGATGTTACGAAAACATGCACATTTTGTTTTTCCATGTCAGTGCAATTTATTTTTAATTCTTATGCAAAACGTTTGATGGGCTTTATCACAACATCCTCATGCACTAAAAGTAGCATAGACCAGCCCTTTTCAGTTGCTTTATTAAGCATACTATGCTAGCCTACTATGTGCCTTGTGTCATTCTGTTTATCTGCAGACTAAGCAGCCATAGGCTTTTGGTTCTATAAAAGTCTTTATTTTTGTATTGACTGATGCACTTTATTTTTGACACTTTTTTGATCTAATTACTCTTAGGTGAGCCTTTTTTGTTTTCATAAAAGGAGGCCAGATCTTGGCTAAAAAAAAGCATTGTGCACTGTCTATAACAGATTATGTTTGTTAGAGGAAATAATAAATGAACATTTGAAGAGTCAGAAGTGTTCTCTTTGTTGTGTTAACAATAGTGATGTAAGTTAGATTTGGTGAGATCACTATGGAATATTAAATCATCAATCTTTGCTCACTACATAGCCTTTCTTACCTTCAGGTGTGCATGAACTACAGGTTATCAACTGTGAAATTATATCTGTTCTCATTAGGGATGCACCGAACATTCGGCCACCGAATGTATTCGGCCGAATATCGCAAAATAAAGCACATTCGGTATTCGGCCGAATGTGTGAAAACACTGAATGTTTACCACCGAATAGTGGGCGTGTTTTGATGATACTTGCCAGGCCATTCTTAGGGAAGAACTGACGATGAGTGAAGGGAAGTCCAGGGTAGATGTAGACAGAGGGTTGATTGGGAGTGGAGACAGAGGGTTGATTGGGAGTGGAGACAGAGGGTTGATTGGGAGTGGAGACAGAGGGTTGATTGGGAGTGGAGACAGGTGTGCAGGTTTGGCTGAAGATCTAATTAGCGGGGACAAGCCTCAGCTGCGGCGGAGAGCACACTGTGCTCGAGCTGTGGGGGCGGGGGAGGGTGTGTGAAGGCCCAGCCGTAACACTATGTCATTGAACCATACGGACATCAATACTTAAGCCACAACATACAGAATTATCAAAATCCTGTAGCATCTCTTTAAAGAGAGTTCAACTAATTAGTTAACTTGCAATCTTCCAAAGTATTTTGTAATAATATTATCATGGCACATCATTCTTGTTAACACAAGTCATGAATAAAGCTTCGGCCTACATTGATGAAAGATTTTCTTTCAGCAGCTATTCAGGGAAAACAAAAACATTTAATTTGACTGATTTATTTTATTTATTGTGCTTTGTTGGTATAGACTGGTGTCTGCTGGAATGTTCAATAAAAGTTATTTTTTTTCAATCTCAATTTCTTTCTTTGAGAAGCATGAATAAAAAGCAAAATGTATTTAGTTTATGCAATGATAAAATTAAAAACTGCCGATACACATTCGGTATTCGGTATTCGGCCAAGTGTTTCCTTAAATTCGGCTTCGGCCAAGAATTTTCATTTCGGTGCATCCCTAATTCTCATATCGGTTATCGGCCACGAGAAGTGGGTAAACATCGGTTATCGGTATCGGTTAGAAAAAATGCAGCATCCCTAGTTTTTTCTCCTCATACAGGGTTAGGGTTACACTGGTCAGATCGCTGTCATACAAAATCTCTGCTAGTCTGAGCAGAACAAGGATAGCGGGAGGATAGAAATTAATAATATTAGTGTTTCTGTGTGTCAAAGCGGGAAAAGCAAGGCTAGATGTATGCAAATAAATGATGTATCAATTTCTTCCCCGTGTATAATACTGAAGGTAAATGTACAGCAGCGACAACCTTTATCAATGTTCAAACCTTTAAAAATGAAAGTGTTGAAAAAAAAGTTCTGTGGAAAACGTCTGGCCACAGCACATAGTGAGAGGGCTGCCACACGGTACACGTTTATCATGAATGAAAAATAACAAACCGGCTAACCTTTTAAACTGAAACAAAAACCCGGAATTGCTAAACGTCAAACAACAGTCCAAACTTAAATAACAAGATAGTAATACGTCATTGTTGCACGCTCTCCAAACACACAGCCAACTCTGCCACAGGTGTCTGTGGTTTCCTCTCACTCATTCAATCATCTGTCACGCCCCCGTGCACTTCCTCAAACTAAACAACATTTATACAAATGAATCAATGGGCAGAAAGAGTGATACTATAGGCCAGGGGTCACCAACCTTTTTGAAACTGAGAGCTACTTCATGGGTACTGAGTCATACGAAGGGCTACCAGTTTGATACGCTCTTCTGAAATAACACATTTGCTCAGTTTGCCTTTAGTTATATATTATTAATAATGATTAATGATACTCATCTATGTGAAGACACTGATCACGTTAATGATTTCTCACAATAATTCTCAAAAATGACAACAAGGTGGGAAACAGATATCAATATTCAGCACTTTATCTCTATTAATCTCAGTAATTGTTACATTTTCAGATGATCACTTACATCACTACATTTCATAGGAAAAATTACCCATTTTCACTAGCCACTGACAAACCCTTTTAAGAAATCATGAACTATGTTGCACCATGTTTCAAAAAGTTATCAATTATGTAATGTTAAAGAAAAATCAACTTACATATTTTTAAATACATCTTGTCACATTTTGAACTAATGACCAAATCTGCTGCATTTTTAACAAATTATAACTGTTACATGTCATGAACACACTTTTAAATTGAACACAATTCTTCAATATTTTAATTCAACTTTGTCATGGCACTGCCATGTTGCCACTGACAACATCTGGTATCTGTTTCTTTGTTAGTGGGAAGACTGGCATTGCATGCTGTTCACCAGTATATTGTAATCTGGTGTGTAACTTGACACTGCAACTGTGAGTGAGTCTTTCAGATGTGCATCAGTGAGGCGTGTTCTGTGTTTGTTCTTGATGAAGTTCATGTCAGAAAACGCTGATTCACAGAGATAGGTTGAATCAAACAGGCTGGCAACCTTCATAGCTGCTGTGCATACACCACTGTACTTCTCTGTATCAACAAGGCACCAAAAGTTTGGTGCAGCCTGGTGGGCTTTGCGGTGGAGGTCATTTTGCAATGTTATGATTTCAATCTCCACCTGTCCAGCATCCAAGTTGAACGTTGCACTTAGTTGCTCAGCACAGCATGTTGTGTCCACATTCATGAAAGGATTGGAAATGAATGACACACATGGCTCAAGCTGATGAAGGTCACAAAACCTATTCTCAAACTCTTGCCCAAGTCTGTTTATGACTTCACAGTACTTTTCTGCAACTTTGTCAAATGTCTCAGATGCAGAAGCATTGTCTTTCAGCACCGACTGCACAGAGGGAAAGTGCAGCACCTTGTTTCTCTGTATATCCACAGAAAAAACGTTCATCTTGGCTTTAAATGCATTTAAAGCACTTATCATATCAACAACAGTCTTACCTTTGCCTTGCAGCTCGCAGTTCAAGTTGTTTAGTTTCCCAGTAATGTCTGTCAAAAATGCAAGGTCAAGTGTCCACTCTGTGTCCTCTAGCAGTGAGACATCTTCGCCTTTGGACTGCATGAACGCTTTGATTTCACCCAAAAGTGACAAAAAACGACGTAAAACTCGTCCTCTGCTGAGCCATCGGATTTCTGTGTGTAGCAGCAGGTCACCATATTCAGCTGACATCTCCTCCAATAGCACCTTGAAAATCCTGCGCTGCTTTGCTTTGGAACGGATGTTGTTTATGATTTTCACAACGGGAGTCATCACGTGCCCAAAGCCGATCACTTTTGCACATAACGCCTGCTGGTGAATAATGCAGTGGTAATGCAGAAATGTTGGGAAGTCTGGGTCACCTTTACAGTGAGCGATGAAACCTGTATGTCGGCCGATCATAGCAGGAGCCCCGTCTGTAGTCACCGCTACCAGCTTTTCCAACGGTATCTTTTTCTGCACAAAAAACTCCTTCACCGTGTTATAAATGTCAACTCCCCTCGTAGTTGTCTTTAAGGGCAGTAGTGTCAGGAGTTCTTCTCTTGTGGAGAAATCTTCAAACACCATCCGGATGAAAACCGACAGCTGCGCTGTACTGCTGCTGTCCACGGACTCGTCGCATTGGATGCTAAACCAGCTGCACTTAGCCAGATCCTGGTCCAGCTGATCGGCCAAGTTACCAGACATAGCTGACACTCGTCTAGCCATCGTAGATGCCCCCAGTTGGACATCGGAGAGAGTGGCGATTAGATCGGTTACATTTTTCTCATCGTTTAGTACAGTGTTAGCAATTATAAGCATTGCTTCTTTGACAACTTCTCCGTCTGAAAATGCCTTCTTCTTCTTGATCAGAAAATGTGTAGCTCTAAACGAGGCTTCGGTTGCTTTTTGTGACTTTTTCGCCGGCCTCGTGAAAAAAGACTGTTGCTTACCCAAAGCTGCCTTTAGCTCGCGGGCTTTTTCTGCCCGTAGTGCGCTCCCTGGTGGGTAGTTAGCATGGTAGCTTTTGTGACAGGTAGTGAAGTGTCTCTCCACATTGTGCCGCTTTGCCGTGGCCACAGTCGCCCCGCAAATGAGACACACGCAGGTTTCTTTCACAGTCGTAAAAAAGAACTCCTCCTCCCAATCGTTGTGAAAGTGATACGTTTTCTTTCTTTTTTCTGCCATGTTTTTGGGGTACTAAACTGCATTAAGCGCCCACCTTCGCTGCACCCGCCAACTTACTCTCCACTTGTCGCGCACAATACTGACGTTAGAACTAGAGTAGGTCAGAGTTCACCTATCTAAACTTATGTATAATAAACATATTTTTAAGATATTGTCATTTTTAAATCTATATGAATGCAAGTGTGATTAATTAAGAATAGCAACAGAATCAAATATATATAAATTATAGAATACATATTATTTTTTTATTTTTTTTTCATTTTAGACGCAGCTCACTAGACGCTATTTTTAGAACAGGCCTGCGGGCGACTCAAGTGGTCTTTGGGGGCGACCTGGTGCCCGCGGGCACCGTGTTGGTGACCCCTGCTATAGGCATACATGACTTGCACTGGGCAAAATAATTACACCACCATGCATCACTATTGTAGTGTTTGGCAAACTGTTGCATAGCTGAGTGAGCATTGGTAGATCCTACTAGTACAGACTTTACACTCACACAGGCTTTCTCTCTCTCGCTGATCTCCTTATCTCAGGTTCTGGATTCACTACACTTGTCTTTATGAATGAGTTAACATTATTTATTTAAAATGATTGAGATCAAAACAATGTACATTGAATGAACAATACTGTTTAAATGCGTTTACGTAGCACTCATCTGATACACTGCAATACTAATGTATGAACACGTGAGGGCGCTATCATCACGGCCATATAGCAGAAACACTAGGCACGGCGCCATCTGGTGGTCAATTGTCGTCAGCACAACACAAAGCAAATTGGCGAATCCAGAACTTCATGAGAATATTTCCTATTCAGTGGTTGAAACCAGTGGCGCCGGCAGGATTCGATTTCATAGTACGCACAGAAACGTAAAAAACTTTGCAGAAATAGCGCAGACTAGCCTACAATATACATAGGTTGGATGATTGTATCACCTATTCATAGTTTGCAGTCACGTGACTGGCGCAGAGCCCTGGCGGCCAAAACATAGTGGAAACTCCGTAGAACTGCAGCACTGACCTGTCATTAACCACCTGTTTCAAGCAACGATTATTTAGATCACCTCTCAAAAGAAGAAAAACAAAGATATGTGAACAAACTACACATTTTGGGCACTTGCGATCCATATAGAGCACCCGCCGCAGTATTTCAATCACTAAAAACAGCGAAGTCGCTGCCAGAGCTCCAGGTCGGTGATGTCTACATACATCTTGTGAGAATCATTCCCCTCACACTGCCGCCAGGATGAAAGCGAAACAGAAGTACAGACAGTTATCTGTTTTTTCGATCTGGATGGGTCAATAATGCTAATGTTAGCTAGCTAAAGGACCTACACAACCAACTCCAAGCGGGTAGCTTCCACAACAACAAACCATGTCAGAACGATTATGCAAAGATAATGACTACAAATAGAATAACTAGGCTAGTCAAAGTCAAAGTCAGCTTTATTGTCAATCCAATATATGTACAGACATGGATTATATGTACAGTCAATCCAATATATGTACAGACACAAGATTAGAAAATACCTATATATACAAAAAATACTAGATAAAAGATTTGAAATGTGCGGTACAATGTACAGGGGTGGAATACAATATGAACAATGACAATAGTGCAATAGTGGTAATTGGCTCAGTATAATCGAGTAAAGTGGCTAAGTAAATAATTAAAATCATCAGTGTTTACTTGAGCTTAATCTTCTCCTCTGAGTTTTTCTTTTTCTGACGGAATTCTGTAGAAGCCCAACCCAGGGTCGTCTCCTCGTCGCTTAGTGCACCCGATTGCACAGCAACTATCCAGCATTTTGTCAAACAACTAATTACTTGGTAAAAACCTGATACAATAGCTGGCAGGCAGCGGAAGAAAGATTTGTTTTGCCCGCCAGGTGGGCGTTCCCCTTATGCCGTGACGACACGTGCAAACAGCCCAGGTGACAGCGCACCTCGAAACACAGATGAAAACAGCCCAGGTGACAGCGCACCTCGAAACACAGATGAAAACAGCCCAGGTGACAGCGCACCTCGAAACACAGATGAAAACAGCCCAGGTGACAGCGCACCTCGAAACACAGATGAAAACAGCCCAGGTGACAGCGCACCTCGAAACACAGATGAAAACAGCCCAGGTGACAGCGCATGCGCACCTAACACATGGGGGAAACAAAGGGCCTATTTGGTGACACTGTGACAGCGCACCAATACATAGGCTAGCACCGAAACGAGAGTTTTGCACTCACTTTAGGCCTACAACACACACAGCAGCATACACGTTTCAACGACCAGATATGTGACAATATAGGCTAGCCCAGACAGAAGCCGCTGCACCACTTAACAATAAAAGCAAGACCAAACCAATCCGACTGGCAATAAAATCATAAAATGTTCCTACCTATTTGAAGTGAAGTCTGCGCCTCCCCGTTGTATCAAACTCCAGCAGAATGGCCTCCGCATCAATAGGAATATCATGATGTATATTCATAAGGGCAAGTCCACTCAGAGTAAACACAGGATCAATCTGGGAATCTGAATGGTTCAGCTGTTGTCCATTACCTCATGGACACCGTAGAACTCTGTTTTTACCCTTCTTCAGAGACGGGCCAGATCTGACAAGGATACAAAGTAGACAGTTGTTAGAAGTCAAAACCCATCACATGATCGCCATATAGAAGGTTTTATAACAACTCCCCCTCCTACTTATGGGAAACAGTTGTGTTATCACACAAAAAAGGTATAAACAGAACAACCACAAAGGGTCTTCAAGTACAGTATGTACGATATACAAAAAAGGCAAGACAGACCCCGTAACTTCAATGTAAATAATATATGTATTAAACCATATTTAGGGTTTCAAGCACACACAATAAAGAACAAATGAAATACCAAGGAATAATACATTCACTTCACTCCTTCAATTATAATAATAATAAACAGAATTTCTCAAGAATTATAAAGTCGGTGCTTCAAAATGAATACAGGAGTTTAGGATGTTTCTTATTTCCACAGTCCATTCATTAAACAAAACAAAGGTCCCAAACAAAGTCCCAAGTTCACTCCTCTAAATCAGTGGTTCCCAACCGGGGGTACGCGGACCCCTAGGGGTATGTGAGGGGATTGCAGGGGGTACGTGGAAAGATTTGGAATTATAATTTATTTCCCTTTCCCAAAAAATAATTAAATATAGTCGTTTCATAAACCTGTTGTTAAAATGGTACGCTGCAACTTAAGTTCCTCCCCGACAGGTGATGACTAACACAAGTGGTAGTCACGTCACATTTAAATCACGTTCATTTACGTTCATTTACGCGCGCACGTTTTCGCGCGATAGTCAGCTAGGCCTGTCAGTTGGCAACCTACCGCAAAGATGGACAGATGGCTAAAACGACCAGCTACAGTCACGGTCAGATCAGAGGCAGATCAGACGGTCAGATCAGAGGCAGATCAGACGGTCAGATCAGAGAAGAAAAAAAAAAAAGGACCCCGCTATTATTTGGAAACATATGTTTTGTGGGGATTTACATGTACATCGGCTGATCCACCACAGCCACAGTGCTTTTTCTGCGGCGAAGTCCTGGCTAATAATTAAATGAAGCCAGCCCATTTACAGCGACACCAGAGCACCAAACACCTAGCAACTGTTGGTAAAACTGATGACTTTTTCAAGCGAAAACTGTCAGAGTTCAAGTCAAGTCAGGCTACACTGAAGAAAGCGGCAAGTGTGTCAAGCAAAGCACTGGAGGCGTCCTATGCTGTTTCATTACTGGTGGCTAAGTAAAAAAAAAAAACATTCAACCGCCGAAGATCTGATTTTGCCTGCCGCTATGATTTTGGCTAAAACTATGCTGGACAACAAAGCAGCTGACGCGCTCAAGTTGGTACCATTATCAAACAATACCGTCTCCCGTCGGATTGATGATATGTCCATAAATATTGTCGGACAAGTGGTGGATAAAATGAAGCAAGCAGGTCAGTTCGCTTTGCAATTAGATGAAATGACCGACGTTAGTGGGGAGGCTCAGCTGCTGGCTTTTGTGCGTTATAAAGAAGAGTCGGACATAAATGAGCATATCTTGTTTTGCAAGACGCTGCCAGGAAAGACAACTGGCGAGGAAATATTTCTGATTATTGACAGCTTCTTCAAAGACAACGATCTGGAGTGGAAATGCTGCAGTCACATCTGTACCGATGGAGCGGCAGCAATGACGGGTAAGGTGCGTGGGCTGCTTGGGCGTGTGATGAAGGTGAACCCCGAAATTAAGTGGATGCACTGTATTATTCACCGGGAGGCACTCGCCAGCAAAAGGATGAGCCCCGAGTTAAGGATGACGCAGTTAAGGTGATTAACTTCATTCAGTCCCGGCCAATGAACCACAGACTGTTTCAAACTCTTTGTCATGGCAGCGGGTCAGAGCATGAGCAGCTATGAATTGCACAACGAGGTGTTTGCTTTCCTGACAGAAAACGACCACCCTCTTGCAGCCCTGTTTGATTGATTGATTGAAAAACTTTATTAGAAGATTTGCAGAAGTAGGTACATGAAAGTACATATTACATACAAGGTCAACTAACAGGATAAAAACCCAAGAAAGCCACTGGCTTATTTCAATTGGGGTCCTTGATTCTCAATTCATCGTTACATGTAAGACAGACAAAAAAACTAGTACTATCTACAAGATAATACAGACAAATAACTATTACTATCTACAAGATAAAAATACATCCATCATGGGAAGAACAATACAACAAAACATAAGGTATGTACAGCGGGTAGGACAGGTGGGGACATACACCACAGGTGGGGGCGGGGGACAAAACACAAAGTATGTACAGTGGGTAGTTCGGGTCTTTTAATCTGATTTTTGATTTAGAGGGTCCAGTTACGGATTGCAGCCTCCTGTAAATGTTTTTTGAGAGTGGTTTGAGGATGCAGTGTGGGTTGCGCAGCTGGCATATCTTGCTGATGTCTTCACTAAGCTGAATGAGCTCAACCTTTCACTTCAGGGCAAGTACTCACACATCCTTAACATGTATGACAAAGTGAATGGATTGATAAAGAAGGTTAAATTATGGGAGAGGAAATGTAAGGATGGAGATGTGAGCTGTTTCCCACTGCTTGATGGCCATCTCGCCACCACTGATGCTGACAGAGGTCCTGTGGTGAAAATAGTTAAAGCACATCTGTCCAAACTTGACACTGACTTCAACCAGTACTTTCATGACATTGAAACAAAGTCAGAAAAACTGGACTGGGTGAGGAACCCATTCAGAGTGAATGACAGGAGCAGCAGCAGCCTTCCTGCAAGCCTGCAGGAAAATCTGATGGACATGTCCTCTGATCGTGGGTTGAAGATGGCACATGCTGACAAGTCATTGACAGAGTTTTGGTGTGATGTTGAAAAGGAATATCCAGTGCTGGGAAAGTGTGCATTGAATGAACTTTTGCCTTTTGGATCTACATATATGTGTGAAGTGACCTTCTCAGCTTTGACTAGGGGTGTAACGGATCACGGATAATCCGTGATCCGTTCGGATCGCCCTCCACGGTTCGGAACGCATGTGTACCGCGGATCAATAGCAAAACCGTTTTTTTTTTTTTTTTTTTTTTTTTCCTAACACCAGGGGAGCCACCCCTCCTAAATTTCGTTGTTTGGTACCTGTACTGTAGCAATGACAATAAAGACCATTCATTCATTCAAATGTAACCGGTAGAAAAACAATCATGTGCGCTTTATTCTCACTCTCTGCATGTGTACTGAGTTGACAACAACATTCATTCACTCATCTCTGTCCCAATTATATCACGTCATATCACCCGCTAAGCAGCCTGGGTGATTGTGTAAACACACAAAAAAAGTACTCTGTTACTTTGCAGCAGTGATGTTATATATATGTTGTTATATATATATGTTGTTATATATAGATGTTATATATATGTGATATATATATATATATATCAGTTTTGACATCTTGAATGTTGTTTTTTTGTTTCACACATTAAAAGTGGTGTTTTTACAGAATTCAAGGGAAAAAAAAAATTTATATAAAAAAAAAAAGGTTTTGTGTTGATCCGAAAAATGATCCGATCCGTGACTCAAAATCCGTGACACGATCCGATCCGTGAGTTAGGTGATCCGTTACACCCCTAGCTTTGACCCACATCAAAACCAAGCCAAGGAACAGCCTGAGTGTGGAGAGCAGCCTGGTGACTGCTGTTGCCACACTGCCTCCAGAACTGTCAAAGCTTCCAGACAGGCTAGTGACCAAACTACTAGACCTGGGACTATCACACTCTGCATGGATCAAGGACTTCCTGTCCGACCGCCCCCAGAGGGTGCGGGTGGGCTCCCACACCTCCACAGCCCTCAGACTCAGCACTGGGTCCCCCCAGGGCTGCGTGCTAAGCCCCATCCTCTACAACCTCTACACCTACGACTTCACCCCCATCCACCCCAGCAACTCCATCGTAAAGTTTGCAGACGACACCACCGTGGTGGGCTGCATCTCGGGGGGGGACGAGGCGGCGTACAGGGATGAGGTAGAGCAGCTGAGCAAGCTGTGCAAGGTTAACAACCTGCTGCTGAACCAGTCAAAGACCCAGGAAATCATCGTGGACTTCAGGAGGAAAAAATCTGAAAAAAAAAAAAAAATCTGCTCATCGACGGAGAGAGCGTGGAGAGAGTCTCAACCCTCCGATTCCTGGGGGTGCACATACAGGATGACCTGTCCTGGAAGAACAACACAGCAGCCACCATCAAGAAGGCACAACAGCGGCTCTACTTCCTGAGAGTCCTCAGGAAGGAACACAACAAGCAGGAGATACTGGTGGCCTTCTACCGCGGCGCAGTGGAGAGCATCCTCACCTACTGCATCTGCAACTGGTTCTCCAGCTGCACAACCGCAGATAGGGCTTACACACCGGCAGTTCCGAACGCCGGTTCGCGTTCGCGTGCCGAAACCTCAGAACGTTGGCGCTGTCTGGCGAACGAGCCACGAACGATACACTGGTATGAACGCGGGCTCGTTCGCCAGACAGCACCAACGTTCGGAGGTTTCGGCACGCGAACGCGAACCGGCGTTCGGAACTGCCGGTGTGAAAGAGGCCAGAGAGAACTGCGCTACAGAGAGTAGTGAGAACAGCCCAGAAGATCACCGGCGCCCCCCTCCCCTAAGACCCAACCCACCCTGGGTACGAACACTTTGCCCGGCTGCCCTCGAAAAGGCAGTACAGGACCATGGCCGCAAGGACAAACAGACTGAAGCTCAGCTTCTACCCCAGGGCCATCCAGGCCCTGAACACAGCAAAGACCTAGGTTCTGGGCCCTGGACAGTCTGGACGGATTGATGGCAGCTGCTGGATTGAAAAAATCAGGTGTAGTGCTGAGGCACAAATGTGTACATTTCAAGCCTGCAAACTGCGACACTTTAAATGAATGTGCAATAACACTATGTGCAATATGACAACCCTAGTCGTTTTATCTGTACAGTATAGTATAGTGGATAGTGCACATAGCCTTTATTTATGTAAACCAGCTCCTTTCCCTTCTTGTTTTTTTAGTTTTTTTTTCTTTCCTAATGTAACAGGTTAAGGAAGGAGTCATATTTTTGTAACCTTTCATTTTATATTTTGTGGTTAGGTAAGTTCTTTTTAACCAAAATCTGGTATTGTTCATTGTAATGTGTAGGTATTGGGAGATTTGTGTGTAATTGCGCCCCTAGAGGACAGTGGTGGCTATAGGCTGCATTTTCCGCGTTTCTCTCTCAGTCTGCATTCTATGAGACGGAGAGGTACGTGTCTACAGCAGTGCAATGTAAACTTATAACATACCTATCATGAGTGCACATGAGAAGTTGTACATGCATTTAAGGATGAGTGCACATAAATGCTGTCATGTTGTATCAAAAACATTGGTGTTTTGAGCGTTTTAGAGACTTTAATTTAGCTAACCTCGTGGTTAATTTTTCTGTATGCTAGCGCTCAGGGGCGCCGCTAAGGGGGTGGTAAGTTAGGACGATTCTAAGGGCCCAGCACTGACAGGGGCCCATGAGAATCTTTAGAAAAATATATATTATATTTATAAATAATATTATTATTATTATCATAAGGACGTTAATGTAGCCGAATTCAAATTATAATTCTATGTATTATTCTCTATGTTTAACAAAATTAAGCCTTATTATTTACCCCTCTATTTATTCATTGCATGGTTCAGTCCACCGCGCGCGAGCTGCTAGACTAGACTAGAGGAACGTTACCGCAAATATTCTGACAAGGAGAGAGACGATGTCGTGAAAGGCAAAGCCAAAGTCAGGGTCTCAAAAGAGAAAAGTAAAAGTAAAGAACGAGGAGAGTGACAAAAAAGGGCGACAGCTAGTCACAAAGTAAAAAAAAAGAAGAAGAAGGGTATTCATTCACAGACCTTCTTTTGGGGCCCATAACATGTAGGCTATCTATCTAGACAACAGTGGTTTAGTGATCTAATCACTGCGTGGATGATCTAGTTAGCTCGCTATAGCTAATTAACATTAACTTCAAGTAAAGTTAACTTACAGTGCACTGTCAGTATAATTTCAGTTAAATATATGAGATGAGTGCAATTTTGGTCAAAATATAGGTTATTAGAGCTCAGTGAATTTGTATCCAGCAGCTATGCACTCTTGCTATAGCTAGCTAGCTAACTAGTATAATGTTACATGCTAATCACGTCATGCACAGATGCAGTTTCAGGATCAGGACTCCTTCCCCCAACCCACCTCCCAGTTGAAGGAGAAGGAGGTGAGCAGTAGGAGTTTGTGGTTAACAAACATATTTTGGGGCCAACAGACTGGGCCAACAGACTGGGCCAACAGACTGGAAAGAAGGCTACTTGGTCAAAATACATAAGAAAGGAGACCTCAGCCAATGCCACAACTACAGAGGAATCATGCTTTTATCAGTGCCAGGAAAAATCTTCAACAGAATCCTCCTCGAGCGAATAAAGAAAGTGGTGGATCCGCAGCTAAGAGACCAGCAGGCAGGCTTCCGACCCAATAGATCATGTGTAGACCAGATTGCAACCCTCCGAATCATAGTTGAGCAATCATTGGAATGGAACTCTCCATTATACATCAACTTTGTAGACTACGAGAAGGCATTTGACAGTCTCCACAGAAACACCCTCTGGAAATTGCTTCGACACTACGGCATACCAGAAAAGCTTGTCAACATCATGAGGAACTCCTATGAAGGAATGACCTGCAGAGTCATACACAGCGGGCAGCTCACACGAAGCTTCCAAGTGAAGACCGGAGTAAGGCAAGGCGGTATACTGTCCCCCTTCCTCTTCCTCCTGGCCATTGACTGGATATTGAAGACCACAACGGCACAGAGGAGAAACGGGATCCAGTGGACACTCTCAACACAACTGGACGACCTAGACTTCGCAGACGACCTTGCCCTACTATCCCACAGTCGACAACAGATGCAGGAGAAGACAAACATACTGGCAGACACCTCAACACAACTAGGCCTCAACATCCACCAAGCAAAGACCAAAATCCTAAAGATCAACACAAACAACGAAGACCCAGTAAACCTGGAGGGAACAGCACTCGAGGAAGTAGAATCCTTCACCTACCTAGGTAGCATCATAGACAAGAAGGGTGGCACGGAGGCAGATGTCAGAGCAAGAATCAGCAACGCAAGGGCCTCATACATCCAACTAAAGAACATCTGGAGCTCCAAGGTAATCAGTCAGCGGACAAAGATCAGACTCTTCAAATCCAACATCAAGCCAGTACTCCTATACGGATCAGAGATGTGGAGGACAACCAAGATCACAATGACTAGAGTGCAGTCATTCATCAACAGATGCCTGAGGCGGATCCTGAACATCCACTGGCCAGATACCATCAGTAACAACGATCTCTGGCAGAGAACGGGCGAACAACCAGTGGAAGAACAAATCAAGAGAAGAAGGTGGGGATGGATCGGCCACACACTACGCAAACCAAACACCAGCACCACCAGACAGGCCCTTAGATGGAACCCCCAAGGCAAAAGGAAGAGAGGCCGGCCCAAGAACACCTGGCGCAGGGACTTGGAGACAGACATCACACAGAGTGGACTAACATGGAAACAGCTGGAAAGCAAAGCACAGGACAGAGGACCCTGGCGAACTGTTGTCGACGGCCTATGCTCCTCCAAAAGGAGCGATAGGCGTAAGTAAGTAAGTAAACATATTTTGAATATTTTAATGTATGCTGCATTACCATGCAAGCATTGAATACAACTTTAGCTAATATTCATATTTAGTTAATAGTTCTTCCAGTAATTGCAATAACATTGACCACTGGCATCTTAATAATATTGTTAGCTAGCTAGATAACATCTAAGTTAGCTAATCTGGTGTAATGTATGTATTATTATGTTAATACTATTATAGGACATATTATGAATTATGTACCTATGGATACTCCATGCCAGGGCCCTCTTCAAGCAAGGCAGCCAGAGAGGAGAGCAGAGGTAAAGAGGCAGAAGAAGAAGAGCAAGAAGTAACAAAGGACAATGACAGCAGCACAGCAAGTTGGCTTCATCACTAGATTTCAAGGATCTTATTAAAGATGTTGCTACTAAGAAGGCCCAGCGTTTAGCTTTGATTTGATTTGATCTCTTTACTCCTATCTTGAATCGTTGTGCATTAGGCTAGATATAGTTTTTAGCTCTCCAGGTATACTATTCCACAGTACTGCCGCAGTGTAAAAATAAAAATCTTCCCATTTCACATTCAATTTCGCTGGCACCATGTCTGTGTTGCTCCCTCTTGTATAAGACACGTTTGTCTTTGTGTGAAACAAGCAATGCTGAGTCAGTAAATATCTCTCTGCTGTAATTCTTCATTGATCTAATCCTGACAGTATTATGGCCAACTGATCTTTACAAGATCTACATTTATTTAGACACAATACCACCCCATAAAAATTATATTTTTTACTTTTTGTGTGATTTATACTTTTATAATTGGGTTCCAATCTTCATTTAATTATACTTTTGTCCTTGTGTTGTTCAAGTCTTAATTTAATAAGTTAAAGAATGTTGAGATTTCTTTGCTGAATTGTTGATTCCTGTATTAACTGTAATTTTAAATTACATTTACAAAAGACGTCCATCATTGGATTTCTTGCAGTGCATCAATAGTTCATCAACTTCAACTGGGTTTAGGTTGATGGGTGGTTTAGGTGGGGGGGCCCAAAATGATATTCTGTCATGGGGCCCAGAATCTCTAGCGGCGCCCCTGCTAGCGCTCATCACTGTGTCAGCTAGCGTTCGTCACTGTTCTCTGTGTCAGTTAGCTGAAATGTTTCTTTTGTGCTAGGTTGACTCGTGCTGAGAAGACACCTACATGTTTTGATGTTTCATTCCAACATTATTTTTGTGTGCATTGTACAGGTATGTTGCTACTCCCAATACCAGGTTCAAAATGTAATGTGTTGAGGTGTTTTCTTTTGTTCGATGTTCAGTGGCACTGAGCTGCTAGATGTGGGGCAGGCATTTTGTATCATGCATGTCACTGTATGCGAGGGGAAGGTGATTGGTGAAGAGAGGGTGGTTTATTTGGTGTTGTAAAGTGTAAAAGCCCAAATCTAAATATTTTCTGTTTATTATTATTATTATTACTATTAGAGCGGAGTCTGCATTCTATGAGACGGAGAGAGGTTGACTCGTGCTGAGAAGACACCTACATGTTTTGATGTTTCATTCCAACATTATTTTTGTGTGCATTGTACAGATTAAAAGTGCCTAAAGTACACATCAGCGTCCTGTCATCGGTCAGCACAGAACACAACGCAGGTAGTCGACTCGAGACAGACCGAGCCGGTTACAGTGGTGCCGTGACCCGGATATCTTCGCTCCAGATCATCGCCAGGGTGATCGCCGGTGGTTGCTGTGAAAAGTTGGAACCTCTTCGGAATGTTGATGAGTACTTGGTCCACTGTTGATGTGTATATCGTGTAACTCTTAAATGCCTCTATCTCACTTAGTATAATTTCACATTGTGATTTTTTTTTTTGATATTAGCATTTGTTAGTAATTCCTATATTATTACTAGTGTTGTTCCGATACCATTTTTTGATCCCGATACCGATACCGATACCTGACCGTGCAGTACTTGCCGATACCGAGTACCGATACGATACCACGGCGTTTAAAAAAAAAAAAAAGGCATTCCAAGTTCAGTCTGTACAGTTTGCAGACGTGAAGTGGCCAGTGGGGAATGCTTGAAGTGGCCGATGATCTTTCTCCCATTGGCCACCGCTGTGACAGTAGGCCTTCCTGCACCACTAATGCATGTGTGTTCTGTGTTCTGCATATGTAAACAATTCAAACAAACATAGAGAAAACTTCTCCTCGGGAGAAGGAAGGAGGCAGGAAGTACCTGCCGCACAGAGAGAGAGAGAGAGAGAGAGAGAGAGAGAGAGAGAGAGAGAGAGAAAGAGAGAAAGAGAGAAAGAGAGAAAGAGAGAAAGAGAGAAAGAGAGAAAGAGAGACACAGAGAGCCACAACAGCAGATCCCGAAAGGGGGTGTGGCGCGGAGACGGAGCCGAGAACTATCCCGAAAGGGGAACAGCTGGGCGGGACTCGGAGAAGCGGCTGCGCGGACATTATTATTATTATTTGAACTCTCTCCAGCACGCCGGTGGCGGTGCTAGACTGTGCAACCGAAATAAATATCGATTACGGTCGATATGTTTTTCCTGTAAAATGTGTCCTATCTTGGCTGTGGGTTGTATCGCTTTAAGCGGAGTGGCGTAGTCTATATGTCTGAGGGCTGCGTTGGTAAAAGTCGCTCTGGGAAACTGATCGGCACTCGTAGAACGCCTCTTGTCCAATCGGATTCCTCGGTCCGTTTATGACGTCGGAGCCCAGTGTGCGCTCCGGCGCTCTCAGGGGGACTTTCCGAACGTTGCCCCGGTAGCATAGCTTAGCTTGGGCTCTGAGCAGCTGGAAGGGACAGCAGGTTACCTGAGGTGAGCCTCGCTGCTCCACCGCTCCTCTCCTCGACAACCACAGTTGCGTGTTTGTTTTTCCGCGATAGTGAAAGTTTGGTATCGGGTGTTATATATTTGTTAGTACTCGCCGATACCGATACCAGCATTTTTGTGCGTATCGGTGGCCATGCCGATACCAGTATCGGTATCGGAACAACACTAATTATTACCATAGTCTAATATATCACAACTTTTACAAAAATGACTGATGGTAAGGATGTGCAGACACCTCTTAGCCGTGGAAACGCTGCTCTGGTAACCCTAGGAAGGGGCAGGCTAATGAGTCGGTTGGAGTGCACACCAGTTAAAGGTGCTGGTGCACTAGGCAAACCTGTACTCTCGTCCACACACTTACACACTGACGCACCGCACATGCCTAGGTTAGAGGATTTTCCAGACATTGGGAGCGGTGTTAGTCCAGTGCGCGGCCCTGTATCCTCATACACTCACACGCACACAGATGAACATTCTCCACATCAGCCAATGTCTAGTCCTGATGCGAGTTCCTCAGACCTAGGGAATCTCATTACACAATTAGCATATGAAATAGGACAGAACATTGCTAGTCAACTAAACAGGTCTATTGGTAGCGCAGATAGCCAAACAACTCCTACTCCTACACCTAGCCTGAATTTAGGACATAGACATTCTGACTTGAACATGACTGGAGTAAAGTTAGTGATGAAGACAGATGTCAGAGACCCACCGTACTTCAGGGGAGATGGAACAGACAAACACACAGTACATGAGTGGGAAGAAATGATGAGTGTCTACCTGAATAAGAGGGGTGTCCCCCCACAAGAGTACTCCCAGGAGATAATGTCAAGACTAATGGGAAAGGCTAGAGACGTTGTTAAAGTTACCCTGCGTAGCATGCCATCGCGGCGGCTAGCTGAAAACACCAAGCTCATCTTTGATATCCTGAAACAACATTTCAGTGAGATAACCAATGCCTCTAGCAGATTTTTATAACACTCTTCCTCTAGCTGGAGAAAGTCCCATGGACTACTGGATACGCTTGAATAAGGCTGTGGATGTCGCGGATGAGTGTCTGAGAAGGCAGGGGCGAAACATTGAGGACCCCTCTCATGAAGTCACAATGATGCTGGTGAAACACTGCCCTGACCCCGCACTTGCAAGTGCCTAAAGTACACATCAGCGTCCTGTCATCGGTCAGCACAGAACACAACGCAGGTAGTCAACTCGAGACAGACCGAGCCGGTTACACTAGCACCAGGGGAGCCACCCCTCCCAAATTTCGTTGTTTGGTACCTGTACTATAGCAATGACAATAAAGACCATTCATTCATTCATTCATTCATTATAAAAGAGAAGCAACCTCAAGTGTCTCATTAAAGCTCAACTGATGAAAAAAAGAATTGCAACTGCTACTGGGTGAGTCAGAATATTTTTCACAATGGTGTAAATATCTATGTATTAAAGGGGAGTGGTTCAAATGATTTTCATTAATAATCAGTAGAGTTAGATAAGAAGTTTAAGTGTGTGTGTGTGTGTGTGTGTGTGTGTGTGTGTGTGTGTGTGTGTGTGTATGTGGGGCTGTATTGCAAGTGCAACTGACACTTGTGATGATATTCTGGTTCAATTAGCTCTAGTCCCTGAGAGGGAATTTGTGATAATCATAATGTCTTGAATGTGTTCTCTCTCTCTGTGTGTGTGTGTGTTCTCTCTCTCTGTGTGTGTGTGTGTGTGTGTGTGTGTGTGTGTGTGTGTGTGTGTGTGTGTGTGTGTGTGTGTGTGTGTGTGTGTGTGTGTGTGTGTGTGTGTGTGTGTGTGTGATAAGTTTTATCCTGTCTCATCTTGTCTGTTTCCTCTCCCCATCAGTCAGACGGATGAGAAAAGGATGACATCACTGTACCTCAGACAGAAGCCAAAGAGGAGCAGCAGAAAGGGAAAAGAAACAGATATCAAATCAAATTCATTATTATTTATTTTTCTATTTTCAGTGAGTGTGTGGGCATGTAGGTGTACACTGTTTTTTTTCCCTGATTGAAGTGGTAACAATTAACCATTGAGGTGGCCAGGTGGCACATGTATTGGCCAATTAGCTCATGTAGTCTAATTTTGAATGGCAATGTTTTGAAATGGCAAACATGTGACTTTATGTCAGATTGTTGTGTGCAGAAAACCGTGTTCAGTGCATTTAAAAAGTGCCATTTTGAATAGCAAAATGTGTGTAAAGCAGAAAATGTGTTTAGAGTTTTGGAGACATGAGAAGAGGTTTTGCTCTCTGTGTGTCAGTAATAAATGTTATATTTGCAAGTTAGAGTTTAATTGAAATGTTTGGGAAATAATCAACACGCATGAGTGAGGGGGTACTTCTGGCATGGCAAAACAGCTCAAGGGGTACACAAGACAAAAAAGGTTGGGAACCACTGCTCTAAATGATTCGTTCAAGTCCGTTCCTTGAATCCCCCGAGGCAAACAAGTCGAATCCCCAATAGTCATTGAGACAAACGCTCGTCCTCTCAAACAAACACGCAGATGGATTATGGATCATATTGGCTCACCTGACTGAAGTGGTCCGTCCTCAGCGGCGCGGTAGATTCAAACAAAAATAATCCTTGGAAAAAGTATATCCCACAGCGTGAGCACCTCTCTCCAACGCGATGCGAACGTTTTATCTATCTTTTGTTCCAAGCTTACAGCAACACATTCATACATATAGCCGACCGGGACTGTGTAGAACCAACCATTCTCCTCTCTCTCTCTGTCTCCTCCCCCTCTCTCTCTCTGCTGAATCTCCACCTTCTAATTAGTACAAGTCTCTTCACCTGCGCCAGAGCGCTTTGGCCGGTCATTTAAAGAGACAGTACCCCAAAACAAGAAGACATTACCGGTATATATCACAACCATAGGAAAATAATAACAGAAAAACACTTTTAAAAAAACATTTAGGGTAGGCTATTAGTGTACAACAACAACACAGTACATCAATGTGGCTTTGTCACAGTTTGTCAGATACAGCCACCATTTTATCAAAGACATGTATAGCATTTTATATAAAACAGCAAAAATATTCTTTAATGACAACAGTTTTTAAGAAGCAGATATCAGCTGAAGCAGGAATGAACTTAACTAAGCAGCACATCACAGGTCATGTCAGTGCAGCAGACTCACAGGTTCAGCAGTTCTGTGAGTTTTCCAGACAGGTGGAACCCTGCCGCTGCCTCCTTCACATCCAGGCCATCCTCCTCCTCCTCTTTCTCATACACTCCCAACACCAGATTTAACACAAATATGTATTACTTAACTCAAGATTCAAAGTAACTTTTTTTAACATATATTAAATTAATTAAATTTTCATTTTGGATGGAGTGGTGTACATAAATGGAGTGTGTCAATCAGTACATCAGTGGTGTATGTATGGATGAGTGGAATATGTAGTGAAAGCTGTGTTGTCAGTGTAAACCTAAAATGCCACATGAAGCCACAACAAAACAGAATAGCGAGCGTGGAGCAAGAAGGGCCGCAGGACTGGAGAAGCAGGGCTTCTGTCTGCAGCCACTGGAGCCTCAGCAGGTGTGGCTGGTCAGGCCTAATGAGACCAGCTGATCGTTCTCCAACCTGTAGAGGGCAGCAAACAGAGGCCACACACCAACCCATATGAAAGAAAAATAAGTCTGTTTTAATGTTTTAATTAATGATACGGTAACTCCCACTACGGTAACTGTTGCGTAGCTGAGTGAGCATTGGTAGATCCTACTAGTACAGACTTTACACTCTGCTTTCCTGGCTGCGTGTAATGGAAACGTTCTACAGACTTTCTCTCTCTCACTGATCTCCTTATCTCAGTCTCTGGATTCACTACACTTGTCTTTATGAATGAGTTAACATTATTTATTTAAAACGATTGAGATCAAAACAATGTACATTGATACACTGCAATACTAATGTATGAACACGTGAGGGCGCTATCATCACGGCCATATAGCAGAAACACTAGGCACGGCGCCATCTGGTGGCCAATAGTCGTCAGCACAACACAAAGCGAATTGGCGAATCTAGAACCACATGAGAATATTTCTATTCAGTGGTTGAAACTATCACACATCTGGCACTCCGAATTGTTTCAGCAGCAGTATAAAAAACTGTTATATTTCCCAATGTATTTTTATGAAAGGCCTCCTATTATTGATGAATGTATCCAGCTGTGTAGCAGCACAGTAACATTCCACTCCATGGAATGGAAAAGCAGTGGGATCACCAGCGCCCTCATGTGGACAACATCATAACCTGCAGCCTGCCACCTGGGTGCACTGATACTGTAGCTACAAGGAGGAAACTAGACTCTCAAACAGTCTGGATAGAATAATGGGGTGACATACGTTTTATTGCATAAAAATAGCAGGAATACAATGACCATTTTAGAACAGGAAGAATGGTTGAACTGACTCAGGCTGTAGAGCAAATATAATAATATCTTTTTTCACATGAATGTTTGGCAGAGACTTTTGGCTATGTTTTGTTGATAGCAAAACATGTATAATATTGATAATCTGACTCCAATGTAATTATCACTATGTGCTTAGTTTTTTCTCCTCATACAGGGTTAGGGTTACACTGGTCAGATCGCTGTCATGCAACATCTCTGCTAGTCTGAGCAGAACAAGGATAGCAGGAGGATAGAAATTAATAATATTAGTGTTTCTGTGTGTCAAAGCGGGAAAAGCAAGGCTAGATGTATGCAAATAAATGATGTATCAATTTCTTCCCCGTGTATAATACTGAAGGTAAATGTACAGCAGCGACAACCTTTATCAATGTTCAAACCTTTAAAACTGAAAGTGTTGAAAACGTACACGTACACGTTTATCATGAATGAAAAATAACAAACCGGCTAACCCTTTAAACTGAAACAAAAACCCGGAATTGCTAAACGTCAAACAATAGTCCAAACTTAAATAACAAGATAGTAATACGTCATTGTCGCACGCTCTCCAAACACACAGCCAACTCTGCCACAGGTGTCTGTGGTTTCCTCTCACTCATTCAATCATCTGTCACGTAGGGCTGCAACGATTAGTCGACATAATCGACGAGGTCGATCAAAAAAACTCGTCGACGTGGAATTTTAGTGTCGACTAATCGTATTTTAAAAAACGGTTTTTTTGCTCTGGTGCACTGGCACTGTACCAGGTTCTACACAGGTACAACCTCCAGGAGACTTTCTCTGAGACTGTAGCTCTGTTGAACATCCTAATTACCACTCCCATGACAACAGCTGAAGCTGAGAGGTGTTTCTCGACCCTTAAGAGAATCAAGAACTTCCTGCGAAACACAATGGGCCAGGAGCGCCTGAATGCACTGGCCATGCTTTCAATGGAGAGGGAACTAGTCAGGAAGATGCCTGATTTTAATGAGAGGGTCATTGATTATTTTGCTGCTTTGAAAGAGAGACGAGCTCAATTTCAATACAAGTGAGCAGTATGTATGCCGTCCATATTTTGTATTTTGTAGTATGTAAATAGTTTTATCCATCCATTGCACATTATCAGCCCCTGTGCCACTGCTCTTTATCCTGGATTTGCTGCACCTAAAATAAAATATGTGATAACTGAATACCAATGGCTGTGAGAGTCAATTTATTTAAGCCCGCTGATTTAGGTGAATTTACCCTTGAACGTGTCACCTTAACCATCAACGCAACAATTGCCCCCCCTGAGAGATTTGGCAGGAGCCGCCACTGTTTATGAGGTGGAGGCGTTATGGATTGAGGAGTTGTTACCAGCACGTATTTTTTTTGTTAGCACTTTTATCATTGGCGGGATCTTCCTCATTCAAAATATCCAGGCCCCCCGGCCCCCATCTTCCCTATGGATCCAAATTTTGTGACCTCTGTACCTACCTCCATCTTGCAGTTAGGGCATGTTGGTGCCCACCGGAGACCCTCAGTTGTGGATTGTGTTGGTCACCAGTAGTTTTTTCCTGAAAACCAGAGGAAGTTTTAGTTTATAAGTGACAAGTTATGTGATGGTTTTCTGTGCTTGCCCTAACTTGAAAGGGCTTTGACCGTTTGACCAGAGTTTCACTGGGACTCCACTCTTTTGTCTCTTTTTCATCAGATTTACAAGTAGTAGTAGTAGGTGAAAAACCTTTGAAAAGGTATAAACACAAAAATAAGCGGCTAAGAAACAATATGAAGTTGGTTGAGCACAGCACTGCAATAGCACATGTTCCTACCACAGTGTGTTTGTTGAACTGAATCCTCAACTGTGGAACTGCAGACTAAAGGGAGTGGTGATTGTTCAGGTGAGCTGCTGGGTAATTAGTGAATTGATTTCAGCTGTGCAGGCCATGACTGTCATCTCATGTTTCTCCTCTGGGGGGAATGGGAGCCAAACCCATGTTGGGATGGCTGAGTTTCTCTAGGGAGGAGAAATTGGTCTCTTTTTCCTTGTTTGTGAAGGAATGGCACTGTATTTGGTTTCTTGTTGAGTTTGCCAAGACACTTAGACAATCCCTCATTTGCATATTTAAACATACAATGTTCAAATGTTTGGTGTCTCACCTTAGTCTGATCTAATGTATGAATATGTTACCACTAACTTCCAAACAGAGGAAACCTTTGAAGCAGTCGCAGGTGAATGGTTAAGACTTTTAACCCAACATCACAGGGTTGCAAGTTCAAGTCTGACTTCACCAATCAGTAGGAGAAATGAACAATGAAGAGTGTGAAACAGTCGTAGCTCAATGGTTAAGAGCAAGCCCCAAGATTCAGGGGTTGAGGGATCAAATCCCCGGTGGAACGGCTGTGGAACAATAACGTGCAGACAAGGCTGGGATCAACAACAGAGAGAGATTCCCCGAGCTGCCAGCATCAGAACCTTGGAAAACAGGTTCTGAAGAGAAGGAAGTTGCGGACAATGCTTGGACAGAGGGGGGCCGTTGCCCCTGGACCATGCAGGACCATCCAGCACCGTCCAGGTGAGTGTGAGGGTGAGTGTGAGGGTGAGGTGGTGGTGAGTGAGCGGACAAGGCCGGAGATACTGGGGGAAGATCCCCCCGGGAGGCTCCCTAGGAGGGTTACGGTCAGGGGTCAGGGGTTAGGGTTAAAAAAAAGACACAGGTTGGTCAACGCACGCACGCACGCACGCACGCTGCGTGGTGTCAGCGGGTGGTGTCAGCGAACACGGTCGGAGTGATGTGATTGGCTGGAGCCTCCATGAGGAAGCGGGCCAGGTTCTGTCCTTCAGCACACAGCAGCCCCTTCTGCCACCCCGCAGAGTCCACACTGGGAACAACATTGACATTGCATATAAAACAGCAAAATAATTAGTTTTTAAGAACCAGATATCAGCTGAAACAGGAATGAACTTAACTAAGCAGCACATCACAGGTCATGTCAGTGCAGCAGACTCACAAGTTCAGCAGTTCTGTGAGTTTTACAGACAGGTGGAACCACGACACCACCACCCTCCACGACACCACCCTCCACCCAACCACGACACCACCCTCTTACAAGTGTTTACAAATATGATGTACAACAGTCATATAACATTAACAATGAACAGGGGGGAATGAAATACCACAAAAACAACCAGGGATTAACAAAGGGTAGGAGAAGGGAGGGAGAAGGACCATGCAAACGGTGTCACAAAACAGCCCTATTCTTCCCTACACCTCTGACCTACCTATACCACATACTAACTAACCTACCCGGAACCTAAACTACCTGCTACAGAACTACGGGCCGGAAGACGGCTCCTCGATCCACTCCAGAGGCCTGGGAGAGGGGCGTTACAAGTTTACCCCTTCATGACTTCTTCACAGTGATGCAATATTCACAAAGTAACAAACATACTGTTGTTTGTTCGTCCTCCTCTGTTGTACCCAGAGCTGAGAGACTTTGAGGGACTCAGTCAACACAACCAGTCTGATACCTTGAGGTGTTGGTGGTTAATGAGCAGAACAGCCAGTTTGACACATGAGTTAGCAGTTAGCGGTGCTAGCAGGTAATGAGTCCCCTGGTTGGACAGGTGTGAACACTGACAGGTGGAGCAGACATGGAGCTCACCTCCACTGGGACTACAACACCCATAATGACCCTCACCCCCACTGGGACTACAACACCCATAATGAGACACTAACGTCCACTCTCTCATCTGGCTCCTTAGATTGCATCAGACCATTACATCAGAGAAACAAACTGAAGATTAACTTTGATAGAGTCACAAAACAATACATGTACATATCAACAATTGACTAGAAGTGTGTGTGTGTATGTGTGTGTGAGAGAGAGAGAGAGAGAGAGAGTGTGGTATCCTGTGAGTGAGCCTTTTTGTATTCTGCACCCCAATGTTCATCACATGGAGTCACTAATGGTGTCACGGCCTCTACCTCGAGGTAGCGATGTTATCCAGTCCAAGGTTAGCAAATTGGTCGTAGTTCTTGCTAACTGATATCCAGCGAGCACTGAAAAACGAATGTGGTAACTTGGGGTCACGGATAAGACTTAGTTGGTTAGTATCCATGGTTTATAGACAGATGTTAGTACAACACTGCTTAGTTCAACAGATAGGACTTCGACATCATGGTCATTGATATAACTGTCAATGCCGGTCTTGAGGAGGTCCCTCGTTTACGACATCGCCCTTTGTGTCTATCTCCAGGCATGATCTCTTGGTGTTCTGTAGCTTTGTGGCTTGCTTGCAGCTTTCAGCGTAGCTTGTAGCGGATCCTTGTCCGGAAATAGTCCTATACCGCCCTCTGGAGCGGCCGCTCAATATGCCGCTCCCTGTGTGCCTGTGTCCTGTGCAGTGTTCAGTAAACACCATGCCCAGTCACTACCCCCCCACCGCCCTTATGATTGCGCCATCAACCTTCTTCCCGATGCACCCCTTCCTAGTAGCGGGCTGTTCAACCTGTCCCAGCCGGAGCGTGAGGCCATGGAGAGCTACATCCAGGACTCGTCATCTGCCGGGTCTATTCGTCCTTCTTCCTCTCCTGTTGGGGCTGGGTTTTTCTTTGTGGGGAAAAAGGATGGTACCCTAAGGCCCTGTATTGACTATTGAGGCCTGAATAACATTACTGTCAAGAATAAGTACCCATTACCTCTTATTAGCTCTGCCTTCGCCCCCCTTCACACCCCCTAGGCCATTTTGAGTATTTAGTTATGCCTTTTGGCCTCACCAACGCTACCTGGATGACATTCTTATTTTTTCTAAAGACCTTGCCACCCACCAGCAACACGTCCGCCAAGTGCTTCAGCGGCTGCTGGAGAACCGCCTTACTTACAAGCGCCCCTTTCAGGGCCATAATGCTGATGTGGCCCGGGATGACATTGAGTTTGACCCCTGGTTGACCCCTGGTTCATGTGATACATTTCTCTAAATATAGCCATGTCCCTTCTTCATTACCTGATGTTTTCAGTAAGGGGGGGGGGGGGGGGGGGTTCACAGTGTAATACATTCTGACATTATGTCTTACTGCTCATGACATCCCCTGATACAATCACAGGACATGTCTGATTGGTCAGCAGGATAATGTATTCATTATGGTAATAGACTATGGATGCATAAGTAGGAGATTCAAGTCCAGAGTCTCTTCACATTGTGACCAGAGACCAAGGAGTCACAATAAAGATACATCACCACCAAGGCTGAAAGGTATTGTATTTATTTTATGATTTTATTTAACATATTCTCATTCACAGCAATGACCTGACCCTGACCCTAACCCTGACCCTGGGCAGATCTGGTGGCCATCAAATAGTGTTGATGAATGGCTTTGATAACTGGTATATGAGGTTTGTTTGTAAAAATATAAAGTGTCTATGAGCAGTCCCACTCATATGTTTTATTGGATAGAGATAGTGGAGGTAGACAGGAAAGTAAGGAGGACGTGGATAGGGCATGGGCCGGATTCAAACCCATGCCAACATGGGCATATATACATATATATATAGACCACTGGATCACCTCAGGCCACAAAATATAATACTTTTGAGTATATTAAACATATATACATATAACCATGTAACTTAATATATGCTATTTCTAACTAGCCTACTGTATACACAATAATATGATGTTTAAAGAGAAAATATTGATGAAAAAACTGGAATACTTTTTTGGCAGATAAACAACTTGACCCAGGACTATGGACCCAGGACTCGGTGTCAGCAAGGCTGATATTGTGGAGAATATACATCTATGTTATGAATCAGTGAATGGCTCTTGCAAAAGAACAATCTTGTCTCCAACGATAAGAGTCGTACTGTATCTTTTCCTTGGAACAATGTCTGTTCTCACAGTGTGTGGAAACCTTCTTGTGATCATCACCATCTTTCACTTTAAACAGCTCCACACTCCAACCAACTACCTCATCCTGTCTCTGGCTGTGTCAGACCTGCTCTTAGGGGCAGTGGTCATGATTCCCAGTATGATACGATCTGTAGAAACATGCTGGTATTTTGGAGATTTGTTCTGTAAAATCCACTCTAGCTTCGATGTCATGCTGTGCAATACATCCATTTTGAATTTGTCTTTCATATCTATAGACCGATATTATGCAGTCTGTGACCCTCTGAGGTATGGAAGTAAAATAACTGTTCACATCGCTCTGGTCATGATCCTGGTCAGCTGGGGTGTTTCTGCCATAGTCGGCTTTGGGATGATATTTTTGGGGCTCAACATTTTGGGGGTTGAGGAGTTTTACTATATTTATGTTGCATGTGAGGGAGGGTGTATTTTGTTTCAGACTGCCGTATCAAACACTGTGTCTTCAATACTCTCATTCTACATCCCAGGTGTCTTGATGCTCTGCATCTACTTCAAGATTCTCCTGGTAGCCCAGAGACAAGCACGCAGCATCCAAGACTCAACCTGTCCGACCTCACGGAAGATGGCAGACAAATCACAGAGAAAAGCAACCAAGACTCTGGCCATCATTATGGGGGTGTTTCTTGCATGCTGGCTGCCATTTTTTGTCTGCAACATTATTGATCCCTTTATCAATTATTCTACTTCTGCAGTTGTGTTTGAAACATTCGTGTGGATTGCCTACTTAAACTCAACAATCAACCCAATGGTGTATGCTTTCTTCTACAGTTGGTTCAGAACGGCATTTAGAATGATCATCTCAGGCAAAATATGTCAACCTGACTCTTCAACTCTAAAATTGATTTCAGACTAAACATGTTTATTTCAGAATAAATATGTAAATGTTATTGAAGTGAATCGAAGCAGTTATTTTTTTGAATACGACGCGTATTTGAATATTGGTGACTGATAAAATCACAGCTACAAAAGCTGCTAACAGCTAGCGGCTAACAGTGGTACATCGCTACTAACGTCTAACTGTGTTTGTATAACATCACAACATGCTGAGAGAACATCGACATGCTAAAAACACAAAACTACTCATAATAAGATGAACACAGTTCTTGCTTTTGAACACGTCCTTAAACGAAAGTATGTATAAGTCAAGTCTCCATTGCCGGTAGCCTGCGGCAAATGAGAACAGTGAATCCAATCCACAAATTATAAATATTTAGTGATCGTTAAATTGTTGTTTATCGAGTGGGTACTTTAAAACTTCAAGTTGGTGTTATGAAAAAACTAATTAATGACGCAATAAGTTTCACTTTCATTTTCGACCCCTTCGATTCTGCACCAGCTGCCGTCAGAAATGCTTTAAATCTCGGGGCGCTTAGGTTTATCTCTTAGGTTTATCACTTAGGTTTATCGCTTAGGTTTATCGCTTAGGTTTATCGCTTAGGTTTATCGCTTAGGTTTATCACTTAGGTTTTACGCTTAGGTTTTATGCTTAGGTTTTACGCTTAGGTGGCGTAGCGGGTTAAGTGTAACCATGTAACCGCAGGGTCCCCGGTTTGATTCCAGCCTGGGACATATCCTGCATGTCATCTCTCCTCTCTCTCTCACCCATCCTTCCTGTCTAAATCTCTACTGTATCTGTCAATAAAATGAAAAATATGAGTGGGACTGCCCCACTCAGAAAAAAAAGAAATGCTTTAAATCTAAATCTCTATACACATTATGAATAAAAGCATATTCTTCATATTCTTACTTTGATATTCTACATACCCTAACAGCACTTTTGAATATGTTTTGAGTGGACATGTTGTTGCTGTAATCCACTGTTATCGTCTATCTTCTTCTACTTCACTCTGTTGATGGGAGAGTAGTCTCGTGTCGCCACACCTCCAAATCAGGTTGTTCTCACACCTCTTTTGGAGATCTGGAGAGTTTTAGATTAGGCGATCTAGCAGGGATTAAACTGGACAGAGCGATGGGAGAATGTGCTCACAATTTCATTGAATGTTATATTCCAAGAACCTTCCCCCCACATGCCTGTAGAATGTTTGTTTGTTGTTATTGTCTTTACCCAAACCGGGTAGGACTATTTTGCATACACTGTAGTTGTTGCCTATGCTCATTTGCAACATTAAAAACAATTGAAGAAAACGTTAAGGAAAAACTTCATTCTGTTTATTTAAAACTCCTCCCAAGCAAGGTATTTGATTGGTTTGGTTTGATTTATTCTGATGTGTCATCATCACATGACATCACTCATTTTGAACAGGTTTCCACGCCTTTGTAGCTTCTTTCTGCAAATGATTTCCCCATGCTAACCCTAACCCTAACTAGGAAAGCCTGGTATCAACGAGGTTAGTGATTGAGTGATGACATCGAGTGAGACCCCAACATACTGTAGCACTGAGACAGCTCTCTTCAAAGTAGGTTTCAGTTGGTTTATGTCTCATGGCATTTAGCATAGTTTAGATCCTACCTATACATAGTTTAGATCCTACCTATACGTACCAGTTGGTTCTACTGGGGGGAAAAGCCTCAGCGTCGTCCAAGGTCTTAGAACTCTGCCCTTGACTGTTTTCTTTGTACATGTTACTGATAGACCTCCAATACAACCCTAACCCTACCCCTACATACACACGTGGATGGCAACACATTTTCTAGTGCTAAACTCGGACAAGACAGAGATGCCTAAGGTCCTTGGCCTAAGGAAACAGGAATTTATCATCTGATTTAACGTTTACTTACAACGACTGAACGATCACTCCTAATCAGGCCGTGAAAAATCTTGATGTTACTATTGACCCAGATAGAATGTAAGATCTGCACTGCGCTTCAAACAATTAAAATGAACAATGCTTCAAACAAACAATGCTAATGAATGATTACGGTTTTTTTTCTCTAAATATATACAGTGCCTTCGGAAAGTATCCCAACCCTTTCACTTTTTCCACAATTAGTTTGAATTTAAAATGGATTACATACATTTGCTATCAATCCACACACTATAACCCAGAATGACAAAGCAAAATGTTTTTTATTTTAAATCTGAACGTTGTCATTTGTCTCGAGCTCTGTCAAATTCAAAAACACTGTTGGCCGATTATTGCATATAGTTGTTTAAGTGTTTAATTCAGTTATAATGGACAAATGAATTAACATTTCATTAACTGCTGGTGGACGCTGCTTTATCCTGTACGATGTTCACCTACTCTGCACTCTTGCAGTAGGGACATTACATGTTAATGATTACAATTACTACATGCGATTAATAGTGACTGAAATCATAATTGCAAAGGATTGGAGGAACATTGCAATGCCATACTAGTCCAAGGTGGAAGAAAGCGATTGTACAATATTTACGGAATTTATCAGATTCCGAGGCTTCAGTCTGTTGGATGTAACATTGTAGAGGTTGTTGTGCCCTGGTTGGGTCTCTTCTGTGTAGAGAGCAAGTCCTGTACAGGGTTACCAGATGGGATTGACAATTTCCAGCCTAAACAGTCTAAAAACCGCTAAATCCACCAAAAACCCGCCCCCCCCCAAAAAAAACAAGGTTATACGTCTCTGTTAATAACCGGGCAGAATAGCAGTGTCATGTTAAAGTTAAACATTAGGCACCTCTAGTCAAAATGCCTTTTAACAGTTTCTATCTGTAAAAAGAAGCAAACCTAATGGTACAAAGTTAAACATGACACATTTCATCACATTAAAGCAAGATACATATTATTATTTTTTTATTTTTTTCCAGATTTTATCCCCTTTTTCACCCAATTTGGTAGCCAATTGAACCAAACCTAGCATCCAATTATCCCCTGCCTATTGCGTAGGATCCGCCGCACGACCCCGTGGCCGGCAGTCCCAGAGGAGGCCGCCAGGCAGACTAGCTGACTGGCTCCTCGAGCCCAGTACCGTTATTCCGGCACCCAGGGGGCGGTGTTGCGCGACGGATCCTTGTCCGGAACTATTCCTATACCGCCCTCGGGAGCGGCCGCTCAATATGCCGCTCCCTGTGTGTGCCCCGGTCATATCCGGAACATTTTTGTTTTTAACTCCCGTTGACAGCGGGGGGAGAGACAAGTTCTTCCCGGGAATTCGCTCCGCGCTGTGACGATCGTGATAGGAGTGTCGTATCGACACCATTCAAATGGTTTCAGATTCCCTGTCCTCTCCCCTATCCGGACACGTTTGAATTGTTATCCTAACCCACGGTAAACCACAGTTATTAACCCGCAAAGGGTGCCTCCGGGCACCGTGTTTGTCCGTGAATAACACCGGCTATGAAGGTGGTAGGGCGATGCATAATAGTGATCAAAAAACTTATTTTTGTTAAGCTTGTTGTAAAGAAAATGTCTATAATGCATTGAAATGACAGTAAACTAAGATAATAAGATGGTTATCATACATTTTCAAATCTTTATTAATAAGTAATTACAGAAAAAGTAAATGACATTTCTGTCATGACTTCCGCATTTAGATAGATAGATAGACTTTATTTGTCATTGCTACAGTACAGGTACCAAACAACGAAATTTAGGAGGGGAGGCTCCCCTGGTGTTTAGGAAAGGAAAAAGAAACACATTTTAGAAAAAGCATAGATGCATAAAATCACAAGAAGGTAAAGAGCTGGTTTACATCAATAAAGGCTATGTACACAATCCACTGTACTATACTGCACAGATAGTCAACTAGGGTTGTCATATTGCACAAGAAAGTATTTTTTCACATTATTTTAAAGTGTCACAGTTTGCAGGCTTGAAAATGTACATGTTTGTGCCTCAGCACTAGCTGCCATACAATCCGTCCGGACTGTCCTGGGCCCAGAACTTAGGCCTTTTCTGTGTTCAGGGCCTTGACGGCCCTGTGGTAGAAGCTGTTCTTCAGTCTGTTTGTCTTAGCGGCCGGGGTCCTGTACCTCCTGTTCGAGGGCAGCTTGACAAAGTGTTCGTGCCCAGGGTGGGTCGGGTCCTTGGAGATCTTGGAGGCCCTCCTGAGACAGCGTGTTTTGTACAGCTCCTCCAGAGAGGGGAGGGGGGCGCCGGTGATCTTCTGTGCTGTTCTCACGACTCTCTGTAGCTCGTTTCTCTCCGCTGTTGTGCAGCTGTGGAACCAGTTGGAGATGCCGAAGGTGAGGATGCTCTCCACTGCGCCGTGGTAGAAGGCCACCGAGGCCACCGAGAGAGGCCACCGAAGGCCACCGAGAGAGTCGGAATGTGACGCTACCAAGCGGACCTATCACAGTTCTTATAGATAACTTAACATTAAATATGTCTATCATAAATATAATTTAAACCCAACGAACAGCCATGGGGCTCCCTGTAACTAATCATTTATTTCTAAATAAACAGGATTGTACATCTCGTAAATGTGAATCGCGCTCCTTATAGGAAGGCTGTGCCTGACGCTTCCATAGGGTGCTCTACTCAAAGCGGCATAATAGTGTTATTTTTTTTTAAATGCTTGTTGTAAATAAAAGTTCTATGATGCATTGAAATGACATTAAACTAAGATAATACGATGGTTATCATAATTTTTCAAATCTTTATTAATAAGTAATTACAGAAAAAGTAAATGACATTTCTGTCATGGCTTCCGCATTTTGGCCGACGAGAGAGTCGGAATCTTGTCGGAATCATGTGCTACCAAGCGGACCAATCACAGAGCTTACATTTGCGTAGAAACTGATGCGTAGTTACATTTTTGGAGAGGTGCGTGTCAACCCTCTCCATAGGCTACGCGGGCCTACGCAAGCTACGCCGTAGCCTACGCCGTCGATTTTACGCAGGAGCATAAACTGGGCTTAAGAGTTAAGAGTTTCAATTCTTGTTTTGGGAGATTTTTCCCCATTCTTCCGGGCAGAACACCTCCAGCTCAGAAATATTCTTCTGCCTTCTTGCATGCACGGCATGTTTGAGATCTCTCCACAGATTTTCAATAATATTCATGTCTGGGGACTGTGATGGCATGCTGGAAGGTATGCTTCGGGTCATTGTCTTGCTGGAATACCCAACCTCTCTACAACTTAAATTTCTGGACTGACCTTCGAACATTAGCCTCTAGAATGTCTTGATTTTTGGTGAAATCCATTCTTCCTTCCACCCGCACAATATTGCCTGTATATATTGCCTGTGCCCCCAGCTGCTACACAACCCCAAAGCATAATGCTCCACATCAAGCTCTGCTCATTATTATGACAGATGGTGTATTTGTCAGGGTTCACACAAGGTGCTTAAAGTGTTTAAAGTACTTGAATTTACTCTGAAATGTAAGTACTGGAATACGTTGAAAATCTGGCATTTCGTCAATTTGGTCCATGTTAGGTCCTTGGAATTATTAGAGCTGATTTAAAATGTCTCCAGTTGTAATATAATTAACCTGGGATATCATTTCAGGTGAGTTCTATGAGCGATATAGCCTTTTTTCACTGTTTCAATTTATCCTCTCATCAGGTAATGTACGGTGGACAATGTGCAATTATATTAGAGGGAGAAAACACAAATGTGTTCCATTACACAATAAATGTGATATTTCATATTTGATTGCTTTCTTTTAAAAAATGTGCTACAACAACAGCAATTAACATTTAAAATCCAGAGAGACATAATAGCTACAGGGATGTAATGTGTGCTTGCTTCAACAATAATTATCTACATAATTCTATAACAAGAATTAACGGTACATAATCTGCAACCATCCATCTTTGGGAACTACGTTGACAAATAAAATGTTCTACTCATTGACATGAATTCATTAATATTGCATGTTAGGCCCTGTCCACACCTATACGTTTTGTTGATAAACGTGGATTTTTATATTCGTTTTGGGGGGTTCGTCCAGACACAAACAAGTTTTTGCCCCCTGAAAACGAAGATGTTTAAAAACGCCTGCCAGAGTGAAGATTTTAAAAAACGCTGTAAAAAAAATGTAAATGCTGAATGCAGCATGAAAAATCTTCTCATATAGAATGTATCTTAAGAACATTTAGATAATTTACATTATCACATCAACGTACAAATACATTTATATCTGAGGAATGTCGATGGAATATTTTCAAAGTAATTATAAGGTAAAAAGACTTTCTGAACCAAGGATAGAACAGAGCATAGATCATTGGATTTAAAGTAGAATTTAAGTAACCCAACCAGCTTAAGATTTCAAATAGGTAATCAGGTGAATTGAAGCCTATGAAAGGATCAATCATGGAACAAAAAAAGTAAGGCATCCAACAAAGGATGAACATACCCACCACAATGGCGAGTGTTTTAGCTGCTTTTCTCTCAGAGCATTTAGACACGACACGTTTACCCCCATGTGAATGGACACAGTGGCTGGCATCTTCAATCTTTTTCACATGCTCTTTTGCCACCTGAAATATCCTAGCATACAGTCCCACCATTACAGTGCATGGGAAGAAAAAAAATATCAGTGTCTCTAGGGCTCCCCACAGTGAATTTAACAGAATATGACAAGTTCCCAGACAGTAAGTAGATGCAAGGTATTCCTCCAGTCCTCTCGAATATGCCTTTGAGTAGAGTAGGCCACAGGAGTACACTGCAGCACTGGACCAACTGACAGAAACCATGAGCCAAGCTACTGGCATCGTAATCTTGGTGGAATAGTGAAGTGGGTTGCACACAGCCTCGTACCGATCTACAGCTATACACACTAGGTGGAAGATAGAGACAGATGTCAGGAACATGTCAGAAGTAGTCAACAGCAGACAGAAAGCATCTCCAAAGTACCAGCAGCCGTCCGCAAGCCTGACGGGGGTGAAGGGCATCACCAGCAGGCCCAGCAGCAGGTCTTCCAGAGCCAGGGACATGATCAGCATGTTGGTGGGGGTGTGGAGCCGCTTTAGATGAGCTATAGAGATGATGACCACACAGTTCCCTACAATAGTGACCAGCATCAGGGAAACAAAAAACAGGTGCAATTGCACCTCTGTTTCTTCACTGAGCATCATCTTGGTGCAGGGTAGCAGAGCCGCTCTGGTTAGGGTTAGAGTTAGAGGGTAGCAGGGTAGCAGTTAGGGTTAGAGTTAGAGGGTAGCAGGGTAGCAGGGTAGCAGTTAGGGTTAGAGGGTAGCAGAGCCCCTCTGGTTCAGCATGCCGAGGAGATGAGGCGTCCATCACATTACCCAGAATGCCCTGTCCTCCCGTTATACTTAGAAACAAGAGAAAATTGCATTATTGTTAAAAAAAGATTATGAAAATTAACATTCACGTTTCGAATAATTCAATTGCTACCGTAGCTCATACAATATGACTACTATAGTACATTTATAGTAAATACTGTACCATTTGCAGTGTCAGATGGGTGCTGGAGTGAAGTAATGTTCTCAGAGCGGTCTGATCATGTTTATATGTAGTTCATATTGCTGTAGGCACATCCCCTGCCAGGCTGCCATCCAGTCACAATAGGTCACATGATCAATAGATTATTTTGCCTGAAACACATTGTTTGGATTATTCTCCCTTTTAAACTCCGGCATCAAACACTAAAGGGATAGTTCACTATTTTACAACCAATAGTCAAATGGCGTCTTACCTTTAGGCCACACTGGACACCTCTAGGGTTAGGGTTAGTCCACATGTGTGTCCTTGGGGGTATTCCACGTACATTGATAACTACATCAGCGATTAGTTGAAAAAGCCTGGCTCCAGCTAATCTCAAGTGTGATTTAAGACTCAACACGTGCGCACGGAGTAATATGCAGCCCAGGGTTAGTCGAGCAGCAGATTGTCGAAAAGAAGATACTATGACTGTAATTTCTTACGTAATACCTTTTAATTACTGAGGTAGGGTTAGGGTTAACCCTAACTATGATAACGTTTCTCTCTAGCTGCAACACAGGCCCACATTCCACTCCTCACACAGCCAGGGAGTGCTGCTTCTGCAGAGAGCGCCCTGTCCTCGCCGCATACTGACTCTCTGTCCTCGCTGCATACTGACTCTCTGTCCTCACCGCATACTGACTCTCTGTCCTCATACTGACTCTCTGTCCTCATACTGACTCTCTGTCCTCTCATACTGACTCTCTGTCCTCATACTGACTCTCTGTCCTCTCATACTGACTCTCTGTCCTCATACTGACTCTCTGTCCTCTCATACTGACTCTCTGTCCTCTCATACTGACTCTCTGTCCTCTCATACTGACTCTCTGTCCTCATACTGACTCTCTGTCCTCTCATACTGACTCTCTGTCCTCATACTGACTCTCTGTCCTCTCATACTGACTCTCTGTCCTCTCATACTGACTCTCTGTCCTCTCATACTGACTCTCTGTCCTCTCATACTGACTCTCTGTCCTCTCATACTGACTCTCTGTCCTCATACTGACTCTCTGTCCTCTCATACTGACTCTCTGTCCTCATACTGACTCTCTGTCCTCTCATACTGACTCTCTGTCCTCATACTGACTCTCTGTCCTCATACTGACTCTCTGTCCTCATACTGACTCTCTGTCCTCATACTGACTCTCTGTCCTCTCATACTGACTCTCTGTCCTCTCATACTGACTCTCTGTCCTCTCATACTGACTCTCTGTCCTCTCATACTGACTCTCTGTCCTCATACTGACTCTCTGTCCTCATACTGACTCTCTGTCCTCTCATACTGACTCTCTGTCCTCTCATACTGACTATCTGTCCTCTCATACTGACTCTCTGTCCTCTCATACTGACTCTCTGTCCTCGCCGCATACTGACTCTCTGTCCTCTCATACTGACTCTCTGTCCTCATACTGACTCTCTGTCCTCGCCGCATACTGACTCTCTGTCCTCTCATACTGACTCTCTGTCCTCATACTGACTCTCTGTCCTCATACTGACTCTCTGTCCTCATACTGACTCTCTGTCCTCATACTGACTCTCTGTCCTCTCATACTGACTCTCTGTCCTCTCATACTGACTCTCTGTCCTCTCATACTGACTCTCTGTCCTCATACTGACTCTCTGTCCTCGCCGCATGCTGACTCTCTGTTTTGCCTATTGGGTGGTTTGGTAACCACCCTAGATGATCTTCGTGACATTTCACACATGTGACATTTCACATACAGTGGGGAAAATAAGTATTGAACACATCAACATTTTGTCTGGTAAATGTATTTCAAAAGAGCCTATTCAAGTGAAATTTGCACCAGACTTTGGTATTAACTCAAACAATCCAGACAACAAATCTAAACATTAAAGTCCATATGTAAATAAAGTTATGTGTAATAAAATGGAATGAAACAGGGAAAAAAGTCTTGAACACACTAATGAATGAATTAATTAATGGTCTTTATTGTCATTAATACAGTACAGGTACCATACAACGAAATTTAGTAGGGGGGGCTCCCCTGGTGCTTGGAAAAAGACTAAAAACAAGAGGGCCAAGGGTAAAATAAAAAAGGGAAAAGAGCTGGTTTACATAAATAAAGGCTATGTACACTATCTACTATACTATACTACTATACAATAAAACACTGTGCTGTACACTATGCTATGCTATAGATATCCTAACATTTCCTATATCCACTAAGGCTGTGTTCGAAATGGTATACTAGCATACTCAATGAGTATATACTGAATACTGCCTACTAAATTCATAATAAGTATGCCAAAACCAGCCGACCGTTTACACTGCAGTATGGATAGAATCGCTGTCTTCTCCACAAACCCTCACCACTGGGGTACCCCAGGGCTCTGTCCTAGGGCCCCTACTGTTCTCTCTCTACACCAAGTCTCTTGGCTCGGTAATCTCCTCACATGGGTTCTCCTACCACAGCTACGCAGACGACACTCAACTCTTCCTGTCCTTCCCCCCCTCTGATCTACACGTGGCAACCCGTATCTCAGCATGTCTCGCTGACATTTCAACATGGATGTCAGACCACCATCTCAAGCTCAATCTTAACAAGACAGAGCTCCTCTTCATCCCCGGGAAAGCCTGCCCTCTCCAATACTTCTCCATCACAGTGGAGAACTCTACTGTAACCCCCTCCCTGACAGCCAAGAACCTTGGAGTGATCCTGGATAACCGACTATCCTGAACATTGCAGCAACGGCTCGCTCCTGCAGATTCTTCCTTTACAACATCAGAAGAATACGGCAACTCTTGACCCAGGCACTGGTCATCTCCCGCCTTGATTACTGCAACGTACTCCTGGCTGGGCTCTCCGCCTCGGCCATCAGCCCTCTGCAGCTCATCCAGAACGCTGCTGCCCGTCTGGTGTTCAACCTCCCCAAATACTCTCATGTCACCCCTCTCCTTCGCACCCTGCACTGGCTCCCGATAGCAGCTCGCATCAGATTCAAGACCCTGGTGCTTGCTTACCAGGCAGCTAAAGGGACAGCCCCTGCCTGCCTGAAGGAAATGGTTACCCCCCAAACTCCAGCCCATTCACTCCGCTCCTCCACCTCGGCTGGCCGACTGGCCCCACCAACTCTACACCAACACGGCAGTCACGCTGCCCAGTCACGTCTCTTCACGACACTGGCTCCCCGCTGGTGGAATGAGCTTCCCACAGCTGTCAGAACGGCAGAGTCACTACCCATCTTCCGTCGTAGACTGAAGACCCACCTCTTCAGGTTACACCTTAACTGCTCCTCCTGAGACATCTACTGCCCCCCAGCACAGCGTCTGAAGACACCCGCTTTTCCCCTCTACTGTGTCCCTAAAAACTTCTATTGTCCCCTTGTACTGTTTTTCTGTTTCTCCAGTGTCTAAATATATTTAAAAAAAAACATGTTTAGAAGAAGGTGATAGAAGAAGGTTTTTCCTTCTATCAATGGCCCCGGGCCTGAGCTGGATTACTCTTCCTGCTACGACTGGTGGATTGATGATTCACTTGCTTAGTATTCAAATGTATTGATTGTAAGTCGCTTTGGAAAAAGGCGTCTGCTAAATGCCAAAAATGTAAATGTAAATTAACTACTCTGGTCAGTTGAGACCAAAATTGAACTTTTTGGCTGTCACACAACACACCATGTTTGGAGGAGAAATGGCACTGCACATAACCCGAATAACACTATACCAACAGTGAAGTTCGGAGGTGGAAGTATCATGGTGTGGGGCTGTTTCTCCTCTCGTGGTACTAGCCTACTTCATATCACCTGGGCCCAGTAGTTCAAAATGTTTAATCTCAATCAGATCAGGATTTTTGAAATCCCACTTTTTTCTGATCCAGGATTTGAAGATATTTTTTTCTTTTATCTTAAATATTTGTGATTGACAATCTTTGCTGTGATACTTTTGTGAGCATAAACATTTATGTCATCAACATTTGGTTGAAAACAAAATAGGCCACCACAAACGTGACCAAAAAAAAATAAAGATTTGCCATGAAGGCTAAAAATGTTGTATTATTTCAGTTAACAAACTTTGCCATCTTATTTATATATACAAATATTTTTAAATAAATTGTATAGTACATTTTGCTCTGGAAATCCACCCCTCTGGTGGGATCAAGATAATCCAGTTTTTTGGGATCAAACTGCTAGAGGTGTTCTGCCAGGAAGAATGGGGAAAATCTCCCAAGACAAGAATTGAAACTCTTAGCTGGCTACAGGAAGCGTTTGCAAGCTGTTATAGTTGCCTGAGGTGGAGTTACAAAGTACTAGCTGACAGGGTTCCCAAGCTTTTGCACAAGGCCTTTTTCCTTGTTTTATTATTTTGAAATTGTAAAAAGTTAAAAACAAAAATGTATCTTGCTTTAAAATGTGATGAAATGTGTCATGTTTAACTTTGTACCATTTAGAGGTTAGGTTTGCTTCTTTTTACTTAGATAGAAACTGTTAAAAGGCATTTTGACCAGAGGAGCCTGATGTAGGGTTAGGGTTAGAGGAGCCTGATGTAGGGTTAGGGTTAGCCCTATAGGGTTAGGGTTATCCACCCCTCTGTATCAGTGAACACGATCCTCTGCCTGTGTGTGAAATACCACTAAGAAATTGCTAGCTTTATGGTCGGAAAACATAATTAGTTTTTCACTCGACTCAAACGAAAGCAGCCAAGTTTACAGCGAATTCTCTGTGGTTCCACTAGCTAGATATAGTTGAAAATAAGGCCATGCAGATTCTCCCCAGCGGTATATGATCAGGGAAACCTACAACTGGTTTGGCCATTCAGCAAAGTGCCAGTGTGATTATAGGAACATTTATGAGACATTTATGAGACAACGGGAGCTGTCCATTGAAATTGAGTCCAGGCTCTACCCGTTGGTTAGTGATGGCAGACTGCATTGATATAATTGTTGAACAAGAGGATTCTCTCAGACTTCACTTTGACATGACACTGCTATTCTGCCCGGTTATTAACAGAGACGTATAACCTAGTTTTTTTGGGGGGGCGGGTTTTTGGTGGATTTAGCGGTTTTTAGACTGGATTAAACACTTGATAGCAAATTAATTTAATCCATTTTAAATTCAAACTAAATGTGGAAAAAGTGAAAGGGTTGGGATACTTTCCGAAGGCACTGTATATATTTAGAGAGATGTATCCCACAAACAGTGTTTTTCAGTGTTTTTCAGGGTTAGGGTTATCATGACCCCCGAGGCGGCGCTAAGAGTAGGTAAACGAGGGATGGCCATTCTAGTGTTAAATGGGGTGCTTCGATTTACTTCAATAACATTTACATATTTATTCTGAAATAAACATATTTAGTCTGAAATCAACTTTAGAGTTGAAGAGTCAGGTTGACATATTTTGCCTGAGATGATCATTCTAAATGCCGTTCTGAACCAACTGTAGAAGAAAGCATACACCATTGGGTTGATTGTTGAGTTTAAGTAGCCAATCCACACTAATGTTTCAAACACAACGGCAGAAGTAGAATAATTGATAAAGGGATCAATAATGTTGCAGACAAAAAATGGCAGCCAGAATGCAAGAAACACCCCCATAATGATGGCCAGAGTCTTGGTTGCTTTTCTCTGTGACTTGTCTGCCATCTTCCGTGAGGTCGGACAGGTTGAGTCTTGGATGCTGCGTGCTTGTCTCTGGGCTACCAGGAGAATCTTGAAGTAGATGCAGAGCATCAAGACACCTGGGATGTAGAATGAGAGTATTGAAGACACAGTGCTTGATACGGCAGTCTGGAACAAAATACACCCTCCCTCACATGCAACATAAATATAGTAAAACTCCTCAACCCCCAAAATGTTGAGCCCCAAAAATATCATCCCAAAGCCGACTATGGCAGAAACACCCCAGCTGACCAGGATCATGACCAGAGCGATGTGAACAGTTATTTTACTTCCATACCTCAGAGGGTCACAGACTGCATAATATCGGTCTATAGATATGAAAGACAAATTCAAAATGGATGTAGTGCACAGCATGACATCGAAGCTAGAGTGGATTTTACAGAACAAATCTCCAAAATACCAGCATGTTTCTACAGATCGTATCATACTGGGAATCATGACCACTGCCCCTAAGAGCAGGTCTGACACAGCCAGAGACAGGATGAGGTAGTTGGTTGGAGTGTGGAGCTGTTTAAAGTGAAAGATGGTGATGATCACAAGAAGGTTTCCACACACTGTGAGAACAGACATTGTTCCAAGGAAAAGATACAGTACGACTCTTATCGTTGGAGACAAGATTGTTCTTTTGCAAGAGCCATTCACTGATTCATAACATAGATGTATATTCTCCACAATATCAGCCTTGCTGACACCGAGTCCTGGGTCCATAGTCCTGGGTCAAGTTGTTTATCTGCCAAAAAAGTATTCCAGTTTTTTCATCAATATTTTCTCTTTAAACATCATATTATTGTGTATACAGTAGGCTAGTTAGAAATAGCATATATTAAGTTACATGGTTATATATATGTTTAATATACTCAAATGTATTATATTTTGTGGCCTGAGGTGATCCAGTGGTCTATGTATATATGTATATATGCCCATGTTGGCATGGGTTTGAATCCGGCCCATGCCCTATCCACATCCTCCTTACTTTCCTGTCTACCTCCACTATCTCTATCCAATAAAACATTTGAGTGGGACTGCTCCACTCAGAAAACAATAACCTTTAAAAAAACAAACTTTACACTTTATATTTTCACAAACAAACCTCATATACCAGTTATCAAAGCCATTCATCAACACTATTTTCAAAACACCGGAAGCCTTTTTTCCCTCAGCATGTGCTCAGGTTAATTCCCTGGCTAAATTCCCAATATGGCCTCATGGCCACCAGATCTGCCCAGGGTCAGGGTTAGGGTCAGGTCTCATCCCCCCTCCTCTGCCCAGGGTCAGGGTTAGGGTCAGGGTCAGGGTTAGGGTCAGGTCATTGCTGTGAATGAGAATATGTTAAATAAAATCATAAAATAAATACAATACCTTTCAGCCTTGCGGATGGTGATGTATCTTTATTGTGACTCCTTGGTCTCTGGTCACAATGTGAAGAGACTCTGGACTTGAATCTCCTACTTATGTATCCATAGTCTATTACCATAATGAATACATTATCCTGCTGACCAATCAGACATGTGCTGTGATTGTATCAGGGGATGTCATGACCAATCAGACATGTGCTGTGATTGTATCAGGGGATGTCATGAGCAGTAAGACATAATGTCAGAATGTATTACACTGTGAACCCCCCCCCCCCCCTTACTGAAAACATCAGGTAATGAAGAAGGGACATGGCTATATTTAGAGAAATGTATCACATGAACCAGGGGTCAACCAGGGGTCAAACTCAATGTCATCCCGGGCCACATCAGCATTATGGCCCTGAAAGGGGCTCTTGTAAGTAAGACTATAAATGTATCTACTCTTTATCATATTACATATGATACAATAACTAGCTCTGAAAGCAGTAAGTCTATGAAAAAGTATAGCAAGCAGACATTCAACTAGTGTAATATCTTATATATATATATGTATGCATGTACTTGCAAGGCAAGTTTATTTGTATAGCAGATTTCATACAACAGGGGCAAGTGCTTTACATACGTTTTTATTTTATTTTTTTATAAAAGCAAATATAAGAAGTAAATAGATAAAACGTTTAATAAGACATTAGTTAAAGTAAAAAAGACATTGATAGAAGTGTTAATCATAACTGCTGCAAAACATGAAGGTTTTTAGCTTAGATTTAAATATTTTAAGGGTTTGGGCCTGTTTGATTTCTTCAAGGAGTTTGTTCCAGGAGCATGCAGCAGCGTGACTGAAAGCTGCTGCACCGTGTTTTGTTTTTACTCTTGGAATGATTAGCTGATTAGTCTCAGCTGACCTTAGGGACCTTGCTGGAATATAGGGTGGGAGGAGATCTGATATGTATTTTGGTCCAAGACCATTTTTTGATGTGTATGTAATTAGGGGGATTTTGAATTAAATTCTCTGATAGACTGGTAGCCAGTGCAGGGATCTCAGGATTGCTGTAATGTGTTCACATTTCTTTGTTTTTGTTTGGACCCTAGCAGCAGCGTTTTGGATGAGCTGCAATTTACGAACAGCTCCTGTTAGTAGACCCTAACCCTAACCCTTTTTAAATTAGTTTTTCAAAGTCTTGCTTGGACATGAAACCTCTCATTCTTGTTATGTTTTTCAGGTGATAGTAGGCTGATTTAGTTATCGACCTGTTTTTCAGTTTGAAGAGAGAGAGAATCACGTTTTGCACTGACTTTCGATCTTTTGTCAGGTGCACCGAATACAATTATCTCTGTTGTTATGTTCTAGGCTCCTTTAAGAGGGTTAGGGCTGCACGTCCTTGTTGATATACAGAGTTCTAACCACTCTGTCGTTATTCTACAGCAGGGGTCGGCAATTAAGTTTGGCCTCGGGCCCCAAAAAATTTGAGCCACTAGATGGCGGGCCCGAACATAATCAAAGGCTAATTTAAGTAATTGATTGTTAAAAAATGTGACACGTTCTAATGCTTTGACTTTTCTTTCGAAAAATGTACACATCGCTAGTCAACTAACACAGCTTGTATTGTGAGCCTGCTAACATGTAAAGTAGTGTTATAGTTAACTAGGTAGCAGTCCAATCCATTACATTGCAGTATTTTGGCTTGACTAGCGAGTTTGTGTTGTGATTCTCAACAACGTTGAAACGTAGTTTCACCCTTTTCCATATTTTTGAATAATAAATGTGTGGACTGACGATGTAGCGCAGCCTAACTTATTCTAATAATTATTTAACATAGTTTTATTCTGATAATGATTCCCCCCTCCTCCCAGACAAGGTCACATTATTATTGGATTGGTTGTTTGCGTGTCGGGTGAAGTTAGCTAAATATTTAACCTGCTAGCTAGCAAGAGAAACATCATGTCACTCTCCAAAGGTCTAAAGAGGAAAGTTGACGGTGAAAACAGGGCATTTAAAGAGGAATGGACAGCGAACTATACGTTCATCCTACCTGGTTTCATCAATGCAAAGCCGTTGTGAGAGACTCACATTTTCCGTGCTCACAATGTTCCCTTTCTATACATGCGAGTCGTCCTTTTCGTCAATGAATGTGATAAAGACGCACGAGAGGAATCGATTGATGCATAAAAACCTTGAGAACTGCCTGCGGATTAAAGTGACGTCCATATCACCAGATATCAAGCAAATAGTGACCGATGGGAGTTGCTTTTTGTTTGCGCCGATTTTGTTGTCAATGTTTTTCAGAAAATTAAACAGAATTTGCTTTGTTACTGTTCATATGTGTGTTGCAGTCACATATACGTAAACATTACGTTTGAATGGTTTACTGAGCTCGTGTTATTTTTTTCAAACCACACACGGCTATTTCAGCACCAAGCGTTGTCCACCTACTTGTGATTCACTATGAGGGGTTCAGCGTCAGTGCGCTTCGCTGCCTGATTGTCTGTCCCTGTGTCATTCACTCTCAACATGGATAAAAGTACAATAAGCATTATTCAGGTGGAGGTAGATTCTCTATTCGGACATTATAGGCGCTATATGTGGGACTGTCGGTCCAATATTGTAAAAAAATTAAAAAAGTGGATTCTCACAATAATCTGCTGGGCCAAATATTATTGGTGATGGGCCAGCAATGGCCCACGGGCCGCCTATTGCCGACCCCTGTTCTACAGTATATTATAGAGGCTAAGACACTACACCTGTTTTGTCCTTGTTTAGTTGAAGGAAGTTTTGTGTCATCCAGGCGTTTATTTGCTCAATGCACGTAGACACTTGACGCTTTTTCTGGTACTTGTCCTTCGGACAAGGGAACTTATCTTTCACTTGTCCGACAGCTCAAGTTACTTGTCCAAACAAAAATATTTTGAAAAAGCAATATATGTTTCAAAACACATTTTACTACTATTGATTTGTTAATGATGTATCCTTTATTTAAAATTGTATTCATTAAACAATATTTTGTAATTATAAAAAAATATTATGAAGGGGTAATCAGTGATTTCTTTTAGATGAAGTATCTATGAAGCTGAGGTCTGATCAGCCCCGGCTGGGTCACCTGGAGGAGGGGGATGACGTTGAAACACCGATGACTCCAGGAACATCACTGCCCTAGACTGTGGACCCCCCCCCCCCCCCCGGGCCACTCCACTGCATCCCCCGCGAAGACCACGTTTCTCTAGCTCACCGAGGGGACGAGCTAACTAGCACTAGCTAACTAGCACTGGCTAACTAGCTAACTCCCCTGCAACCCCCTAGAGTTCCTCTAGCTCACCTAGAGGCGAAGTTGTGGGGTTTGTGTGTGTGTGCGTGTGCGTGTGTGCATGTGCGTGTGCGTGTGTGTGTGTGTGCGTGTGCGTGTGTGTGTGTGTGTGTGTGTGTGTGCTTGCTCTCTGTCTGTCTGTCTCCCTCTGTTTCTTACCCTTAGGGACACCTACAAGAGCTGGTTGCTAAAGATGTTGTATTATTTCAGTTAACAAACTTTGCCATCTTTTTTTATATATAAAAATATTTTAAAATTAAATGTATAGTACATTTTGCTCTGGAAATCCACCCCTCTGGTGGGATCAAGATAATCCAGTTTTTTGGGACCAAGCTGATCCCAATCCTGTATTGTCAGTTTGAACTACCCGTTTTGAAGATTTGATCCAGATTAAAGCCATCACAGTCCCCAGACATGAATATTATTGAAAATCTGTGGAGAGATCTCAAACATGCCGTGCATGCAAGAAGGCCGAAGAATATTTCTGAGCTAGAGGTGTACTGCCAGGAAGAATGGGGAAAATCTCCCAAGACAAGAATTGAAACTCTTAGCTGGCTACAGGAAGCGTTTGCAAGCTGTTATAGTTGCCTGAGGTGGAGTTACAAAGTACTAGCTGACAGGGTTCCCAAGCTTTTGCACAAGGCCTTTTTCCTTGTTTTATTATTTTGAAATTGTAAAAAGTTAAAAACAAAAATGTGTCTTGCTTTAAAATGTGATGAAATGTGTCATGTTTAACTTTGTACCATTTAGAGGTTAGGTTTGCTTCTTTTTACTTAGATAGAAACTGTTAAAAGGCATGTTGACTAGAGGAGCCTGATGTAGGGTTATCCCTATAGGGTTAGGGTTAGGACCCCGCTGTATCAGTGAACAAGATCCTTTACCTGTGTGGGAAATACCACTAAGAAATTGCTAGCATTATGGTCGGAAAACATAATTAGTTTTTCACTCGACTCAAACGAAAGCAGCCAAGTTTACAGCGAATTCTCTGTGGTTGGGTTAGGGGTTATAATTCTCTGTGGTTGGGTTAGGGGTTATAATTCTCTGTGGTTGGGTTAGGGGTTATAATTCTCTGTGGTTGGGTTAGGGGTTATAATTCTCTGTGGTTCCACTAGCTAGATATAGTTGCAAATAAGGCCATGCAGATTCTCCCCAGCGGTATATGATCAGGGAAACCTACAACTGGTTTGGCCATTCAGCAAAGCGCCAGTGTGATTATAGGAACATTTATGAGACATTTATGAGACAGTGGTGCTAAACATTTTGGGTGGGGCACAGGTTATGGGGGCATGCTCCACGGGGAAGAATATCAACTTTAAAATCTGGATTTACAGTCGATTTTAGCATGAGAATAGCTCTACCCCCCTGTACAGACCTCGCCATCCCCTCTACCCCCCTGTACAGACCTCTTCATCCCCTCTACCCCCCTGTACAGACCTCTCCATCCCCTCTACCCCCCTGTACAGACCTCCGCATCCCCTCTACCCCCCTGTACAGACCTCTTCATCCCCTCTACCCCCCTGTACAGACCTCTCCATCCCCTCTACCCCCCTGTACAGACCTCTTCATCCCCTCTACCCACCTCTACAGACCTCTCCATCCCCTCTACCCCCCTGTACAGACCTCTTCATCCCCTCTACCCTCCTCTACAGACCTCTTCATCCCCTCTACCCACCTCTACAGACCTTTCCATCCCCTCTACCCCCCTGTACAGACCTCTTCATCCCCTCTACCCCCCTGTACAGACCTCTCCATCCCCTCTACCCTCCTCTACAGACCTCCTCACCCCCTCTACCCCCCTGTACAGACCTCTTCATCCCTCTACCCCCCTGTACAGACCTCTTCATCCCCTCTAGTGAGTGTGTGAGTGTGAGTGTGTGTGTGTGCGTGTGTGCGTGTGTGTGTGTGTGTGTGTGTGTGCGTGTGCTGGGTGAATACATAAACAAACAAGCGAAAAGACGACATTATAAAACGTACCATGCTGACGATATTACTAAATGTTTGAAGTAGCTTTTATCTTAGCTGACTCTCTTACCTTCAGGTCGAGTTTGTGTATTCTGGCTTCGCAAAACACCAACAGTAGCAGCCGGTGCGGAGATTGCGACCACAAACGAAGTTTGACTTCGGTAATAGGTCCAGTTGCAATATCCTCAAGTTGGGAAGAAAAGATGCCTCCTTCTAATCCATTTGTTCAATTTGTTTACAGAAATAAATCCTCCTTACATTGTAAACAACTTAATTTGTTAGGAGAGCAGTCCGGAAGCCCGGAAGTCCGGAAGCCCGGAAGTCGGAAGTCCTCAGCATAATGCATTGTCTGCTATTACAACCGGATATTCAGGACGCAACTTTTTGCGCCCCGGCCGAGAAATAGAGACAGCCAATTGGAGCGCTGCTACAGCTCACGTGTAAGCGAAAAGTATTTGGCCTGCGATAGACTTGCATTCGATCGGCGACCCGACTCCTCCCCCTATGTATTTTAACAGTGAATTTTACACACACACAGATAAAATGTTTATTGTATTGGAGGTTTTTTAATGAATGCTGATAGGCGCCGACAGAATATCAGCCGCATTTTGTGAATAAACAATGTTTATTTTTTTTATTTTTTTTACAAATCGCAACTAGGAAGTGAAGGTGGGGGCGGCGCCCCAGCGCCCTCTATCGGCCAGCCGCCACTGGTATGAGACATTTATGAGACAACGGGAGCTGTCCATTGAAATTGAGTCCAGGCTCTACCCGTTGGTTAGTGATGGCAGACTGCATTGATATAATTGTTGAACAAGAGGATTCTCTCAGACTTCACTTTAACATGACACTGCTATTCTGCCCGGTTATTAACAGAGACGTATAACCTTGTTTTTTTGGGGGGGGGGTTTTGGTGGATTTAGCGGTTTTTGGACTGGATTAAACACTTTTGTGGATTGATAGCAAATTAATTTAATCCATTTTAAATTCAAACTAAATGTGGAAAAAGTGAAAGGGTTGGGATACTTTCCGAAGGCACTGTATATATTTAGAGAAATGTATCCCACAAACAGTGTTTTTCAGTGTTTTTCAGGGTTAGGGTTATCATGACCCCCGAGGCGGCGCTAAGAGTAGGTAAACGAGGGATGGCCATTCTAGTGTTAAATGGGGTGCTTCGATTTACTTCAATAACATTTACATATTTATTCTGAAATAAACATATTTAGTCTGAAATCAACTTTAGAGTTGAAGAGTCAGGTTGACATATTTTGCCTGAGATGATCATTCTAAATGCCGTTCTGAACCAACTGTAGAAGAAAGCATACACCATTGGGTTGATTGTTGAGTTTAAGTAGCCAATCCACACTATTGTTTCAAACACAACGGCAGAAGTAGAATAATTGATAAAGGGATGAATAATGTTGCAGACAAAAAATGGCAGCCAGAATGCAAGAAACACCCCCATAATGATGGCCAGAGTGTTGGTTGCTTTTCTCTGTGACTTGTCTGCCATCTTCCCTGAGGTCGGACAGGTTGAGTCTTGGATGCTGCGTGCTTGTCTCTGGGCTACCAGGAAAATCTTGAAGTAGATGCAGAGCATCAAGACACCTGGGATGTAGAATGCGAGTATTGAAGACACAGCGCTTGTTTCGGCATTCTGGAACAAAATACACCCTCCCTCACATGCAACATAAGTATAGTAAAACTCCTCAACCCCCAAAATGTTGAGCCCCAAAAATATCATCCCAAAGCCGACTATGGCAGAAACACCCCAGCTGACCAGGATCATGACCAGAGCGATGTGAACAGTTATTTTACTTCCATACCTCAGAGGGTCACAGACTGCATAATATCGGTCTATAGATATGAAAGACAAATTCAAAATGGATGTAGTGCACAGCATGACATCGAAGCTAGAGTGGATTTTACAGAACAAATCTCCAAAATACCAGCATGTTTCTACAGATCGTATCATACTGGGAATCATGACCACTGCCCCTAAGAGCAGGTCTGACACAGCCAGAGACAGGATGAGGTAGTTGGTTGGAGTGTGGAGCTGTTTAAAGTGAAAGATGGTGATGATCACAAGAAGGTTTCCACACACTGTGAGAACAGACATTGTTCCAAGGAAAAGATACAGTACGACTCTTATCGTTGGAGACAAGATTGTTCTTTTGCAAGAGCCATTCACTGATTCATAACATAGATGTATATTCTCCACAATATCAGCCTTGCTGACACCGAGTCCTGGGTCCATAGTCCTGGGTCAAGTTGTTTATCTGCCAAAAAAGTATTCCATTTGTTTCATCAATATTTTCTCTTTAAACATCATATTATTGTGTATACAGTAGGCTAGTTAGAAATAGCATATATTAAGTTACATGGTTATATATATGTTTAATATACTCAAATGTATTATATTTTGTGGCCTGAGGTGATCCAGTGGTCTATGTATATATGTATATATGCCCATGTTGGCATGGGTTTGAATCCGGCCCATGCCCTATCCACATCCTCCTTACTTTCCTGTCTACCTCCACTATCTCTATCCAATAAAACATTTGAGTGGGACTGCTCCACTCAGAAAACAATAACCTTTAAAAAAACAAACTTTACACTTTATATTTTCACAAACAAACCTCATATACCAGTTATCAAAGCCATTCATCAACACTATTTTCAAAACACCGGAGGCCTTTTTTCCCTCAGCATGTGCTCAGGTTAATTCCCTGGCTAAATTCCCAATATGGCCTCATGGCCACCAGATCTGCCCAGGGTTAGGGTTAGGGTCAGGTCTCATCCCCCCTCCTCTGCCCAGGGTCAGGGTTAGGGTCAGGGTCAGGGTTAGGGTCAGGTCATTGCTGTGAATGAGAATATGTTAAATAAAATCATAAAATAAATACAATACCTTTCAGCCTTGCGGATGGTGATGTGTCTTTATTGTGACTCCTTGGTCTCTGGTCACAATGTGAAGAGACTCTGGACTTGAATCTCCTACTTATGTATCCATAGTCTATTACCATAATGAATACATTATCCTGCTGACCAATCAGACATGTGCTGTGATTGTATCAGGGGATGTCATGAGCAGTAAGACATAATGTCAGAATGTATTACACTGTGAACCCCCCCCCCCCCCCCTTACTGAAAACATCAGGTAATGAAGAAGGGACATGGCTATATTTAGAGAAATGTATCACATGAACCAGGGGTCAACCAGGGGTCAAAGTCAATGTCATCCCGGGCCACATCAGCATTATGGCCCTGAAAGGGCCGCTTGTAAGTAAGACTATAAATGTATCTACTCTTTATCATATTACATAACTAGCTCTGAAAGCAGTAAGTCTATGAAAAAGTATAGCAAGCAGACATTCAACTAGTGTAATATCTTATATATATATATGTATGCATGTACATAGGCAAGGCAAGTTTATTTGTATAGCAGATTTCATACAACAGGGGCAAGTGCTTTACATATGTTTATTTTTTATTATTTTTATAAAAGCAAATATAAGAAGTAAATAGATAAAACATTTAATAAGACATTAGTTAAAGTAAAAAAGACATTGATAGAAGTGTTTGTGTTTAATCATAACTGCTGCAAAACATGAAGGTTTTTAGCTTAGATTTAAATATTTTAAGGGTTTGGGCCTGTTTGATTTTGTCGTATATTTCTGTAGTATGTATGATCTATGTATGAATATGTAGTATATTTTAAACACACACACATACCAGGGCATGCAAGGACATGATGCCCTCTAACAATGAGGGTTCTATGGCAACCAGATGACCAACAGGGACCTCTGGGGGTTGGGCAAAGACACACATACACGCTGGCCCCTCCCCTCTGGAACGAAACGGGGAGAGGGAGAGAGAGCGTTCTCTTTCCAGCCCAGGTCCACGGGGAACAGACGTAATGTATATATCTGCCTGTAACTGATTAAATTGTCTTAAACTCAATATCTGTTCTTTGATTCATAACCAGAAGAAATACCCAACAATTTCTTCAGGGAGTTTGTTCCAGGAGAATGCAGCAGCGTGACTGAAAGCTGCTGCACCGTGTTTTGTTTTTCCTCTTGGAATGATTAGCTGATTAGTCTCAGCTGACCTTAGGGACCTTGCTGGAATATAGGGTGGGAGGAGATCTGATATGTATTTTGGTCCAAGACCATTTTTTGATTTGTATGTAATTAGGAGGATTTTGAATTAAATTCTCTGATAGACTGGTAGCCAGTTTAGGGATCTCAGGATTGGTGTAATGTGTTCACATTTCTTTGTTTTTGTTTGGACCCTAGCAGCGGCGTTTTGGATGAGCTGCAATTTACGAACAGCTCCTGTTAGTAGACCCTAACCCTAACCCTTTTTAAATTAGTTTGTCAAAGTCTTGCTTGGACATGAAACCTCTCATTCTTGTTATGTTTTTCAGGTGATAGTAGGCTGATTTAGTTATCGACCTGTTTTTCAGTTTGAAGAGAGAGAGAATCACGTTTTGCACTGACTTTCGATCTTTTGTCAGGTGCACCGAATACAATTATCTCTGTTGTTATGTTCTAGGCTCCTTTAAGAGGGTTAGGGTTGCACGTCCTTGTTGATATACAGAGTTCTAACCACTCTCTCGTTATTCTACAGTATATTATAGAGGCTAAGACACTACATCTGTTTTGTCCTTGTTTAGTTGGAGGAAGTTTTGTGTCATCCAGGCGTTTATTTGCTCAATGCACGTAGACACTTGACGCTTTTTCTGGTACTTGTCCTTCGGACAAGGGAACTTATCTTTCACTTGTCCGACAGCTCAAGTTACTTGTCCAAACAAAAATATTTTGAAAAAGCAATATATGTTTCAAAACACATTTTACTACTATTGATTTGTTAATGACATATCCTTTATTTAAAATTGTATTCATTAAACAATATTTTGTAATTATAAAAAAATATTATGAAGGGGTAATCAGTGATTTCTTTTAGATGAAGTATCTATGAAGCTGAGGTCTGATCAGCCCCGGCTGCGTCACCTGGAGGAGGGGTATGACGTTGAAACACCCGATGACTCCAGGAACATCACTGCCACTAGAACATTAGGGTGTGTTCTCACTATAACATCAGGGTGTGTTCTCAGTAAAACATTAGGGTGTGTTCTCACTAGAACATTAGGGTGTGTTCTCACTAGAACATTAGGGTGTGTTCTCACTAGAACATTAGGGTGTGTTCTCACTAGAACATTAGGGAGTGTTCTCGAACATTAGGGTGTGTTCTCGAACATTAGGGTGTGTTCTCACTAGAACATTAGGGTGTGTTCTCACTAGAACATTAGGGTGTGTTCTCACTAGAACATTAGGGTGTGTTCTCACTAGAACATTAGGGTGTGTTCTCGAACATTAGGGTGTGTTCTCACTAGAACATTAGGGTGTGTTCTCACTAGAACATTAGGGTGTGTTCTCACTAGAACATCAGGGTGTGTTCTCACTAGAACATCAGGGTGTGTTCTCACTAGAACATTAGGGTGTTCTCAGTAGAACATTAGGGGGTGTTCTCACTAGAACATTAGGGTGTGTTCTCACTAGAACATTAGGGGGTGTTCTCACTAGAACATTAGGGTGTTCTCAGTAGAACATTAGGGTGTGTTCTCACTAGAACATTAGGGGGTGTTCTCACTAGAACATTAGGGTGTTCTCAGTAGAACATTAGGGTGTGTTCTCACTAGAACATTAGGGTGTGTTCTCACTAGAACATCAGGGTGTGTTCTCACTAGAACATTAGGGTGTGTTCTCGAACATTAGGGTGTGTTCTCACTAGAACATTAGGGTGTGTTCTCACTAGAACATTAGGGTGTGTTCTCACTAGAACATTAGGGTGTGTTCTCACTAGAACATTAGGGTGTGTTCTCACTAGAACATTAGGGTGTGTTCTCACTAGAACATTAGAGTGTGTTCTCACTAGAACATTAAGGTGTGTTCTCACTAGAACATTAGGGTGTGTTCTCACTAGAACATTAGGGTGTGTTCTCACTAGAACATTAGGGTGTGTTCTCACTAGAACATTAGGGTGTGTTCTCACTAGAACATTAGGGTGTGTTCTCACTAGAACATCAGGGTGTGTTCTCACTAGAACATTAGGGTGTGTTCTCACTAGAACATTAAGGTGTGTTCTCACTAGAACATTAGGGTGTGTTCTCACTAGAACATTAGGGTGTGTTCTCACTACAACATTAGGGTGTTCTCACTAGAACATTAGGGTGTGTTCTCACTAGAACATTAGGGTGTGTTCTCACTAGAACATTAGGGTGTGTTCTCACTACAACATTAGGGTGTGTTCTCACTAGAACATTAGGGTGTGTTCTCACTAGAACATTAGGGTGTGTTCTCACTAGAACATTAGGCTGTGTTCTCACTAGAACATTAGGCTGTGTTCTCACTAGAACATTAGGCTGTGTTCTCACTAGAACATTAGGGTGTGTTCTCACTAGAACATTAGGGTGTGTTCTCACTAGAACATTAGGGTGTGTTCTCACTAGAACATTAGGGTGTGTTCTCACTAGAACATTAGGCTGTGTTCTCACTAGAACATTAGGGTGTGTTCTCACTAGAACATTAGGGTGTGTTCTCACTAGAACATTAGGGTGTGTTCTCACTAGAACATTAGGGTGTGTTCTCACTAGAACATTAGGGTGTGTTCTCACTAGAACATTAGGGTGTGTTCTCACTAGAACATTAAGGTGTGTTCTCACTAGAACATTAGGGTGTGTTCTCACTAGAACATCAGGGTGTGTTCTTACTAGAACATTAGGGTGTGTTCTCACTAGAACATTAAGGTGTGTTCTCACTAGAACATTAGGGTGTGTTCTCACTAGAACATTAGGGGGTGTTCTCACTAGAACATTAGGGTGTGTTCTCACTACAACATTAGGGTGTTCTCACTAGAACATTAGGGTGTGTTCTCACTAGAACATTAGGGTGTGTTCTCACTAGAACATTAGGGTGTGTTCTCACTACAACATTAGGGTGTGTTCTCACTAGAACATTAGGGTGTGTTCTCACTAGAACATTAGGGTGTGTTCTCACTAGAACATTAGGCTGTGTTCTCACTAGAACATTAGGCTGTGTTCTCACTAGAACATTAGGGTGTGTTCTCACTAGAACATTAGGGTGTGTTCTCACTAGAACATTAGGGTGTGTTCTCACTAGAACATTAGGGGGTGTTCTCACTAGAACATTAGGGTGTGTTCTCACTACAACATTAGGGTGTGTTCTCACTAGAACATTAGGGTGTGTTCTCACTAGAACATTAGGGTGTGTTCTCACTAGAACATTAGGGGGTGTTCTCACTAGAACATTAGGGGGTGTTCTCACTAGAACATTAGGGTGTGTTCTCGAACATTAGGGTGTGTTCTCACTAGAACATTAGGGTGTGTTCTCACTAGAACATTAGGGTGTGTTCTCATTAGAACATCAGGGTGTGTTCTCACTAGAACATTAAGGTGTGTTCTCACTAGAAAATTAGGGTGTGTTCTCACTAGAACATTAGGGTGTGTTCTCGAACATTAGGGTGTTTTCTCACTAGAACATTAGGGTGTTCTCACTAGAACATTAGGGTGTGTTCTCGAACATTAGGGTGTGTTCTCGAACATTAGGGTGTGTTCTCACTACAACATTAGGGTGTGTTCTCACTAGAACATTAGGGTGTGTTCTCACTACAACATTAGGGTGTGTTCTCACTAGAACATTAGGGTGTGTTCTCACTAGAACATTAGGGTGTGTTCTCACTAGAACATCAGGGTGTGTTCTCACTAGAACATTAGGGTGTGTTCTCACTAGAACATTAAGGTGTGTTCTCACTAGAACATTAGGGTGTGTTCTCACTAGAACATTAGGGTGTGTTCTCACTACAACATTAGGGTGTTCTCACTAGAACATTAGGGTGTGTTCTCACTAGAACATTAGGGTGTGTTCTCACTAGAACATTAGGGTGTTTTCTCACTAGAACATTAGGGTGTGTTCTCACTAGAACATTAGGCTGTGTTCTCACTAGAACATTAGGGTGTGTTCTCACTAGAACATTAGGGTGTGTTCTCACTAGAACATTAGGGTGTGTTCTCACTAGAACATTTGCTTCACTTGAATCGGAGTTTAGGATTACATTAGTTTGCTCTGCGTCGTTTGGAGCTGTGAGAACGCGCATTCGAAGTCGCTCCTGCAGCAAAGAACCAACGGATGCTCCGCTTGAAAAGGGTGGTTTCGCTCCGGTTATGAATGAATGAATGGTCTTTATTGTCATTGCTACAGTACAGGTACCAAACAACGAAATTTAGGAGGGGTGGCTCCCCTGGTGTTAGGAAAGAAAAAAAAAACACTTAAAAAAAAAAACACAAGAAGGGAAGGAGCTGGTTTACATAAATAAAGGCTATGTACACTATCCACTATACTATACTGTACAGATAGACGACTAGGGTTGTCATATTGCACAATAGTGTTATTTCACATTTATGTGTCGCAGTTTGCAGGCTTGAAATGTACATGTTTGTGCCTCAGCACTACACCTGATTTTTTCAGTCCAGCAGCTGCCATCAATCCGTCCAGACTGTCCAGGGCCCAGAACCTAGGTCTTTGCTGTGTTCAGGGCCTGGACGGCCCTGTGGTAGAAGCTGTTCTTCAGTCTGTTTGTCCTTGCGGCCATGGTCCTGAACCGCCTTTTCGAGGGCAGCCAGGTAAAGTGTTCGTACCCAGGGTGGGTTGGGTCCCTGGAGATCTTGGAGGCCTTCCTGAGACAGCGTGTGTTGTACAGCTCTTCCAGAGAGGGGAGGGGGGCGCCGGTGATCTTCTGGGCTGTTCTCACAACTCTCTGTAGCGCATTTCTCTCCGCGGTTGTGCAGCTGGAGAACCAGTTGCAGATGCCGTAGGTGAGGATGCTCTCCACTGCGCCGCGGTAGAAGGTCACCAGTATCTCCTGCTTGCTGTGTTCCTTCCTGAGGACTCTCAGGATGTATAGCCGCTGTTGTGCCTTCTTGATGGTGGCTTTTGTATTGTCCTTCCAGGTCAGGTCATCCCGCATGTGCATCCCCAGGAATCGGAGGGTTGAGACTCTCTCCACGCTCTCTCCGTCGATGAGCAGGTGCTGGATCTCGGACTTTTTCCTCCTGAAGTCTACGATGATTTCCTGGGTCTTTGACTTGTTCAGCAGCAGGTTAGAAACAGCAGGTTAGAAACGACGCATCCATCACTTTGCTTCGCTTCGCTTTTGGTGAGAACGCTGCTCGAGGCAGTCCATAGGAAAACAACAGCGCACGCGTATTGATCTGTAAGAGCGGGACAACGGGCAATTAAAAAATGTTCTGACCATTCAACTAATCACGTCTGTTGCTTCGATTGCGTATGTTACTTCGTTTACATGAAGGGCTGTGAGAACGCAAACCAGAGAAATAATTTATGCAACAATGTTGTGAACTCATCCACTTGCTCCGGGTCTCGATTCGTATGTTGATACTTTGAGTGACAGTAAGAGTTGCTCTACGTTTCAATGTCAAATTGTGAATATAGACATACAGACTGTAGCCGTAGGAGCAGTTTGCAAAATGTATACAAATGTATATTTCACCCTCTGTTCTGAAAGTTCTGCCATGCAATTTCAATGGGCATTTCTCTCCACAAAAAGTGTGTATGTGTGTGTGCGTGTGTATGTGTATGTGTGTGTGTGTGTGTTTTGGTCACCACCCTGCCCCCCCCAGCGAAATCCGCGTGTCTTTATGTCACCCAGAGGCCGAGCTGTGGCGGTTTGAATATCGCCCCATTCATTGTCAATGGGATTTTTTGCCCGCTAAACGGGGCATTGTGGGTAAACCGTAGGCAAAGCAAAGGCCATTAATGTGATGTACATTGGGGTGCAGAATACAAAAAGGCTCACTCACAGGATACCCCACACTCTCTCTCTCTCTCTCTCTCACACACACACACACACACTTCTAGTCAATTGTTGATATGTACATGTATTGTTTTGTGACTATCAAAGTTAATCTTCAGTTTGTTTCTCTGATGTAATGGTCTGATGCAATCTAAGGAGCCAGATGAGAGAGTGGACGTTAGTGTCTCATTATGGGTGTTGTAGTCCCAGTGGGGGTGAGGGTCATTATGGGTGTTGTAGTCCCAGTGGAGGTGAGCTCCATGTCTGCTCCACCTGTCAGTGTTCACACCTGTCCAACCAGGGGACTCATTACCTGCTAGCAGCGCTAACTGCTAACTCATGTGTCAAACTGGCTGTTCTGCTCATTAACCACCAACACCTCAAGGTATCAGACTGGTTGTGTTGACTGTGTCCCTCAAAGTCTCTCAGCTCTGGGTACAACAGAGGAGGACGAACAAACAACAGTATGTTTGTTACTTTGTGAATATTGCATCACTGTGAAGAAGTCATGAAGGGGTTAATTCGTTCTGTCAACTGTCAACTCAGGATGTGATACAGGCCGTTAGCCCCCGCCCCCTAGCCCCGGCCTTGATGTGTTATGTGTTACATGAAAAATAATAGTTCACCTCCCAAGTCAGAATGAACTGAAGTGACCCCTGGGCAGAGGTTAGGGTTAGGGAGAGTCACGATGTGCTGGTGGAACCTTAGTGTAGCTGCACCAGGCCAACATGGGGTCCTAACTCACCTCACAGGCTCTGGGATCCGGACCAACACACTCCCTCAAAACAAACCAAAGGCACAATGGAAACAAGCTACCTCTCCCAGACAAGCCGCTTCACCAGTCAACACACTGTCCCAGTCAACACACTGTCCCAGACAACACACTGTCCCAGTCAACACACTGTCAACACACTGTCAACACACTGTCCCAGTCAACACACTGTCAACACACTGTCCCAGTCAACACACTGTCCCAGTCAACACACTGTCAACACACTGTCAACACACTGTCAACACACTGTCCCAGTCAACACACTGTCAACACACTGTCCCAGTCAACACACTGTCCCAGTCAACACACTGTCAACACACTGTCAACACACTGTCAACACACTGTCAACACACTGTCCCAGTCAACACACTGTCAACACACTGTCAACACACTGTACCAGTCAACACACTGTCAACACACTGTCCCAGTCAACACACAGTCAACACACTGTCCCAGTCAACACACTGTCAACACACTGTCAACACACTGTCCCAGTCAACACACTGTACCAGTCAACACACTGTCAACACACTGTCCCAGTCAACACACTGTCAACACACTGTCCCAGACAACACACTGTCAACACACTGTCCCAGTCAACACACTGTCCCAGTCAACACACTGTCCCAGTCAACACACAGTCAACACACTGTCCCTGTCAACACACTGTCAACACACTGTCCCAGACAACACACTGTCAACACACTGTCCCTGTCAACACACTGTCAACACACTGTCCCAGTCAACACACTGTCCCAGTCAACACACTGTCAACACACTGTCAACACACTGTCCCTGTCAACACACTGTACCAGTCAACACACTGTCAACACACTGTCCCAGTCAACACACAGTCAACACACTGTCAACACACAGTCCCAGTCAACACACTGTCCCTGTCAACACACTGTCAACACACTGTCCCAGTCAACACACAGTCAACACACTGTCAACACACTGTCCCAGTCAACACACTGTCAACACACTGTCCCTGTCAACACACTGTCCCTGTCAACACACTGTCAACACACTGTCAACACACTGTCAACACACTGTCCCAGTCAACACACTGTCAACACACTGTCAACACACTGTCAACACACTGTCAACACACTGTCCCAGTCAACACACTGTCAACACACTGTCAACACACTGTCCCAGTCAACACACTGTCAACACACTGTCCCAGTCAACACACTGTCAACACACTGTCCCTGTCAACACACTGTCAACACACTGTACCAGTCAACACACTGTCCCAGTCAACACACTGTACCAGTCAACACACTGTCAACACACTGTCAACACACTGTCAACACACTGTCCCAGTCAACACACTGTCAACACACTGTCAACACACTGTCCCTGTCAACACACTGTCAACACACTGTCCCAGTCAACACACTGTCCCAGTCAACACACTGTCAACACACTGTCCCAGTCAACACACTGTCAACACACTGTCAACACACTGTCAACACACTGTCCCAGTCAACACACTGTCAACACACTGTCCCAGTCAACACACTGTCAACACACTGTCCCAGTCTAGAGTACAGTCAGGACTCCCTGCTGCTACACACTGAATATCCCTTGATAAATGTCCCCCTTTTCCCCTTTCCTTATTGGTTTGTTACACACATTGCCAAATGTGATATTGCCTCTAATAGCCACAACGCGTTCACATCACCAACCACCAGTGTTTCCACAGCAGTTGGATGTCATCATAGACACATTTCATCACCTCTACAATCCATCACTGTTTGTCTTAGTCTGTTAATGATCATGAGCCATTTGATCAAAAAGGAAGGAAGTGTCCATTTAATATCTTTCCAACCAAGAAAGTGAATCATTTTATAGATGACAACATGTGTACTACTTCATCCAAATCACTTAACAACAAATACATTTGTCTAAGTAAGTGAATCATCTATCCATCAGTAATCATAAGAAATAGTAATCTATGCCAAATCCAGGTCCAGTTACAATGCTAGAAGAACATCATTACCAGTCAGAAAGGCTTCAAACACCATTGTAGTTTTGTCAGTTCTCGTAAATTAGCCTACACCATCATTTGAATCATATATATTTTGATTAGATTAGATTCGATTTGTTATTGCAGAGTAGAAGTATAGAAGCACTAAAGAGTCAGGTGGGATTCGAACCCACGCCTCAAAAGGACACTTTAATCGGGTTGTAGCAACTCACGCCACTCTGCCATCCTGACAATCTGACTATTTGTGCCCACTACAGGCTGATCAGGCCTGGGTGTGTGTCGCACGGTGGCACCACGTGGTCATTTGGGAGCCCATGTTGGGTCCCTACGTTTCAGCCACAGCCAGTGACTGCTCCGTTCTGCTGCAGTGGACAGTTCTCTGATTGCCTTCCGTTGGGCCTGTCCTCTGATCCCTACTGCCCTCAGGAGCCTTGTGGTGGAGCTGGCTACAAAGCCTCTGCAGCCCACCTCCACTGGCCACACCTTCACGTTCCAGCCCCGCCCCTCTGCTTCGACTGCTAAGTTGGCATACCGCAGCCTCTTCCGTTCGAATGCCTCATCGATGGCCTCCTCCCATGGGACCGTCAGTTCTACGATGAAGACACGCCGGCAGGACTTGGACCAGAGGACTAGGTCTGGGCGCAGGTTGGTCGCTGCAATTTCGGGTGGGAAGGTGAGCCTCTGGCTGAGGTCTACCCGCATTTCCCAATCCCGGGCTGCGTTCAGTGGGCCTGAGTCTGGAGGTGATGGCTTGGTCCGCTGTTTCTCCCCTTCCCGGATGAAGGTTGTTTTCCGTGGAAAGATAGTCTGGGCATTTAGAGGCATGGCGTTGGTGGTTACCCTCTTGTGCTCAAGTTCGGCAGCCAAGCACTTTAGCACTTGGTTGTGGCGCCAGGTGTATCTTCCTTGAGTTAGACTGGTCTTGCAACCCACCAAGATGTGTTTGAGGGTTGCTGGGGCTGCACACTGGAGACAGGCTGGGTCCTCTCCATACCAGAGATGTAGGTTGGTAGGAGAGGGCAGGACATCATATGTGGCTCTGATGATGAAACTTAGCCTATTAGACTCCATGCTCCACAGCTCGTTCCACGTGATTTTCCTCCTCTCCACGCTCTCCCACTTCATCCAGCGGCCTTGCTGGGCTTGGGAGACTGCCTTGGCGCACCTGGCTGCTTCCTCCTGGTGGCGCACCTCCTCAACCACCATCTTCCGCCGTTCGGTTGGAGTAGCCTTTTGCCATGTGGGTGTTGTTGTTTCCAAGCCAAGGCCCCCTCTGCCATGTTGGACATGCCCCACTATATCCCGGTGTCTGAGGGCGGTCTTTGCCACCGCAACTGCTGCAGATGGCTTCCATTTCCTCCCCGTTGCTAGGATTGGAGCAGCACCTCTGACGAATGGATCCCGGGATTCTGTTAGAGTCATTTCCAGCCTTGATTTGGCACATTTGTACTCCTCCTAATATAACCACAGTAGTGAATGTTTATTATTTTTTTAAATAGGGGCTAATATGACCTACACATTTAATCTGTCAGCAAGCCATTTCCCTCGCCTCCTTAACTGCAGCAGAGTTAAACTGCTTATTATGGTTATGGTTAGACATTATTATTATTTCTAACAGTCATGGATCCAACAAACTCATACAAGTGGTGTATGCAAAGTGGGCCGGTGCCCAGACGAGACCGATCCATTCCTCTAACACTAAACATGCCACCCAGACTATCATTCCTCTAACACCAAACACGCCATCCAGACTATCATTCCTCTAACACCAAACATGCCATCCAGACTATTGTCTCCCACCGGAATCCCACCACCACAAACACCACAGGTTTGTGCATCTCTGTGAAGCTCATAATTATAATAACACCATATTGCAATATTTATTACTATTACTTTTGTATAATAATAATCAACCATCATTCGTTAGTAATGAAAACTCCCGCAGTCCCGATCAATCTCCTCTCCACTTTACACATTACATAACCAAGATTTATTTTGACATCACAACAATGTCAACACAATCACAACAGAATCTTATTTTATCCAACCAGGTTTTATATTTTGATTATGACATCATGTCTTTCAACATTGTCACACTTTTCATTACACGCATCAAAAATGATGGGCTGGGCGTGCGAGGGAGCGTGCTTATTCTGGCAGATTGTGAAATATTAAAACCAATAACATCCTGAATGATTTATCATTCTGTACTCTTTCTCTCCTTTCTTTCATGTATTTTCTTTCAGCTCTTTTCTCTAATATAGGTGAAACTAACTATAACAGGTTGCGGCACAAGAACGCTCCGTGCAGGTACGCGCTCCTGTGAGATCATTCAAGTTTCTCATTATACCAAATACAATTATATAATGTAATCAAAATTAAAAGAATGAACATATTCAGCCATTCCATATAATCACATATAAAAACCCCTGTGAGCAGTTGCAGGGGCTGACAGGCTGACATAACCGGCGAATTTCACGACAAATAAACAGACTTATCACTGTGAAGCTCATAATTATGATAACACAATATTGCAATATTTATTACTATTCTTTTTTAATAATGATAATCAACTTTCATTCATTAGTAAAGCTCCCGCAGTCTCAATCCATCTCCTCTCCATATACAGTATATCATTTAATTTGTTCCATAGTTGGTTTTCAGCTGACTCAAGCTTCATATCAGATTGCGCTAATCATTTTCCCGCTTCCCTGCGCATAGGAACTTAATGCATTTTTAGAGGTAGCCTAGTGATCTTGTCATTTTCTCTTGTGTGCCATCCAGCGATCTTTGTGCGTCAGTACACACTCCCCCATTGTGAAGAGTGGTCGTGTGATTCGACACCTCGTCGCGCTAAAAGTAGGTGAAAAAACGTTGCGCTCGCAGTGTTAAATCACACTAATCCTAAAATATTACAAGTTAATGTTCGTAATGAATTCAATCAAATATGACAACTTGCATACCTGCTACGCCAAACACAGAAGCACACCGCTGCCGACGCAGTTCAGTGAAACGCTGCAACACGGCTTCAACATAGGACCCGGGGAACATAGGGATGACCCCCGCGGCTTCAACCAAGCACTGAAAAACAAAGCACCTTATTGGCTGACAGTTTACACACCATTAAAATAAGGTCCATTAAAAATATTTGCTTACCAAACATTTCCGACACGAGCCTGTGAACAGGTGTGCACCTGCCTGTTCCTCTCGGTCGAAACTGTGCTCGGTCTCATCTACTTCTTCTTATTCTTTTCAATTTGATTGGCGGTTGGTGTCACACCTTTGGCTCTAAAGGTGGAGCACAATGAGGGAGACCGAGACCAGAGTGGGGAAAAATATTTAACTTTATTACTTAACTCAAGATTCAAAGTAACTTTTTAACATGGAGTGTGTCAATCAGGACATCAGTGGTGTATGTATGGATGAGTGGAATATGTAGTGAAAGCCGTGTTGTCAGTGTAAACCTAAAATGCCACATAAAGCCACAACAAAACAGAATAGCGAGCGTGGAGCAAGAAGGGCCGCAGGACTGGAGAAGCAGGGCTTCTGTCTGCAGCCACTGGAGCCTCAGCAGGTGTGGCTGGTCAGGCCTGATGAGACCAGCTGATCCTTCTCCAACCTGTAGAGGGCAGCAAACAGAGGCCACACACCAAAACAACCAGCATCCATGACAGTTGGCAACCAACTTGAGGCGCATTACCGCCACCTACTGGACTGTGCCTCCCCTACCTCCCCCCACCAAAAGACAGCATGCCCTCATGCTGGGCTAAATGACATTCATACAAATTAATCAGTGGGCAGAAAGAGTGATACTATAGGCATACATGACTTGCACTGGGCAAAATAATTACACCACCATGCATCACTATTGTAGTGTTTAGCAAACTGTTGCGTAGCTGAGTGAGCATTGGTAGATCCTACTAGTACAGACGTTACACTCACACAGGCTTTCTCTCTCTCGCTGATCTCCTTATCTCAGGTTCTGGATTCACTACACTTGACTTTATGAATGAGTTAACATTATTTATTTAAAATGATTGAGATCAAAACAATGTACATTGAATGAACAATACTGTTTAAATGCGTTTACGTAGCACTCATCTGATACACTGCAATACTAATGTATGAACTAGCGTTGCACCACAAACAAGGGGTTAAACTCGTTTGCAAACTATGCAGTAAAAATGTGGAACGCCCTTCCTATAATCTTAAAGGAGTGCAAAACACTGCCCACCTTCAAAACCACTCTCAAAAAACATTTACAGGAGGCTGCAATCCGTAACTGGACCCTCTAAATCAAAAATCAGATTAAAAGACCCGAACTACCCACTGTACATACTTTGTGTTTTGTCCCCCGCCCCCACCTGTGGTGTATGTCCCCACCTGTCCTACCCGCTGTACATACCGTATGTTTTGTTGTACTGTTCTTCCCATGATGGATGTATGTTTATCTTGTAGATAGTAATAGTTATTTGTCTGTATTATCTTGTAGATAGTACTAGTTTTTTTTTCTTTTGTCTGTCTTACATGTAACGATGAATTGAGAATCAAGGACCCCAATTGAAATAAGCCAGTGGCTTTCTTGGGTTTTTATCCTTTTAGTTGACCTTGTATGTAATATGTACTTTCATGTACCTACTTCTGCAAACCTTCTAATAAAGTTTTCAATCAATCAATCAAACACGTGAGGGCGCTATCATCACGGCCATATAGCAGAAACACTAGGCACGGCGCCATCTGGTGGCCAATTGTCGACAGCACAAAACAAAGCGAATTGGCGAATCCAGAACCACATGAGAATATTTCCAATTCAGTGGTTAAAACTATCACACATCTGGCACTCCGAATTGTTTCAGCAGCAGTATAAAAAACGGTTATATTTTCCAATGTTTTTATTTATATGAAAGGCCTCCTATTATTGATGAATGTATCCAGCTGTGTAGCAGCACAGTAACATTCCACTCCATGGAATGGAAAAGCAGTGGGATCACCAGCGCCCTCATGTGGACAACATCATAACATGCAGCCTGCCACCTGGGTGCACTGATACTGTAGCTACAAGGAGGAAACTAGACTCTCAAACAGTCTGGATAGAATAATGGGGTGACATACGTTTTATTGCATAAAAATAGCAGGAATACAATGACCATTTTAGAACAGGAAGAATGGTTGAACTGACTCAGGCTGTAGAGCAAATATAATAATATCAGTTTTCACATGAATGTTTGGCAGAGACTTTTGGCTATGTTTTGTTGATAGCAAAACATGTCTAATATTGATCATCTGACTCCAATGTAATTATCACTATGTGCTAAGAATTGTTGATTGTGCTTATTTAGTGCAATAAACATCAATCTTTATAGATTTAAAGATCTTAAATACTGTGGTTTTTAGGATAATATAAAAAGCAGAGGTCAGGGGAAATCTCTCTCTCTCTCTCTCTTTCTTGTGTTGTGAGTAGCTTTGTTTTGAATGACCAGCGGTCATCCCTCTGTCTCTCTCTCTCTCTATAAGAATGTAACATTTCTCTATGAAGTATTCAACTTGTATTCAATAGTTGTATCAGTATCAGAACAGTAATATTAAAGATTAACTTAAATTAGAAGAGAGAGAGACATACAGAGTAAGAGAGAGAGAGAGACAGAGTGACAGAGACAAAGACACAGAGTGAAAGTGAGAGTGAGAGAGAGAGAGAGTGAAAGTGAGAGTGAGAGAGAGAGAGAGAGTGAGAGTGAGAGAGAGAGTGAGAGTGAGAGTGGAAAACCAAAAGTGTCCTTACTTCACTGAGATATCTAGCCAAAAACCAACTGTGTAGGATTTACAAATGATTTACATATCGAGGAGTGCGTGTCAACACTTTTCATTGCTTTAATTCAGTCGAGTATGAAGGCCTGCTATATGGCCGTGATGATGGCGCCCTCATGTGTTCATCAGTTAGTATTGCAGTGCATTTATGTAGATGAATTATCCAACACGTTGTTTCGATATCAAATCATTTCAAGGACTTTTAATAAATAATGTTAACTCATTCATAAAGACAAGAAACAGCTACACTGGTTTTCTTCATCGTTTAATTACAATAAAAATAGTGTTGTTGTATTGTATTGTTGTATTGGGTTTTATGGCCTCCTCCTGTCTCGGTGGTTGTATGGGGGTTGTGGGGGTTGTGTGTATTGTATTGTTGTATGGGGGTTGTAGATAGATAGATCTTTATGTATGTAGGGTTAGTATGTTGTATGTATTGTATCCTTCATCACTATCGCTGGAATTGTTTTCCTGCCTTTTTAAACCGGTCTGTGACACATCGTTGTCATGTGCAGCAAGCCATCATGGCCTTTCGCTTAGAGCATTTATTTCTAAACTAAATCAAGTTCAAGTTAATTGTGCCAAGCAGCCCCTGAATAATGCAGAGAAATGAATCTGCTCAGGGTTGAACTTACATAAGCGTAATGACTGTGTGTTTGCATGCTTTTCTAAAGCTCTTTTCCAAACAAATTACCATATGCAGAGAACATGACCTTTCCTCCATTTATTTATTTGGAAATGCTTATCTTTTTTTCCATCCAATTTGCAAAATCCAATTGCTTTATGGTTTAGCTGTAGCTCTTGGCAGTGGAGCCTTTTTTGGGGGGAGGAAAATCGAATACTTAGTCATATTGTACTCCTGCATGAAGCTTGTATTTATGTTCTAACTCCATTATGTTAAAACCCTGTCCATTGGGCCCTCTTTGACCATGGTGAATGAATGTTTGTGTGCGTGTGTTCATTTGAGTTTGTACACTGTAACGACTTCATGAGTGTGTATGTTTCAGAGAGAGATACTGAGCAAGAAAGAGAGAGAGAGAGAGAGAGAGAGACAGAGAGAGAGAGAGAGGGACAGAGAGAGAGAGACAGAGAGAGAGACAGAGAGAGAGAGAGAGAGGGACAGAGAGAGAGAGACAGAGAGACAGAGAGAGAGAGGGACAGAGAGAGAGAGAGAGAGAGAGAGAGAGGGAGAGAGAGAGAGAGACAGAGAGACAGAGAGAGAGAGGGACAGAGAGAGAGAGAGAGAGACAGAGAGAGAGAGAGAGACAGAGAGAGAGAGAGAGAGAGAGAGACAGAGAGAGAGAGACAGAGAGAGAGAGAGAGAGACAGAGAGAGAGAGAGAGGGACAGAGAGAGAGAGACAGAGAGAGAGAGAGAGGGAGAGAGAGAGAGACAGAGAGACAGAGAGAGAGAGGGACAGAGAGAGAGAGAGAGACAGAGAGAGAGAGAGAGAGACAGAGAGAGAGACAGAGACAGAGAGAGAGAGAGAGAGAGACAGAGAGAGAGAGAGAGAGAGAGAGAGAGAGAGAGCGAGAGAGAGAGAGAGAGAGAGAGAGAGAAGCAGTGTGAGGAAGGAAGCTCTGGAAACAGCTTCAAGTTCCGAAACTTCAAAGGCTTTGGAAGGGTTAGGGTTAGCCCTGAAGGCTTTGGAAGGGTTAGGGTTAGCCCTGAAGGCTTTGGAAGGGTTAGGGTTAGCCCTGAAGGCGTTGGAAGGGTTAGGGTTAGCCCTGAAGGCTTTGGAAGGGTTAGGGTTAGCCCTGAAGGCGTTGGAAGGGTTAGGGTTAGCCCTGAAGGCTTTGGAAGGGTTAGGGTTAGCCCTGAAGGCTTTGGAAGGGTTAGGGTTAGCCCTGAAGGCTTTGGAAGGGTTAGGGTTAGCCCTGAAGGCTTTGGAAGGGTTAGGGTTAGCCCTGAAGGCTTTGGAAGGGTTAGGGTTAGCCCTGAAGGCTTTGGAAGGGTTAGGGTTAGCCCTGAAGGCTTTGGAAGGGTTAGGGTTAGCCCTGAAGGCTTTGGAAGGGTTAGGGTTAGCCCTGAAGGCGTTGGAAGGGTTAGGGTTAGCCCTGAAGAGGCCTAGACACATGTGACAGCTGCTGGTGAAAAGTGAAACCAGTAGCTGAAGTAATTTTTCATGTGCTTAAACTACAGATTGTAATATTTCAAATAATGTGTCCTACATTCAAATCGGAGAAAGATTTTACACAACAAGCGTATTTGAATGTTGGTACACCTGAAACAATGAAGGGGAGAAAAGTGACTCGAAACGCAGCCACAGCTACAAACACTGCTAACAGCTAGCGGCTAACAGTGGTACATCGCTACAAACGTCTAACTACATGTTTATAACATCACAACATGCTGAGAGAATATCGACATGCTAAAAACACATAACTACACATAACTACATATAATTAGATGAACACACAGTTCATGCTTTTGAACACGTCCTAAAATGAAAGTATGTTTTGTTATGTCATTATCACTTACAGGTAGCCTCCGGCACGTGAGAACAGTGAATCCAATCCACAAATTATAAGTATTTAGTGATCGTTAAACTGTTGTTTATTATATCGAGTGGGTACTTTAAACCTTCAAGTTGGTGTTATGAAAAAAAAAGAAAACCAGATATTGTTGACACAATAAGTTTCACTTTTTGACCCCTTCGAGTGAGCGTGTGGTTTGCACGTTCATCAGTCGCAGTCACATATGCTCAACGCCCAGGGAGTGGCCTGCTGCTACGCTACACAACCTAAGGTAAAACCTCTACTACGTCAACCGTAATACGCCACAAGCAAACCCCCAAATCCTCGTATCACCTCCTAACCTTAACCCTAATCATCTACACCTCCTAACCTTAACCCTAATCATCTACACGACTCACAGCCTTCAAAATACATCACACATTCACTTGCTCATACACATGCACACACACACACACACACACACACACACACACACACACATACACACACACAGACACACACATACACTGTCACACACAGACACACACACACACACACACACACACACACACACACACGCACACACACACACACACACACACTCTTCGACATGCTGCAATCACACAGACACGACCCTACATAAGATGAATGTGTCTAGTTACATAAGATGAATGTGTCTAGTTGGGTTAGGGTTAGGTGTCGAGGTGAGTCTAGTTGCTGTGATGCAGATAGATATCAGCTGCTGTCAGAGGCAAGGAGCTCAGATATGATTTGAGGGGACAGGAAATGACATCATGCCTATGGGGCCTGTTATTACCCCCCCCACGCACACACGCACACACAGTTTTTCTCTCTAGAATGGAGTTCGGCAAGATTGTTTCTCCAGCTTTAGAGGACTGGGGCAGGTGGTTTATGGCTTGCCTTGAGAACGTCCTTGTGTGCTTTGCAATGACAGGCAACGGATATACATTCTGCAGTGAAATTTGAATAAATGTATTCCCATTTGACCTCCGGGCAGTAAAATTCATAAAGTGTTCCATCTTTTATGCTTAAGTACATTAAACATTAGTTGTTGACGTTTTGAAAGCAGAATTCTGCTGTTCGACTTCAGCTGCTCAACAGTCCGGGTCTCCATTGTTGTGTTTTGCGTTTTATAATGCGTCATAATGCTTCATAATGCGTCATAATGCTTCATAATGCTGTTATACATTTTATAATAACTCTGGATGTTGTTGATATATGGCGGACGTTTTATAATAATTCTGGATGTTGTTGCTTTTTGGCTTTGGCTTTGCATGGTAGAGAATTAACTTGCATTTGTAGATGCAGCGACGAACTGTGTTAACTGACAACGGTTTTCCCGAAGTGTTCCCGAGCCCATGTGGTGACATCCATCACAGAATAAAATCCATTACAGGATGTGTTTGTTGAGCATTCCTCAACTTTCCCAGTCTGTTGTTGCCTCTGTCCCAATGTTGAAAGGTGTCGCTGGCATCAAATTCTGAATAAGCATATATTTGCAAAAAACATTCAAGTTGAAAACATTCAATATATTGTCTTTATACTGTTTCTAATTCAAAATATGTAAAAAAAAAAAAAAGTTTTACACAACTTTTTTGTACTTGGGGTTTTATATAAATGCATAGTTCAAGACTGAAATTAGAATATTGCAGGTTCATATAGATCTGGTATTTATAAAGATGTAACATCGTATTTATATAGATGTAACATCATATTTATATAGATGTAACATCATATTTATATAGATATAACATCATATTTATATAGATGTAACATCATATTTATATAGATGTAACATCATATTTCAGGAATCCCAGAGACATTGAGACTACAGGCAGTAGCATTTGTTCGATGTTCATTCATGTCTGATTCATTTAGGAAATATTATATGACAGCGGTTGTTGAAACGTGTATCGTGCATTTGGAGAAAATGTCTTATTGTTTTTCGTTTTTTTTCATATTCCAATATGAAATTACGAAATATTAAATGTTGAAGAGCCCCCTCAATATAGCAAACAACAGTTTTTGTTCTTTGTTGTTAACTAGCTAGCGCAATGTTCTTTGTGTTCTTTGTTCTTTGTGCTAACTTTGTTCTCCGCTAGTTGACTTGATGTGTACCAGTATCACATAAGCATATCTAGTATAAGACATCTGTATGACACATCTGTATGACACATCATTTGGAAGCTACAATCTGCACTTTCATAATCTGTAAAGAATTTAAACATTACCTTGGTGACTTGGTCCACCTTTTCCCAGCCACTGTCACATAGACTCTGAGCTGCAGTAACATAATCCTGCCACGACTTCAAACACTCTTATGGTCAATTTCAACTTGTGGTCCATCTTGTTAGATCACAGAGAAACACATTTGCCCTAATCGTTCTTTCCCCATGTCAGAAATGTACCCTTTACACTTGTCTGTTTGCTTTAATTCTATCTTCTCCTTGTTTGGGTTTTAATAATAGATCATCTTTATGATGTACAAATAATTTCATTTGTTTCAAAAGGCAAAGCTGATTTTGTTCAAAGGAAAATGACAGACCAGTGGCTTGACGACATTGCTCATTGTGTATCCATAGTTTATGATTGGCAATATGACCATGACACATTTTCAGTGTTGAATAAGGTTTTCTACAAAGATACAACATATAAAACTGTTAAATATATAACTTTAGGCTTTTGAAAATAAATTTACATTTCTTCCCCCCCAAACTGATTACATTTCCTCCTCTGCTTTCCTGGTGAGAAATGATTTGCTTATTTCACCATAACCAGCCATGCTGACTGCACATTGTCCAAATAGACATTTAAAATGTTCATCTGATTGAATGTTCAGAATAGACCAGTGAGTACAGAAGTACAGTCTAGTCACCAGGGTTAGGGTTAGGGTTAGCCCTAAGAGGGTTCGGCCTAAGGTAACAACGTCCTTTGTCTTGTTTCTCGTTTTTTTCAGGAAATAATTAGTATCCAGTTTGATTCTGTGCATCAAGTATATCACCATGTCTATACATTGTGTGTATGTATTAACATCTGCATTAGTGGGCAGAAGGGCACGTTTTTCAACTTACAAAGTTCTCCAATCCCCATCGCACAGTCCTTTGAGTCTAAAACATGGAGGTGTTCTTCTTTGGTCTGTAAAAACACTACAGAGGAGGAGCCAGAGGAGGAGCCAGAGGAGGAGTCAGAGGAGGAGGAGCCAGAGGAGGAGTCAGAGGAGGAGCCAGAGGAGGAGGAGGAGCCAGAGGAGGAGCCAGAGGAGGAGTCAGAGGAGGAGTCAGAGGAGGAGGAGGAGCCAGAGGAGGAGCCAGAGGAGGAGTCAGAGGAGGAGTCAGAGGAGGAGCCAGAGGAGGAGGAGCCAGAGGAGGAGCCAGAGGAGGAGCCAGAGGAGGAGCCAGAGGAGGAGTCAGAGGAGGAGGAGCCAGAGGAGGAGGAGCCAGAGGAGGAGCCAGAGGAGGAGTCAGAGGAGGAGGAGCCAGAGGAGGAGTCAGAGGAGGAGTCAGAGGAGGAGTCAGAGGAGGAGGAGTCAGAGGAGGAGTCAGAGGAGGAGCCAGAGGAGGAGCCAGAGGAGGAGGAGCCAGAGGAGGAGCCAGAGGAGGAGGAGGAGCCAGAGGAGGAGTCAGAGGAGGAGTCAGAGGAGGAGGAGGAGTCAGAGGAGGAGGAGGAGGAGTCAGAGGAGGAGCCAGAGGAGGAGGAGGAGTCAGAGGAGGAAGAGGAGGAGCCAGAGGAGGAGCCAGAGGAGGAGTCAGAGGAGGAGGAGCCAGAGGAGGAGCCAGAGGAGGAGTCAGAGGAGGAGGAGGAGCCAGAGGAGGAGCCAGAGGAGGAGTCAGAGGAGGAGGAGTCAGAGGAGGAGGAGGAGGAGGAGGAGGAGTCAGAGGAGGAGTCAGAGGAGGAGTCAGAGGAGGAGTCAGAGGAGGAGTCAGAGGAGGAGCCAGAGGAGGAGCCAGAGGAGGAGGAAGAGTCAGAGGAGGAGCCAGAGGAGGAGTCAGAGGAGGAGTCAGAGGAGGAGGAGTCAGAGGAGGAGCCAGAGGAGGAGTCAGAGGAGGAGTCAGAGGAGGAGTCAGAGGAGGAGTCAGAGGAGGAGTCAGAGGAGGAGTCAGAGGAGGAGCCAGAGGAGGAGCCAGAGGAGGAGGAAGAGTCAGAGGAGGAGCCAGAGGAGGAGTCAGAGGAGGAGTCAGAGGAGGAGGAGTCAGAGGAGGAGCCAGAGGAGGAGTCAGAGGAGGAGTCAGAGGAGGAGGAGTCAGAGGAGGAGCCAGAGGAGGAGTCAGAGGAGGAGTCAGAGGAGGAGCCGGAGGAGGAGTCAGAGGAGGAGTCAGAGGAGGAGTCAGAGGAGGAGTCAGAGGAGGAGGAGGAGCCAGAGGAGGAGTCAGAGGAGGAGTCAGAGGAGGAGCCAGAGGAGTCAGAGGAGGAGGAGTCAGAGGAGGAGTCAGAGGAGGAGCCAGAGGAGCCAGAGGAGGAGTCAGAGGAGGAGTCAGAGGAGGAGCCAGAGGAGGAGGAGTCAGAGGAGGAGCCAGAGGAGGAGCCAGAGGAGGAGTCAGAGGAGGAAGAGGAGGAGCCAGAGGAGGAGCCAGAGGAGGAGTCAGAGGAGGAGGAGCCAGAGGAGGAGCCAGAGGAGGAGGAGGAGTCAGAGGAGGAGCCAGAGGAGGAGCCAGAGGAGGAGCCAGAGGAGGAGCCAGAGGAGGAGGAGGAGGAGCCAGAGGAGGAGCCAGAGGAGGAGGAGGAGGAGCCAGAGGAGGAGCCAGAGGAGGAGTCAGAGGAGGAGTCAGAGGAGGAGGAGTCAGAGGAGGAGCCAGAGGAGGAGTCAGAGGAGGAGTCAGAGGAGGAGGAGTCAGAGGAGGAGCCAGAGGAGGAGTCAGAGGAGGAGTCAGAGGAGGAGGAGTCAGAGGAGGAGGAGTCAGAGGAGGAGCCAGAGGAGGAGCCAGAGGAGGAGTCAGAGGAGGAGGAGCCAGAGGAGGAGTCAGAGGAGGAGGAGGAGCCAGAGAAGGAGTCAGAGGAGGAGTCAGAGGAGGAGGAGCCAGAGGAGGAGGAGGAGGAGCCAGAGGAGGAGCCAGAGGAGGAGGAGGAGCCAGAGAAGGAGTCAGAGGAGGAGGAGGAGGAGGAGGAGCCAGAGGAGGAGGAGGAGGAGCCAGAGGAGGAGTCAGAGGAGGAGGAGGAGGAGCCAGAGGAGGAGCCAGAGGAGGAGGAGGAGGAGTCAGAGGAGGAGTCAGAGGAGGAGCCAGGAGGAGTCAGAGGAGGAGCCAGGAGGAGTCAGAGGAGGAGGAGGAGCCAGAGGAGGAGCCAGAGGAGGAGGAGGAGCCAGAGGAGGAGTCAGAGGAGGAGCCAGAGGAGGAGGAGGAGTCAGAGGAGGAGCCAGAGGAGGAGCCAGAGGAGGAGGAGGAGCCAGAGGAGGAGGAGTCAGAGGAGGAGCCAGAGGAGGAGCCAGAGGAGGAGTCAGAGGAGGAGCCAGAGGAGGAGTCAGAGGAGGAGTCAGAGGAGGAGCCTCTCTCTAGGTCTCTCCAGTCTGGTAGGGTTAGGGTCATGAGTAGGGATCTGATCCATCATGGTCTAAGCTCAGCTGAACAGGTTATGACTCCAGTATGAATACAGCATGGGTTACCATGGTAACATCCAGCTCCAGTATCGGGACCTCTCTCTCTCTCTCTCTCTGCCATCATCAGGAGACCTGGGGGAATCGATAGAAACACAACAGCCGTTAGGAAATCAGCCAGCAGAGAATCCATAAAAAACACACTACATGTGGCTCTGCAACATACTGAGCACTTCTGCTAGCGTAAGAAATGTGTTTATGATGGGGGGGGCCTTCATCGATAAAATGGCAAGCCCCATCACTTCAGGCACATGTTGTGTGTGAATCAGGGAACATGGATTTGGGGTGGGAATTGGAAGTCAGAATGTTTGAAAAAAGAGGAGCTATAGTGTGTGATTCACTCTGTCTGAGGTTATCTCTGCCTCTAAGATGGGACGTATCCTTCCCAGGGATCAGGGATGTCGTCTGGTGACAGCTGAGTACACAAACATGCACAAACATGAGGGGGCTGATCACTGAGAGTGGTTGCTGTGTTCATTCACTGTTTTATGCACACAGGTTGAATCTCATTTTTAGTCAAGAGGCAAAGTGAAGTTAGCAAGAGAGCATGACCCCTGAAACCTCCCATGACCCCTGAAACCTGCTATGACCCCTGAAACCTCCCATGACCCCTGAAACCTGCTATGACCCCTGAAACCTGCTATGACCCCTATAACCTGCTATGACCCCTGAAACCTGCTATGACCCCTGAAACCTCCCATGACCCCTGAAACCTGCCATGACCCCTGAAACCTGCCATGACCCCTGAAACCTGCCATGACCCCTGAAACCTGCCATGACCCCTGAAACCTGCTATGACCCCTGAAACCTGCTATGACCCCTGAAACCTGCTATGACCCCTGAAACCTGCTATGACCCCTGAAACCTCCCATGACCCCTGAAACCTCCCATGACCCCTGAAACCTCCCATGACCCCTGAAACCTGCCTATGACCCCTGAAACCTGCTATGACCCCTGAAACCTGCTATGACCCCTGAAACCTGCTATGACCCCTGAAACCTCCCATGACCCCTGAAACCTGCTATGACCCCTGAAACCTCCCATGACCCCTGAAACCTGCTATGACCCCTGAAACCTGCTATGACCCCTATAACCTGCTATGACCCCTGAAACCTGCTATGACCCCTGAAACCTGCCATGACCCCTGAAACCTGCCTATGACCCCTGAAACCTGCTATGACCCCTGAAACCTGCTATGACCCCTGAAACCTGCTATGACCCCTGAAACCTGCTATGACCCCTGAAACCTGCTATGACCCCTGAAACCTGCCATGACCCCTGAAACCTGCTATGACCCCTGAAACCTGCTATGACCCCTGAAACCTGCCATGACCCCTGAAACCTGCCTATGACCCCTGAAACCTGCTATGACCCCTGAAACCTGCTATGACCCCTGAAACCTGCCATGACCCCTGAAACCTGCTATGACCCCTGAAACCTGCTATGACCCCTGAAACCTGCCTATGACCCCTGAAACCTCCCATGACCCCTGAAACCTGCCATGACCCCTGAAACCTGCTATGACCCCTGAAACCTGCCTATGACCCCTGAAACCTGCTATGACCCCTGAAACCTGCTATGACCCCTGAAACCTGCCATGACCCCTGAAACCTGCCTATGACCCCTGAAACCTGCTATGACCCCTGAAACCTGCCATGACCCCTGAAACCTCCTATGACCCCTGAAACCTGCTATGACCCCTGAAACCTGCCTATGACCCCTGAAACCTGCTATGACCCCTGAAACCTGCCATGACCCCTGAAACCTGCCTATGACCCCTGAAACCTCCTATGACCCCTGAAACCTGCTATGACCCCTGAAACCTCCCATGACCCCTGAAACCTGCCATGACCCCTGAAACCTGCTATGACCCCTGAAACCTCCCATGACCCCTGAAACCTGCCATGACCCCTGAAACCTGCCATGACCCCTGAAACCTCCTATGACCCCTGAAACCTGCTATGACCCCTGAAACCTGCTATGACCCCTGAAACCTGCCATGACCCCTGAAACCTGCCTATGACCCCTGAAACCTGCCATGACCCCTGAAACCTCCTATGACCCCTGAAACCTGCTATGACCCCTGAAACCTCCTATGACCCCTGAAACCTGCTATGACCCCTGAAACCTCCTATGACCCCTGAAACCTGCTATGACCCCTGAAACCTGCTATGACCCCTGAAACCTGCCATGACCCCTGAAACCTGCCATGACCCCTGAAACCTCCTATGACCCCTGAAACCTGCTATGACCCCTGAAACCTGCTATGACCCCTGAAACCTGCTATGACCCCTGAAACCTGCTATGACCCCTGAAACCTGCTATGACCCCTGAAACCTCCTATGACCCCTGAAACCTGCTATGACCCCTGAAACCTGCTATGACCCCTGAAACCTGCCATGACCCCTGAAACCTGCCATGACCCCTGAAACCTGCTATGTTTCCTTCTCAATATCTGCTTCCTCTGATCCCGACATCTCCTTCACATTGTATATGACAATGACATTCTGCCAACATACCACCATCTGTATTACAGTTCTTTGATAATCGGATCAAAAGGAAGAATATTCTTTATTGTCGGACTGTGTTAGGGTTAGGGTTAACTGATGTTTCAGTTCATTAACTCTCTGTAATGATGCCGTGCTGGTGCTCAGGTGGAGATGTTAAATTAGACATGTGAGAAATGTAAATGAAGTCCATAATAGATCCCTGGGAGGCAGACTAATGCCATCATTACACTTGTTGCGTTTAGTCCTGTGATGACCTCGTGTTACTGGCTTAAAGAGTGTTACAGATGTTCTCCAAAGCGTTCAAATGTAATCAGAGTTATTGTGATTGCAGCTTCACTGTGATTGGTCGGTTCTTAATGTTCTCAGCTACATGAGGCTTGAACATGTTGATAGTGGCGTTGCAACAGTGATCTTCCTCAGCAGCAGCTCAGCTGCAAGTCACAACCAATCCAAATATTCAGACTTTTATTCTGAAAAATTGGCGCTTTGCATAAAAATATTGTAATTTCTGAATGGTGAAACCAACACACAAATACCATCAAATACCATACAAGCTGAGCATCTCTACTTTAGTCAATTTCTTGGAGTGTCGAGCCATAGAAGAAGAAATGCGTCACTGTCCCATTATGTCTGCAGGGCACTTTTATATAACTGGTCTGTACTGTAAAGCCACAGCATCACATTGTCTACAGGAATGGCAGCCAGATACAGTAACAGCAGATATGTATGCTTCGCTACCACCTAACTATAGGTGGATCCCCCGACATCCTAACCCCTAACCAGACATCACATCTATTATTTAAGGAAAGCACTCAAAAGTGTTCTAGAAAAATAAATAGAGGGGGGTTAGGGTTATGGACAGAGAACATTATTTTTGTCACTTAAAGGGAGGTTTACAAGTGCACCTTTGGGGCGAGTACATGTTGAATTATTAAAGTCTTGTACAACTGCAATAGAAAAAGAGCCGATCCAGTCATGTCGGGACATTCAACCATGTTGCCCCACGAGCTGCCCTGCATCTGCAGGAAACACACTGAATCTACCCTTCATTCTACCCTATGACTACCCTATGACTACCCTATGACTACCCTACATTCTTAATTTAAATCAATGACAAGTTGATCTGTAGATCTGTTATGTTTTCAGTTATCAGTAATAGATTTCTACTGAAACCCAGCAGGTTCACTATTCATATGTAAACTCCTTCTGTCTTTGGGTTGGATGGTGTTATATCAATACGGATGAGAAAACAAGGGTGTCATTTGCATCACAAAGGAGTGATCATGCATACGACATCACAGGTGAAGACAGAGTGATCATGCATACGACATCACAGGTGAAGACAGAGTTAACGTGTACCTGATCATGCATACGACATCACAGGTGAAGACAGAGTTAACGTGTACCTGATCATGCATACGACATCACAGGTGAAGACAGAGTTAAAGGAGTGATCATGCATACGACATCACAGGTGAAGACAGAGTTAAAGGAGTGATCATGCATACGACATCACAGGTGAAGAGAGAGTTAACGTGTACCTGATCATGCATACGACATCACAGGTGAAGACAGAGTTAACGTGTACCTGATCATGCATACGACATCACAGGTGAAGACAGAGTTAACGTGTACCTGATCATGCATACGACATCACAGGTGAAGACAGAGTTAACGTGTACCTGATCATGCATACGACATCACAGGTGAAGACAGAGTTAAAGGAGTGATCATGCATACGACATCACAGGTGAAGAGAGAGTTAACGTGTACCTGATCATGCATACGACATCACAGGTGAAGACAGAGTTAACGTGTACCTGATCATGCATACGACATCACAGGTGAAGACAGAGTTAACGTGTACGACATCACAGGTGAAGACAGAGTTAACGTGTTCCTGCTGTGTCATGCATACGACATCACAGGTGAAGACAGAGTTAACGTGTACCTGCTGTGTCATGCATACGACATCACAGGTGAAGACAGAGTTCACGTGTACCTATGCATACGACATCACAGGTGAAGACAGAGTTAACGTGTACCTGATCATGCATACGACATCACAGGTGAAGACAGAGTTAACGTGTACCTGATCATGCATACGACATCACAGGTGAAGACAGAGTTAACGTGTACGACATCACAGGTGAAGACAGAGTTAACGTGTACGACATCACAGGTGAAGACAGAGTTAACGTGTACCTATGCAGACGACATCACAGGTGAAGACAGAGTTAACGTGTACCTATGCAGACGACATCACAGGTGAAGACAGAGTTAACGTGTACGACATCACAGGTGAAGACAGAGTTAACGTGTACCTATGCATACGACATCACAGGTGAAGACAGAGTTAACGTGTACGACATCACAGGTGAAGACAGAGTTAACGTGTACGACATCACAGGTGAAGACAGAGTTAACGTGTACCTATGCAGACGACATCACAGGTGAAGACAGAGTTAACGTGTACCTGCTGTGTCGCTCTGCTGGATCTGTTTGTTGTTTTCTTTCACATGTCTGTCCTTGAAAAGTGTTTGACCTTTGACCTTTGCTGTCTGTCTGTCTGTCTGTCTGTCTTCTGTGGTCTTGTTTGTGTGTCGTCATAGGGCCTGAAATCACAGGGAAGGAGTGTTGTTGTTCCCTGTGTTGTTCCGTCAAACGCATAAGGAGTGAAACATGTTCCTCAGAAAGACGAAAAAAATACACATGATAACCCTAACCCCACCAACATATAAAAAACAAATACAATGGTGAAGCAGGTATGCAGGTATGCAGGGTTAGGTATGCAGGTAAGCGTCCTAACGATTCCCAACTAAGTTGGGCGCTCCGCCACGCCCCCAGCGGGCTCGCCACGCCCCCAGCGGGCTCGACGCACGCGCAGCGGGCTCGACTCCCAGCGGGCTCGACTGCGAAACGGCATACATTTTGCCGGACTGCATACATTTTCGCGCACTGCGTGGCTATTTTAAACATTACCGTTTCAATCAACCACGTAATATGTCACTGTCAGATATTTATTCACCAGAACTAGTAAAACAGAGGTAGAGGACAACAGAGGGGCCAGAAAAGTGAGCTGTAAAAAAATATTCCCTGACCTCTCTTAACGAGACGCGCGATAAGTTACATTAAATTACAATATCAGAGCATAACATCACAGGAGAGACATGGCAAATGTGCGTCCATGAGTGTGAGTCCATCCCACCAGCTAAGCAGTTTTTGAGTCGATTAAAGTTTCATTTATTTCAGTTGTTCTGCCTATGTATCCTTGAGGATATGTATCCTTGAGGATAAAACATGTGAGATCAGGTTTTGTATAGATTTGTAAAAATGAACATTAGAACGTGAAATGAACTGATTGAAAAGAACCGATTGATATGAACTGATTGAAAAGGGCCTATTGATATGAACAGATTGAAGTGAACAGATTGACAATAGCAGGCCTATTAAATACAATGGCAGTCAAAACTGTCCTTTTGAGCCGTCTTTGGGTCTTCAATATATACAAAGGGGGTAGAGGAGCACCAAAATATTATGAATGAAAAAACCTTTATTGTCGCCAATGGGGAAATTTAGTTGTCAAACAGCTTAGTAGGGCAGACAGAAAACATTCAATAAATAATGTGTGAAGGCGTTTCATCAGTGGGGAGCATATCGCGATGAGAGGAGCTCCAGCAGAGGAAGTGGTCATCCTGGCACACACTTCTCCACACTTGGTGTTGTACTCCACCACCTGTCGTTCCAGAGCTTCCAGCATAGAAGGGCCTTGCTGTGCACCATACTCTCCCCTGCACACCTTTTGGAAGAGTCTGAACAAAAAAATGTTAGCCAATAAAGTTATAATATGCATGCTGTATACCGTTTCAAACTATACATCCCACTCCACTGCTCATATGTGTTCAAATGTGTGACACATACACAACCATCATCAACATAGTATTATACAGTCTCAACCCCAATCATGTGAGGGGTCTTTTGACAATACATACATAATAACTACAATATGATCTTAAAAAAAAGGTGCACCTTTGGACAAACTGGAGGTCTGGGCAGATCTCTCTGTTCGCTGAGGCATGGACATATCTCACGCCATACTGCATTTGCAGGTCGTGCTTCAACACACAAAGTGCTGATGTGGGAGAGTGGCCGATTTCAAAAAGCCTCGTCAGGCTCTCAATTGATGCCTTCCCCACATCTCTGTGCCCAAGGGCCTCGGCCACAAACAGGTTGTGGTTGTGGGTGTTCTTTACCCTGACTTCCAATGGGAAGTCAGGCATGTGTCTGTCCTTGCAGCAGTTGACAGAATCATATCAACATTATGTTAAGTTTGAGCCAGTGAATGAGGGAATCAGTGGATTGGTGAGGTAACAAGGAGGATGTGGATGAGTTGAAATACTTGGCGTCAACAATCCAAAGTAATGGAGAGCGTAAAATAGAGGTGTAGAAGATAGTGCAAGCTGGGTGGAGTGGGTGGAGAAGTGTCTTAAGAATGATTTGTGACAGAATGCTACCAGAATTCTACCACCAATAGTGAAAAGGAAAGTTTACACGTGGTGGCATTGTCTGACAAATAACTAAACAAGAGGCAGAGCTTGGTTTTGGACATGGCAGATAGGAGACAAGCTGGTAGGGGTAAGGATGCTGGAGATAGAGCTGAAGGAAAAGGCGGAGGCCTAAAAGAAGGTATATGGTGTGGTGAGGGTGGACCTGCAGATGGTTGGAGTGAGAGAAGCTGATACAGGACAGTTTAAAATGGAAAAAAATACTCTGCTAACGAGGATGTTAAGTTTAAGCCAAGGATGAATATAACAACATGATTATCAGCGTACAGTAGACCTGCATACATCTCTCAACTCACCGGCTAATCCGCCGCCTTAGAGGCTGGCACTGTTTCAGGGTGAGAGACATTGTGGCTGGACAGCATGTGTTTTTAGATGAAGGTCTCGAATTGGCCGTCATAGACCTCACATCAACATGGTGCTGACACTTGTAGTCCACCTAAACAAAACATTATATTCACTATATAAACGTAAAGTGGAAGGAGTTGAGAACCTATGTGAATGCCATCCGCCTGATACGTGACTGTTTGGAGCAGGCACAAGACATTTTAACTGTTACCCTGAAAAGAACGCGCTTTGCCAGACATGGAATGGTTCTTTGGACCCTCCATGTTACCCCGGAGTGTTTTGCTGCCTTCACCCACTCCCTTGCCTCGGCAGTCTTGCATCGACATCTTGCAGCGAGGAAAGAGATGCGCAGCCTTCAATTGAGGATATTCCTCCACGTTTTCCCTGACATCTGAGCACACACTGACCTGCGTGCGCGCAGCCTGGGGGGCGGAGCCCGCTGGGCGTGGCGGAGCCAATCGTTAGGACGCAGCCCGCTGGGGGCGTGGCGGAGCGCCCAATTTAGTTGGGAATCGTTAGGACGCATGCAGGTAATGGTGAAGCAGGTATGCAGGTAATGGTGAAGCAGGTATGCAAGTAATGGTGAAGCATAGGTATGCAGGGTTAGGTATGCAGGTATGTATGGAGGGTGTATCATGCCTGATTTAAATACAATACAAACATCGGAATGCAATACACACATCGGAATGGAATACACGTGTAACACCAAATACAATGCAAAAATACGGAATGTTTGTGCCAAAATAAAAGCAATGTGTATTACATTTGAGCGCAGCGTATTCCATTCTAGCATGTGTATTGTATTTGGTCACGAGTGTATTCCATTCTGCATGTGTATTACATTTGAGCGCTGTAGGTATTATGGCACTTGCAAATAGGCACTTGCAAATACAATGCAAATTAGTATCCGCCCATATGCAAATTAGTATCCGCCCATAGGTTCTGGGTACTCATTTGCATTGCTTTTCGATATCCGGTTACTCATTTGCATTGCTTTTCGATATCCTATGTAAATCCGATCTAATTTGCATTGTATTCCATTCCGATGTAGGTATTATGGCACCTACATCGGAATGGAATACAACCTTCCGGTTCCAGCCATAGGTTCTGCCCTTTCCGGCCATAAGTGGCGCTGTGATTCGCTATGGGAGCTTCAAGAGAGTATAAAAACTGTGACATCTGTAGAGTTTGCCCTTTCATCAATTGCTGCACGTTTTGCCTGTTGTGTGTCTCCAGCCTTTCCACGAGCCTTTTCCTTATAATAGCCTTATAGTATTAGCCTAGCCTTTATCATATCATAAGGTTAACAACATGGACGCATTTGAGATTGTACGACGAGAAATCCGTGGCCTCCAACTTCAGACGGAGCAAAACACAGTGTCTAACGATTTTGTGTTCTACCGCGTAGAGTGGCTGTTGGATAGAATGGGGCAAATCTCTGCTGCTATGGGTGTAGAATTTCCTCAAGTAACGGTAACCGCCTTGATGACCATTCAACAGGAACATTTGTTGACATTAACGATGCCAAACGCAACAGCACCCGAGACTGGGATCATCACCACTGGCCGACCGGGCCGTCCAAAATTGGACGTCCCGTTCAGTTTAATTGAGTTCTACGTCAGCTTGGGCATATCAGCGACAGATGTTGCCGGTATACTCAATGTTTCGCTGAGGACGATCAGAAGAAGAATGGAGCAAAACGACATGAGGTCAGTCACACATTGAACTGAATACTAAAACTAAAACCAAACTCTGATAATTATATTACCGTCCGGATTGACATGTCAGTATTTGGTAGGCATTGCATGATTTTGCAGATATCTGTGTTAACTGGTATGTAATATCGTGGTTCCAGTGTTGCAGCATTCGGCAGAAACCTTCGTTTTCCATAACACTGTAGGCCTACAGGCGAAGGTCCTTGCAAATAAACCCAGATAGACTTGGCAGTAGTCGGAGCCCTCGGGGAGTTAAAGTTTGTTTTGAAATATAATCGTTCCATCCAGACTTTAGATGTCGTATCTGTTTTTCCCCGCTTTGCGCCATTTCAGCCATTCATCTTCTTAATTTTGATAACATCACAACATTCTGATAGAACATCGACATGCTAGAAACACATAACTACACATAATTAGATGATCACACAGCCCCAAACGAACGTATCCACAAAGTATGAGTATTTTGTGATCGTTAAACTGCTGTTTATTATATCGAGTGGGTACTTGGGTACTCGGCTGCGTTCGTAAATTCGCTCTGGAAATCTGATCAGCAGTCATGGAATGCCTCTTGTCCACTCAATCCTACGAACGGACACACACAGACATCACTGTAAACTGTATGTAACGTCATATAAGTATGTCATAAATATTACAATATATCTTTTTTTCACAATAGGGTATCAGATTTCTATTCTGATGTGGAAGATGAGCACCTGGACACCATTATTTCTGATATCCAGCATATGTTTCCCAACTGTGGGTACAAGATGGTGCGAGGACATCTTCAAGGGAGAGGCATCAGGGTTCAGAGTATGTAGTCTGATTCAGAGTTTGGCAAACCTACAGCTATCTTGGCACCAAAGGTTTTATCACATGAATACATTTGCCATCAAGAAAGTTTAAATCATGTTTACATCCAATGGACAATCATTGAAAAAGGTCGATGGTGAAAATGAGTCCACAGCAGGATCCGTATATCATGCTTGAACGCTTGTGAACCCTGTTGGAATTTCCACACATTTTATGCTTTTATTTGATCTTCATATGAGTCCCATAGTCTGATGACGACTTTCAAGCATGACTGTATACAGTGTATTGAGGGAGGGGGATTTGGAAAGTAGCTTGTGTTGTTAGTGCAGAACAGTATACAAAGCTCCAAATCCCACAAAACAAGGTTATGTGATGTATTTTGTAACCATATTGTCCTTTTAAATTGTATTAATGATCACTGTTATTGGATATTATGATCATAGGTCTCCGAGTCCAACAAGCAATGAGACGCATTGACCCAGAGGGAGTATTGGAGCGTACATTACGTCTGAACACAATAAGAAGAAGGGTGTACAGTGTCCCCTCACCAAACTGCTTGTGGCACATTGATGGGAATCATAAGCTTATCAGGTATCCATAGATAATATTGGTCAGAAGTGATGAATAACAAGTAATTGAGAAAAACAAAATCATATTCATCATAAATGTGTCTCATTTCTTATGTTTTCTGAAGGTGGCGCATCATTATCCATGGAGGGATAGATGGTTTCAGCAGAATGGTTGTGTTTCTGAAAGCATCCAACAACAACCGTGCCGAGACAGTCTGTTCCCATTTTCTTGAGGCTGTCCATGCACACGGCTTGCCATCCAGGGTTCGCAGCGATAAAGGGGGCGAGAACTGGGATGTAGCAAGCTACATGGTGGCCAACAGAGGTATCGACAGACACTCCCACATTGCTGGGAGAAGTGTGCATAACCAGAGGTATTTCTTTCACAAGTAGTCATATTTCTGTAACAATACTCTGTAACACCTTACACCAATTACAATTGTTCAACACCTATTACCCATATTATTGTAATGGTGACCATGGTATGAAGCACTCTGAGGCGTTTGTATATATTTCATGGGTAGGGTTAATGAGCAGCCTACCCATGCAGTATATTTTGATATATGCATCCCTCTTTGTGGTTTACACCATACATATGGTGTATATTTTATCCCCCAACAGAATAGAGAGACTCTGGAGGGATGTCTTCATCGGTGTGACAGAGCTCTTCCACTCACTCTTTTGGCACTTGGAGTGTGAAGGACTCTTGTGTCCAGACGATGAGACACACCTCTTTGCTCTTCAATGGGTGTTCCTGCCCAGGATTCAGATGCACCTGGACTTCTTTGTCCAGGGGTGGAACCACCATGGAATCCGCACTGCCCGAAATCAGTCACCCATGCAGCTATGGCACAGGTTCCGAAACAGCCCAGGCGCTCCAGATCTACAGCAGGTTTCTATACTTTTTTATTAATCCTTTATTTAACCAGGGTAGTCATATCGAGACAGTAGCCTCTTTTTCAAATGAGCCCTGGCCAAGAAAAGCAGCACTTAATTAAAAAAAGATGTTATTATTTATTTATACTATAAAAACATACAACATACAACATAAAATAACAACCAACAAGCAACAGAAACAGTGAGCGGATACACTGTTTTTATATACCTTTAAAATCATACCAAAATAGACAGTTGTTGTCATTGGAGTTTATTGGAAACAGTAGATCACTAATGGAAGATCCTTCAACTCATGCTGAAATAGGCTGACATTCTCATATTACATTGCTGTTAAAAATGTAACCGTCTTTTTAAGTGGTGCAGCCACTTCTATACATGACATGTGTCCGTCTGTGTGTGTCCGGTTGTAGCATGAGATTGTGACGTCATCTGTCATACAGATACCTCTCAAAACCAATAACCCTATCCATTCTGTTTAACCTGATGTTTAGGTGGACATTAACTACGGCATTGACTGGATTGGACCCAGTGACCCTGGAGAAGACGCTGCTGGAATTCAAGTGCCTGAGATTCAACTGTCACGGCAACTTTCTCAGGCAGAGCTAGACCAGCTCCCTCATCCTGATAACACAGTGAAAGATTATGGGGTGCACTTGTATTTGCAAACACTGGAAGTCTTGACTACCCTGTTGAGCTAGACTTTGGATGACATTGCTAGAGTCGTGAGGGACAGCTCTCCAGTGAAACACAGCAACATCCCCCAGCTTGTAGGCCTGGAGAATGGCACCGTGCTTGTTCAATGCTACGACTGGCAAAACGTTATTACTTATCATTACTTGTTTACTTGTGTTTGCACAGCATGTTATTAAAATAAATTCTGTTTCTGATTCAAGACTTTTTTGTATCATTAAAAGAATAATAGTTACAACAACCATAAAGCCTCCATAATGATAAGCTGGCTAATTAGCTTAGGTAATACCTTGCTAGGTAATAATGTTAGCTATAGCTATCTGACCCAGTGACTAACTGTTACGTCCACCAGGATCTGACCTCCATATCAACTCTATCAGACCGTAACTGTGGGGAACATGGCGCGTTCCGACCTGCAGGGGGAGCCACAGGACGGTTGGTGATCAGCCGGTGCCAATTGCGCCCCCATCCCTTCACCAACCGTCCTGTGATCTCTACAACTCTACAACTCTACAACTCTACAACCAACTCTACAACCAGAGAGTTGTAGAGTCAACTCTACAACCAGGCCCTGCAGGGTGGGGGAGACCTGGAGCTGGAACTTTTGGAACTTTTTACTTATTGAGCCTGCACTGTTTTATGTATTTTATTGAATGTCTTCTGTTTTCTGTATTGAATGTTTTCTGCCCTAACTGAGCTGTTTGACAACAACATTTCCCCATTGGGGACAATAAAGGTTTTCAATCAATCAATCAATCAATCATTAGACAGCACCAGCAGAGAGGCACTATCATGGGCATGGACTCTTAGTCATAGGCCTCACTACATGTGGAACAATAGAACCAGGCTGCTTGAGCTACTCACACAGCCCAGCAGAGAGGCACTATCATGGAGGTCATAGCTCCAGAAGAGGGGTGACTGGTAGACAGCTAGGCCCAGTGAGGGCTCTCCTAATCGGACTGGCAGTGTATCACATAGTACCTGGAGGTCAGAGCTCCAGAAGAGGGGTGACTGGTAGACAGCTAGGCCCAGTGAGAGCACTCCTAATCGGACTGACAGAGTAGCAGTTAGGCCCTGGAGGTCAGAGCTCCAGATGAGGGGTGAATGGTAGACAGCTAGGCCCAGTGAGAGCACTCCTAATCGGACTGACAGAGTAGCAGTTAGGCCCTGGAGCTCATGTGACCTCCAGCATAGGGCCACAGGCCTAGTCACAGCACCCATGGAAGGTGTGTTGTCTCTGGGCTGTGTGTCTAGCTGAACACCTCTGGTAGTCCTTGGTACATCTCATGTTGGTACATCTCTTCCACAATGGGAGGTGAGAGTGAAGCTATTCAGCTTCACTTTCATCTCCCTTTTTTTAGGCCTCCATAACAGGTAAGTTACTGCCCAGCAGAGTGTCTCTCTGCTGGGCTGAGTGAGTAGCTGAAGCAGCCTGGTTCTATTGTTCCACATGTAGTGAGGCCTATGACTAAGAGTCCATGCCCATGATAGTGCCTCTCTGCTGGTGCTGTCTAATGTTGTCTAATGTTACCTGTTACCTCCAAACTTCCTCACTTTGAATGCCAACCACCAATGGGGGTGGGGGGGGTTTGGGGGTTGCACCAGGAAGTGCTCTTGGTGACAAATAAATGCTTGCAATCAACTCAGAATCATGAAAAATGCCTAGTTTGACCCCTCAAAAGTTACTCAAGTCCAATTTAAGCATTTTCGAATTTTCGAAAATCGGTTATCGGTACCCCAACTTTGAGCAGTTTTTTATGAGGTTTCCCACAGGAGTTGAATTTCAACCTTTTAGGACATGTTATTACACACCTTTAGAAACACATTGGTGAAGAAATTTCTTGGTAACGATTTACTTCGCAGATTGGTCAAATATCTGGTAAAATGCCCTTACTATTAAAACATGTAACGTTAGATATATATCGTTATACAGGGAGCGATGTATTTCTACGGAAAGGCTGATAGATTGTAGAATCTTCTTGTCGGTAAAACGATGGAATCAATCTATTGAGGATTGTGATCTTAAATGCGTTGTCATCTCATGGTGCACAGCAATGACAGCATACACGATTTGACAAGGAAATAGAATGTTCAACACGGGTTGGAATCTCTGTACTTGATTTATTAAGACAGTCAGCGAATGGTTCATTCAGCACAGTACCACAGCATCGGCATTCAACGACATCATTATACAGACAGGCTGATAGATACGAGTGCAGCGCTGTCTGGGGCTCCAATCTCCGCGTTTATAGATCGATATAAATAGATCAACATAATGCAGCACTATCATGCACAGATCAGCCTTAAAACATGTAACGTTAGATATATAACGGAGCGATGTATTTCTACGGAAAAGGCTGACTGACGCGGGCATTTGAATGGAATTCCGGGGTAGAAATATTCTCTGCCCCAGCTGTCAACTGGACAAGCGGTGCTGCGAGCAGCAGCGGCCGGGTGAACTCCCGGTTCATCGAGTTTACGGTTAAAAGCATAACTTCTCGGGGTGTCAGCGCGGTGGTTAAGGGCTCAAAATGACCGTAGACAGATGGTGAAGTTAGCAAAGTTTGTACCACCTCCACAGCCGGTGTTATTCGCGGACAAAGACGGTGCATAATAGCGATTTTTGTGTTGTGCTTGTTGTAAATAAAAGTTATATGA
>NC_137684.1:32404566-32447066 GCF_963989245.1 Nansenia antarctica | reverse complement strand
TTGCGGCGAGTTACAATACATATACAGAAATATACATATACATCCAATACATATGCAGAAATATACATATACATCCAATACATATACAGATATATACATATACATCCAATACATATGCAGAAATATACATATACATCCAATACATATGCAGAAATATACATATACATCCAATACATATACAGAAATATACATATACATCCAATACATATGCAGAAATATACATATACATCCAATACATATACAGAAATATACATATACATCCAATACATATGCAGAAATATACATATACATCCAATACATATGCAGAAATATACATATACATCCAATACATATACAGAAATATACATATACATCCATATATCCTTCGCACACGTGTGTTTATTCACACATCATTCATCCCCGTTCCTCGCAGATATCATCTATAATCATTTGCCTTTTTGCCATCCCTCTAAGGGTTAGAATTATTAGAGTTATGAATGACCTCCTGTAGAAGGGTTAGCGTTAGTATTCCCTAGCATTCATGGACAACATGCATCTCTGGGATGTTTTGGCTTCCATCAAAATGCTAATATAATCTCTGAAGATTGCTAAACGACATCAACAACATGTCAGAATGACAAATGACAGCAATACAAACCAAACCAAACAAGTATGTGTGTGTGTGTGTGTATGTGTGCGTGCATGAGTGAGATATATATATATATACTCAAAATATATGTGCGGTGCTTCAACCTGAAATTGCCGTCCATTTTCTGACAATGACTGTGAGGATAGCAGGATATCATACCATCACTGCTTCACTACCAGTGACAGTCTGGGTAAGCAGGGCAGGGTGATGTTTCTGTTTTTTTGGGAGATGAAAGATTGGAAGCAGATTGGAAGCATTCAAATGATGTATCATTCATGAAACTAGTTGAAGCAGATGTGCTTATGTGAACGTTGGTTCACCTGAAACCAAATACCAGAGACAATCTGAATCAAAACAGCTGTTATAAACAACTATAACAACATGGACATACAGGCGAAGTCACAAGTTTACAAGTCATTAACCACTCCACAGTTTTCATTTTAACAAACTATAGTTTTGAGTCGGTTAGGACATCTACTTTGTGCATGACACAAGTCATTTTTCCAATAATTGTTTACAAACAGATTATTTCACTTATAATTCACTATATCACAATTCCAGTGGGTCAGAGGTTTACAACACTAGGTTAACTGCTAGTTAACTGGGTTAGGGTTAAGTTAACTGGGTTAGGGTTAAGTTAACTGGGTTAGGGTTAAGTTAACTGGGTTAGGGTTAAGTTAACTGCTAGTTAACCGATGTGATGCTTTACAAGACCTCAGAAGCCCCTAACCCAAACCTCCAACAGGACAGAAAATGTAGTTTAGTTAAACATTAAAATACAGTATGAGGACGTAGAAATACATTTCATATATAATTATATGGCAATATGAAATCAAAGTTATGCTTTGAAGGCACACAAACTGCCAATGAATATTAGCTTAGAAAAGACAACATCTTCCCGATGTAACTTCAGGTATGAACCAGCAGAGACATATAAACCCGAACCCATATAAACATGCCCACTTCTAGTCCTTTATCTGAATACAGATAATGATCTCTCTGTACACCTTATTACAGATGATGGTGATGTCAAAATGAGAGAGAAAGGATACAAAATAAATGCTTTCATTGATATAAGACATAAAGTATCCAACTGCCCAACTAATTACCTGCAGCCAAGCATCTTTGGCAATAGGAACCGATCCTGAAACACCTGAACACTCTAACACACACACACACACACACACACACACACACACACACACACACACACACACACACACACACACACACACACACACACACACACACACACACACTAACCCAAGCTCACACTTCATCATAGTGTATCCTAATTAACTGTTGCATTGTGCAGATCCATAGCATGCACTGTCCATGTGCATAATGGCATTTATTCAAGGAGGACCATTAACTAATCACTTCATTCATCAACATGGTAGATTCTTCCAGAAAGAGGGTCTCTTGTGTCCCCCGAGGCACAATGACAATAGGCACAAGGAAAGGAGGGGGAGGACTGAATAAATACATGAGGGAATGGAAGTTAGGCAGACACCTGCAGTAGTGCATTGATATTGATAAAATTAGCAGATATTTATATTAGAATATTTGATAGCAAGAGGCAGCAATGACCAAATAGTATACAATTCACAAGCCAACTTCCAAAGGAAAATCCCCTCTGAAGCTAAGAGCCAAGATCCTCCAGTTCATACGTGAATGTACCAGGATAACACAGACAGACAGACAGACAGAGACACAGACAGACAGACGACAGACAGAGACAGACAGACAGAGACACAGAGACACAGACAGACAGACAGACAGAGACACAGACAGACAGACGACAGACAGACAGACAGACACAGACAGACAGAGACAGACAGACAGACAGACAGACGACAGACAGACAGAGACACAGACAGACAGACGACAGACAGACAGACAGACACAGACAGACAGACAGAGACAGACAGACAGACAGACAGACAGACACAGACAGACAGACAGACAGACAGAGACAGACAGACAGACAGACAGAGTGAAAGTGGCACAGGAGGACAGAAGGCCCTAACCCTAACAGGCCCAAACCCTTTAGGGAGGCTAAAGCCTTTCTCAGCCAGCAGGCCTGGCGTCTCTCTATGACAGCAGAGGAAGAGGAAGAGGAAGAGGAAGGAGGCGGGTCTTGGCTCTTACCGTCGACGCAGGCCGGCCTGGCTCTCGTGGTTCCGGCTATCTGGCCCTTCCTGCAGGCGCACCTGGCCGTCTGCCGCGCCACGGTCCTCCTCGGCTGACTGCTGTCCCGGTCCAGAGCCACAATCTCACACGTCCCCGCTGCCAACTGACCTAGCGAGGGAAACAACCTGGTATTATACTGACCTAGTGAAGGACAACCTGGTATCATACTGAAGTGAAGATAACCTGGTATCATACTGACCTAGTGAAGATAACCTGGTATCATACTGACCTAGTGAAGATAACCTGGTATCATACTGACCTAGTGAAGATAACCTGGTATCATACTGACCTAGTGAAGATAACCTGGTATCATACTGACCTAGTGAAGATAACCTGGTCCTATTGTGGCCCAAATTGAAGGCTATGAGAAGTTGATTATTTGAGTCATGATAGTGCTTGACTCCTAGTAGCATCTAAAAACCAGAGGCTGTGGTTCAGCTATGGAAGAAGGTTATGTCATTTATGTTTCCATTCTTCAACCCAAGAGCCCTTTTCCTTCGGTGTGCAGTCTCTGCTATCCATTCCTTAGGTGTGCAGTCTCTGCTATCCATTGTCATTGTCCAATGCGCCTGCCAAGCTCCCATGCTGCAGCCGTTTGACTCTAACCCTAACCCTTATCTCACTACCACAGGCCCAATATGCCCAATGTTGATAAAACAGCAAGCTGCATGTTGACTCCCCGTAAACACATTCATCATAATTCTGTAAACAAATTGATGAAGCAATAAATCCAAAATCCCAGAGGATAAACTTCCTGTTGGTGTTCATCCATCCGTCAGCGGTGCTCCCGGATCCCTAACCCAGTTTATTACATGTCATATTTCACTCTACATTTACAGCAGTGAATACATCTTACAACTATATTACAACTGTCAGAGCTGCCAAAGAAAATCTAGAAAGTTCTGCGGACGACCCTCGCTGCAACTGCTCTCATCATAAAACCCAGAGGACTTTCAATCCCCCCTCCCCCCCTCCCCCCCTCCCTCCCTCCCCACCTCCCTCCCTCCCCCCCTCCCCCCCTGGCTGGTAGATGTTGGAGGTGGGAGAGTCCATGTGTAACATTGAGGGGAGGTCATCAGCATGCGAGCCCTGGTTACTTCCCAACTCCCAAGCTTTAATTTCTCCCCTCTCGCCTTCCTCCATTCATTCCCTCACTGAGCCACCCAGCTGTATGGTAAACACACACATCCTCCCCACTTACTGTATCTTGCCCTTCTCCACTTTATTACTCCATAGTTCTCTCTCTCCTCTCTCCCTCTCTCACCTTCACTCCTCTCTCCTCTCTCCTCTCTCACCTTCACTCCTCTCTCCCTCTGATCTCAATCTCTGTCTAATAAGCTGAGAGAGAGAGAAGCTCTATGAAAGGTCCTCAGACACAGAGTATCAAAACAGCTTTGGAATATGAAGCGACCAAGTAAGCACCATGAAGTATAGCGTCACCTCGCACCGCACATGTCTTCTGCTGAAGGCCTTGGCTGGACTAAACCACAGGTCATTTATTCTCCATGTAATAAAATTGTAGATATTTTTCTGAGTGATAATTCCGGCTACACCACGGCTTCTCGTTCCATAACGCTTAATTAATATCTGAACATCTGGTAAGAGTACAGTATGACCTTTGACCTTTACAATGACTCTGGAAACACAACACTATTATTATCTCATACTTCTTACATTCTACAAACACTGACTGTCAGTTATTTACTATTTGTACAGAGAAAAGCCATTTTGTTATTCATCCACAGTAGAAGATAATGCTGTTTTGGAGGGTAAAGTAATCCTTAGCTACATAGCAAAAAAGACAGTACCCCAATGTGTAAACAACTTAAGCGTCATGAACAGCATGTCTTTGCTTGTGTTCACAAAGACAAGAGTGACAGCTAAGTCCAATACCATTGTCAAGTTCAGTTAGCACATCATGTATCATTGCCCCAGACAATGTCAAAAGCTCTTTTACAATAGAGAGAAACGTCTCCAACCTGGTAACCTTATAACCCTAACCACCCTGCTAACCTTATAACCCTAACCAACCTGCTGACCTTATAACCCTAACCAACCTGCTGACCTTATAACCCTAACCACCCTGCTAACCTTATAACCCTAACCCACCTGCTAACCTTATAACCCTAACCTTATAAGGTTAAGGTTTGAATGAATGAATGAATGGTCTTTATTGGGGTAGTGGTGGTCTAGTGGATAGTGAGTTGGACTCGTGATCGGAAGGTTGTGAGTTCAAATCCCGCCTGAAACCACACCACTACTAGTGTGCCCTTGAGTAAGGCACTTAGCCCTCAGTTACTCCAGGGGGAATGTCCCTGTAATTCGTAATTGTAAGTCGCTTTGGATTAAAAGCGTCTGCTAAATGGCAAAATTAATTATTGTCATTAATACAGTACAGGTACCATACAACGAAATTTAGGAGGGGGGGCTCCCCTGGTGCTTGGAAAAAATACTAAAAACAAGAAGGGAAAAGAGCTGGTTTACATAAATAAAGGCTATGTACACTATCCACTATACTATACTACTATACTATACAAATAAAACACTGTGCTGTACTCTATGCTATGCTATGCTATAAATATCCTAACATTTCCTATCTCTGAACCTTATGTACACAAGGGTTGTCATATTGCACATAGTATTATTGCACATTCATTTAAAGTGTCGCAGTTTGCAGGTTTGAAATGTTCACAGTTGTATTTCAATATTGCACTTGTGTTTACAATCTAGTAGCTGCCATCAAATTGTCTAGATTGTCCAGGGCCCAGAACCTAGGTCTTTGCTGTGTTCAGGGCCTGAATGGCCCTAGGGTAGAAGCTGAGCTTCAGTCCAACCTGCTAACCTTATAACCTTAACCTAACCTGGTTGCAGTTTGACCGCAGCAATAAGATCTGACTCAGGGTCAGGTCCAATCAGTGCTGGTCCCCCGCCAGTGTGACTCCCCCGGCCCCAGTGCATCATGGGAGCTCATATATCTTGCTGGTGTTCTAGTCGCTCAGGCGGCAAAAAAACTAGTCTGATAAGGGTTATCAACTCCCCTGCCTCCCTCCCTCCCTGCCTCCCTCCCCACCTCCCTGCCTCCCTCCCTCCCCTCCCTCCCTCCCCACCTCCCCTCCCCTCCCTCCCCACCTCCCCTCCCTCCCTCCCCCCCTCCCCTCCCTCCCCACCTCCCCCCCTCCCTCCCTGCCCACCTCCCCTCCCTCCCTGCCTCCCTCCCCACCTCCCCCCCTCCCTCCCTCCCCACCTCCCCCCCTCCCTCCCTCCCCACCTCCCCCCCTCCCTCCCCCCCTCCCTCCCTCCCCTGCCTCCCTCCCTCCCCCCCTGTGCTCAGTCAGCCCATGCAGATATCTGGGCTCTTCAACAGTGAGGCTGCATCTTTCTAATAAAAAGGGCCAATGTGACACAGAGGTCAGTTCTTTTCTAAATGGTTTCCTTTGGGAGTGATTCTGTTTCCTTTGGGAGTGATTCTGTGTTGTGAAGTCCGTGTGAGCAGGCTAAAGGTTTGAATGGCAGATGTGTCAGACCACAGCAATGCAACCATATACTGAGACATGGTTAAATGTGGGCTGACCAAAGCAACCTTTCTCACTTCTAAAAATCTAGACAAAGGCTTTCAACTGAGTGCCATAATTGTGCAGTACATGTATAACTTATTAGTGTAGAATGAGACTAATGTAGCAATGCAACACCTACCAATAAACTCCTTCTCAATGCCTCTATAGATCAACAAAACACACACACATCCTTACTGTTTGACCAGTAGTTTCAAAACATAACTTTCCCTGTGACCGTCCTAATGTGACCCAAAGGTGTGGCCTAAGAGTATTGATGTTACAGTACCATTGTCTTAAGTTGTGGCACAAAAATAACTGGCCAACTCCCATGACCTGGGAGACCCTAGGTGAACCCCTAACCCTAACCCCCATGACCTGGGAGACACTGCTGATTTCACATTCACCCTGTCTATACATTTCTGGATGTGGCAAATTGTGCTTTTTTATTATTATTTGTAATTATACTGCAGCATGGACGACAGAAAGACCTGTTTCAGCAGCATGTGACGCCCAGAGGAAGCTAGTTATCTAGTTATGTAGTTATTTAGATATTTAGATATGTCGTTATGAATGAATGAATGAATGAATGGTCTTTATTGTCATTGCTATAGTACAGGTACCAAACAACAACATTTGGGAGGGGTGGCTCCCCTGGTGGTAGGAAAGAAAAAAAAACTTTTTTACTATACTGTACAGATAAAAACGACTAGGGTTGTCATATTGCACAATAGTGTTATTGCACATTCATTTAAAGTGTCGCAGTTTGCAGGCTTGAAATGTACACATTTGTGCCTCAGCACTACACCTGATTTTTCAATCCAGCAGCTGCCATCAATCCGTCCAGTAGTTATTTAGATATTTAGTTATGTAGTTATTTAGATATTTAGTTATTTAGATATTTAGTTATTTAGATATTTGGTTATTTAGATATTTGGTTATTTATTTATTTATTTATTTATTTGGATATCTGCAGTAATTGGCCGTCTGTCAGCATGTACTAGATGATGTCAGATGTGTTGGGGAGCAGAGGAAGACAGTAACGGGTCTCCATGGTTACCACAGACTCTCTCTGCCCTGCTCATTACCACCAGTTCATCTCCTTCCTTCTTCCGTCTCCGTCTGTAATGAAGCTATACTATCTCTCTACAGAGGCTATGAGCTCTCTCATCTCTCTACAGAGGCTATGAGCTCTCTCATCTCTCTACAGAGGCTATGAGCTCTCTCATCTCTCTACAGAGGCTATGAGCTCTCTCTCATCTCTCTACAGAGGCTATGAGCTCTCTCTCATCTCTCTACAGAGGCTATGAGCTCTCTCTCATCTCTCTACAGAGGCTATGAGCTCTCTCTCATCTCTCTACAGAGGCTATGAGCTCTCTCATCTCTCTACAGAGGCTATGAGCTCTCTCATCTCTCTACAGAGGCTATGAGCTCTCTCATCTCTCTACAGTGGCTATGAGCTCTCTCTCATCTCTCTACAGTGGCTATGAGCTCTCTCTCATCTCTCTACAGAGGCTATGAGCTCTCTCTCATCTCTCTACAGAGGCTATGAGCTCTCTCTCATCTCTCTACAGAGGCTATGAGCTCTCTCTCATCTCTCTACAGTGGCTATGAGCTCTCTCATCTCTCTACAGAGGCTATGAGCTCTCTCATCTCTCTACAGAGGCTATGAGCTCTCTCTCATCTCTCTACAGAGGCTATGAGCTCTCTCTCATCTCTCTACAGTGGCTATGAGCTCTCTCATCTCTCTACAGAGGCTATGAGCTCTCTCTCATCTCTCTACAGAGGCTATGAGCTCTCTCTCATCTCTCTACAGAGGCTATGAGCTCTCTCATCTCTCTACAGAGGCTATGAGCTCTCTCTCATCTCTCTACAGTGGCTATGAGCTCTCTCTCATCTCTCTACAGTGGCTATGAGCTCTCTCAATTATAAATGCTTTGGTATTCATATGTTTATTTATTTTGTTTGCATTGGAACAACACAAAAAAACTGAGAAAAAAAGCCAAATCTGATATCATTCCACACCAAAAATGGACTGGACACAAAATTAAAACAACAAATAAAAATAAAACAATAAAAACAACATATTTTTTGGTAGCACACCCTTTGGAAAAAATTACTTAAATCAATCGCTTCCTGTAACCATGAATGAGTTTCCTCTCTACTGGGATTTTGGACCACTCTTCTTTTGCCATCTGCTCCAGGTCACTCCAGGTTCTGAGACCCACAGAGTTAGTAGTTAGGGTGTTAACCCTACCCAGGGTTAGGGTTAGGGTTAGGGTTAGGGTGTTCTATGGTTAGGGTGTTCTATGGGATTTAGATCTGGACTCATTACTGGCTACTTCAGGACTTTCAAACGCTTTGTCTTAAGGCCAATGCACACGGCCCGATGTTGTCGCACCGCCGAATTCGATTCCATTGTTTTGAATGAGACACGGCGTGCGAAGCGATATTATCGCACAACAACATTCGATTCTCCATTCACACCAATTGAAATAATTAAAAGAATTGAGAATCGAATGTTGCCGTGCGACAAAATCGCACGCCGTGTACATTGGGGCTTTAAACTATTTCTAAGTGCTTTTTTAACTGTGCTTTGGGTCATTGTCCTGCTGGATAACCCATGACCTCTGACAGAGCCCCAGCTTTCTGACACTGGGCCCTTTCCTACATTGCTTCCCAAAATGATTTGGTAGTCTTCAGATTTCATGATGCCGTGCACACAGTCAAGGTTCAGATTTCATGATGGGTTAGGGTTAGGGTTAGCAGGTTAGGGTTATGCACACAGTCAAGGCTTCCGGTGCCAGAAGCAGCAAAGCAACCCCAAAACATCTGTGAGCCTCCACATGTCTGACTGTGGAGGGGAGGGGAGGAGAGGGGAGGGGAGGGGAGGGGAGGAGAGGGGAGGGGAGGGGAGGAGAGGGGAGGAGAGGGGAGGGGAGGGGAGGGGAGGGGAGGAGAGGAGAGGGGAGGGGAGGGGAGGAGAGGGGAGGGGAGGGGAGGAGAGGGGAGGGGAGGGGAGGGGAGGAGAGGGGAACCTCCACATGTCTGACTGTGTGTGTGTGTGTGTGTCTGACTGTGTGTGTGTGTGTCTGACTGTGGAGGGGAGGGGAGGGGAGGGGAGGGGAGGGGAACCTCCACCATGTCTGACTGTGTGTGTGTGTGTGTGACTGTGTGTCTGACTGTAGGGACCGTGTTCTTTTCTTTGAAGGCCTCATTTTGTTTTCTGTAAACAGTACAATGATGTGCTTTAACAAAAAGCTCTATTCTGGTCTCATCTGTCCACAGGACGTTCTCCCAGAATGATTTTGGCTTCCCCCTTCTTTATGTCTGTGTCAGCAGTGGGGTCCTCCTGGGTCTGTGTGAGCTGACACTGTTGTAGCCTGTGTCTGCATGTGAGCTTGAATTTATTTTAGAAGTTGATTGAAGTTTTTTATTCAAACAATCGTTTGTTTCAATCTGTTTATCAACTGTTCTCTTCCATCCACATCCAGGGAGGTTAGCTACAGAGAGGTTAGCTACAGAGAGGTTAGCTACAGAGAGGTTAGCTACAGAGAGGTTAGCTACAGGGAGGTTAGCTACAGAGAGGTTAGCTACAGAGAGGTTAGCTACAGAGAGGTTAGCTACAGAGAGGTTAGCTACAGAGAGGTTAGCTACAGAGAGGTTAGCTACAGGGAGGTTAGCTACAGAGAGGTTAGCTACAGAGAGGTTAGCTACAGAGAGGTTAGCTACAGAGAGGTTAGCTACAGAGAGGTTAGCTACAGAGAGGTTAGCTACAGGGAGGTTAGCTACAGAGAGGTTAGCTACAGGGAGGTTAGCTACAGGGAGGTTAGCTACAGAGAGGTTAGCTACAGGGAGGTTAGCTACAGGGAGGTTAGCTACAGAGAGGTTAGCTACAGAGAGGTTAGCTACAGGGAGGTTAGCCTACAGAGAGGTTAGCTACAGAGAGGTTAGCTACAGAGAGGTTAGCTACAGAGAGGTTAGCTACAGAGAGGTTAGCTACAGGGAGGTTAGCTACAGAGAGGTTAGCTACAGAGAGGTTAGCTACAGAGAGGTTAGCTACAGAGAGGTTAGCTACAGAGAGGTTAGCTACAGAGAGGTTAGCCTACAGAGAGGTTAGCTACAGAGAGGTTAGCTACAGAGAGGTTAGCTACAGAGAGGTTAGCTACAGGGAGGTTAGCTACAGAGAGGTTAGCTACAGGGAGGTTAGCTACAGAGAGGTTAGCTACAGAGAGGTTAGCTACAGGGAGGTTAGCTACAGAGAGGTTAGCTACAGGGAGGTTAGCTACAGGGAGGTTAGCTACAGAGAGGTTAGCTACAGGGAGGTTAGCTACAGGGAGGTTAGCTACAGAGAGGTTAGCTACAGGGAGGTTAGCTACAGGGAGGTTAGCTACAGAGAGGTTAGCTACAGGGAGGTTAGCTACAGGGAGGTTAGCTACAGAGAGGTTAGCTACAGGGAGGTTAGCTACAGAGAGGTTAGCTACAGGGAGGTTAGCTACAGGGAGGTTAGCTACAGAGAGGTTAGCTACAGAGAGGTTAGCTACAGAGAGGTTAGCTACAGAGAGGTTAGCTACAGAGAGGTTAGCTACAGGGAGGTTAGCTACAGAGAGGTTAGCTACAGAGAGGTTAGCTACAGGGAGGTTAGCTACAGGGAGGTTAGCTACAGAGAGGTTAGCTACAGGGAGGTTAGCTACAGAGAGGTTAGCTACAGGGAGGTTAGCTACAGAGAGGTTAGCTACAGGGAGGTTAGCTACAGAGAGGTTAGCTACAGAGAGGTTAGCTACAGAGAGGTTAGCTACAGGGAGGTTAGCTACAGGGAGGTTAGCTACAGAGAGGTTAGCTACAGAGAGGTTAGCTACAGAGAGGTTAGCTACAGAGAGGTTAGCTACAGAGAGGTTAGCTACAGAGAGGTTAGCTACAGAGAGGTTAGCTACAGGGAGGTTAGCTACAGGGAGGTTAGCTACAGAGAGGTTAGCTACAGAGAGGTTAGCTACAGGGAGGTTAGCTACAGGGAGGTTAGCTACAGAGAGGTTAGCTACAGGGAGGTTAGCTACAGGGAGGTTAGCTACAGGGAGGTTAGCTACAGAGAGGTTAGCTACAGAGAGGTTAGCTACAGAGAGGTTAGCTACAGGGAGGTTAGCTACAGGGAGGTTAGCTACAGAGAGGTTAGCTACAGGGAGGTTAGCTACAGAGAGGTTAGCTACAGAGAGGTTAGCTACAGGGAGGTTAGCTACAGAGAGGTTAGCTACAGGGAGGTTAGCTACAGGGAGGTTAGCTACAGAGAGGTTAGCTACAGAGAGGTTAGCTACAGAGAGGTTAGCTACAGAGAGGTTAGCTACAGGGAGGTTAGCTACAGGGAGGTTAGCTACAGGGAGGTTAGCTACAGAGAGGTTAGCTACAGAGAGGTTAGCTACAGGGAGGTTAGCTACAGGGAGGTTAGCTACAGGGAGGTTAGCTACAGAGAGGTTAGCTACAGGGCTGTAAAATTCTGGAAAATCCTCAGACAATTCATTGCTCCTCTTTATTTTCTCCATGCTCAGTGAGGTACACACACACACACACACACACACACACACACACACACACACACACACTACAGGGTTAGGTTCGCACCAAACAACGACATTTAGGAGGGGTGGCTCCCTGGTAGCTCACTGGTAACTTGCCACAGGTGAGTTTAAACACAAATTAAAGCAGCACTTACATCACATTTATTACACACCCTAACCCTAAGGAGCATTACTGCTTGAAATACAATTATTTCTTACAATTTAGATTTGTTTATTTTATTTAATATGAATTAATTCAGTCAGATTTGGCTTGTTTTGTGTTGTTCCAATACAAATAAATGAATAAACATGTGAACACCAAAGCATTTGTAACTGCAACAATGTTCTGGGAGAGGTGGTGCCAATAACCCTAACCCTGGCCATGACTGTATATACTGTGTATATATATACATACATAAATATATACATAAATATAATAAATAATAACAAAAATGTTTACAAATGAATCGATCAAATAAACAGGTGTAGAATACTAATGAACATATTCTCCAAACAAGTGATTTTTAATAACTGCTCTCACAATATCCCACAAGCTACTGAAAAGTAAATCATACATATACGTATGTTTATCAACTGAACTAGTACTGCACATAAATGTCTCAGACCATTAAAGGTCTCAGAGAGAAAATAAGCATGAGCAATGTTAATGTGAGTGACAACATCTAATGTGAACATATGGATGTCCTGACGTTATTACTATACTATACTATACTATACTGTCCTGACGTTATTACTATACTACTACTATACTATAATGTTCTGACGTTATTACTATACTATACTATACTATAATGTCCTGACGTTATTACTATACTACTACTATACTATAATGTCCTGACGTTATTACTATACTACTACTATACTATAATGTCCTGACGTTATTACTATACTAATACTATAATGTCCTGACGTTATTACTATACTATACTATACTATAATGTCCTGATGTTATTACTATACTATACTATAATGTCCTGACGTTATTACTATACTATACTATAATGTCCTGACGTTATTACTATACTACTACTATACTATAATGTCCTGACGTTATTACTATACTATACTATAATGTCCTGACGTTATTACTATACTACTACTATACTATAATGCCCTGACGTTATTACTATACTACTACTATACTATAATGTCCTGATGTTATTACTATACTACTACTATACTATAATGTCCTGACGTTATTACTATACTACTACTATACTATAATGTCCTGATGTTATTACTATACTACTACTATACTATAATGTCCTGATGTTATTACTATACTACTACTATACTATAATGTCCTGACGTTATTACTATACTACTACTATACTATAATGTCCTGATGTTATTACTATACTACTACTATACTATAATGTCCTGATGTTATTACTATACTACTACTATACTATAATGTCCTGATGTTATTACTATACTACTACTATACTATAATGTCCTGACGTTATTACTATACTACTACTATACTATAATGTCCTGATGTTATTACTATACTACTACTATACTATAATGTCCTGATGTTATTACTATACTACTACTATACTATAATGTCCTGACGTTATTACTATACTACTACTATACTATAATGTCCTGACGTTATTACTATTGACCCTGCCATGGCCCTGCAGTAAGACTCTGGTGCCAGTCTGGTCTATTGAAGAACCCAAATAAATAATGTAACAATAATCTGTTCTCCTACCACACACGCGCACACACACACGCGCGCACGCACGCACGCACGCACACACGCGCACACACACACACACACACACACACACACACACACACACACACACACACACACGAATGTACCTGTTGAAATGTAATGTATTCCATCAGTTGTGATGTTAGTAAACCTTCTCTGATAAGGGATGTTAGTAAACCTTCTCTGATAAGAGATGTTAGTAAACCTTCTCTGATAAGAGATGTTAGTAAACCTTCTCTGATAAGAGATGTTATTAAATGTTAAATTCCACAGAACGGGCGTTTCACAGTGTTTCGAACAAGGCAGACACATATATAGGCTAACATTAACATATATATATATATATATATACATAGTAAGAAGGTAGTTAGTTAAACACATATATATATATATATTTATATATAGTTATGAGGTAGTTACCTTCTCTGAGGAGGTGGGAGTGGAGGAGGACACATATATATATATATATATAGATATAGATAGTTAGATAGATAGATAGATAGGTAGGTCATATATATATATATATATATATATATATAGTTATAATAAGCAGGTAGTTACATATATATATATATATATATATATATATATATATATAGTTATAAGGTAGTTACCTTCTCTGAGGAGGTGGGAGTGGAGGAGGACACATATATATATATATATATATATATATATATATATATATATATATATAGATATAGATAGTTAGATAGATAGATAGGTAGGTCATATATATATATATAGATATATAGTTATAATAAGCAGGTAGTTACATATATATATATATAGTAGTCAGGTAGTTACCTTCTCTGAGGAGGTGGGAGTGGAGGAGGAGGAAACAGCAGATCAACGCGCACGTCAACACGCACGCCGGGCGGAGGAGCTGCATCCCCGCGGTGTTCCGTAGAAACACAAAGTCTCATAAAACATAATCCATCTCTGTTAGGTTTAATAATCCATCTCTGTTAGGTTACTGAACTAAGAGATAACCGTGGAATAACCATGTCTTAAGGCTGGGCTACTTTGGGCTTGAATTCGGAATAAGACGCAACATTGGCACAATCCATGGGGAGAAATAGAGATATAGTTGATATGATGTTGGCAATGTTTTCGCAATTGAGAAAGCCTCGTGGATTGGAAAGTTCAAGCCGTTACACTCATATCATATCATATCATATCATATCATATCATATATCACATATCCCTCGGAGTAATGCTCTCTCCTGCAGACCTCTCCTCTCTAGGACAGCTCAGCTCTGCGCCACGGCAGAAACACTTTGCAGCAATTCCGTAAAACTAAATGTGTCTCATCATCTCTCCGTAACTGCACGGCGGGTCTGGGTGGTCCCGGGTTTGGGTCTGGGTGGTCCCGGGTTTGGGTCTGGGTGGTCCCGGGTTTGGGTGGTCCCGGGTTTGGGTCTGGTGGTCCCGTCTTCGTTAGGGTTAATAGTCTTGATGCATTTGGACTCCCTCGCATTCACAGTTCGTCCGCGTAAATTCCCCTTTAAAATGAAACCGCGTCAAATGAAACCTCACCAACTATCAGCTCAGATACAAGTCGATGTTCAGCCTCCTAACTAACGGTGTCACACCCCCCAGCGCTCTGTGTGACGTCACAACCAGTGAACATGTTCATCTCCGGGCGATTCCACAGGCGGTTTCTGTCTGAGGGCAGAGAGGGAGGAGATGAGTATATTTACAAAAATATATAAAGTTGATCAATTTGAACATTAAATATCTTGTCTTTGTACTGTATTCAATTGAATATAAGTCGAAAAGGATTTGCAGATCATTGTATTCTGTTTTTATTTACAGTTTACACAGCGTCCCAACTTTTCTGGAATGGGGGTTGTATAACAATTTTATTCAATTAATGTTTTGTATATTTTCACAGTTTGAGTCTCAATGGTTGAGTCAGTAAGACAACTTGAAGGACAATCAGAATGTCATCGCCTAGATACAGATTTCATCATACTGTACTTTTAGATGTTTGCTAGATCTCAGTTCACACCAATCAAGGACCCCAATTGAAATAAGCCAGTGGCTTTCTTGGGTTTTTATCCTGTTAGTTGACCTTGTATGTAATATGTACTTTCATGTACCTACTTCTGCAAATCTTCTAATAAAGTTTTCAATCAATCAATCAAAACCACATTTACGCTCTACCAAAGTTAAATGTTACTACTTTAAAGAAGATACGAGGTCAATGTGTTGAATATGAACACATTGATATACATATTAACTTAATTGAACGTTTATGAAAGACATTTTTGAAAAGACAGAGCAGTCTCAGAGGCTGTGGTTCTCCTAACATGATCCTCTTTATTGTGGCCTAGTTTAGTTTTTATACCTACAGAACTGTTAACCCATTTAAGATGGAAGGGAAATATCCTGCCTCTAAAACCCCTTATACCCTGACCCTAACCTGTCATACCATAGGGTCACTGTGACCCTAACCTGCTATACCATAGGGTCACTCTGACCCTAACCTGCTATACCATAGGGTCACCCTGACCCTGACCTGCTATACCATAGGGTCACTCTGACCTGTTATACCATAGGGTCACTCTGACCCTAACCTGCTATACCATAGGGTCACCCTGACCTGTTATACCATAGGGTCACTCTGACCTGTTATACCATAGGGTCACTCTGACCTGTTATACCATAGGGTCACTCTGACCCTAACCTGCTATACCATAGGGTCACTCTGACCTGTTATACCATAGGGTCACTCTGACCCTAACCTGCTATACCATAGGGTCACTCTGACCTGTTATACCATAGGGTCACCCTGACCCTAACCTGTTACACCATAGGGTCACCCTGACCCTAACCTGTCATACCATAGGGTCACCCTGACCCTGACCTGTTACACCATAGGGTCACCCTGACCCTAACCTGTCATACCATAGGGTCACCCTGACCCTAACCAGTTATACCATAGGGTCACCCTGACCCTGACCTGTTATACCATAGGGTCACCCTGACCCTAACCTGTTACACCATAGGGTCACCCTGACCCTAACCTGTCATACCATAGGGTCACCCTGACCCTGACCTGTTACACCATAGGGTCACCCTGACCCTAACCAGTCATACCATAGGGTCACCCTGACCCTAACCTGTCATACCATAGGGTCACCCTGACCCTGACCTGTTACACCATAGGGTCACCCTGACCCTAACCTGTCATACCATAGGGTCACCCTGACCCTAACCTGTCATACCATAGGGTCACCCTGACCCTAACCTGTCATACCATAGGGTCACCCTGACCCTGACCTGTTACACCATAGGGTCACCCTGACCCTGACCTGTTACACCATAGGGTCACCCTGACCCTGATCTTTAAACGTGGTAAGAAACCAGTGCCAGATCACAGTGACAGTATATACACTGGCCATACTCTGTGTGCGTGTGTGTGTGTGTGTGTGTATGTTTGTGCACACATGTGCATTTGTGTGTGTGATAAAGTATTGATGGTATTGTGAAACTGATCAGGTGTTCTGAGTTTAACACAGAGTGCTGACCGATCCAGTTCCTGTGATTGACAGGTGTGATTGACAGGTGTGTCTAGCGGAGGTAAGTTTGATAACTACAGGTGTGTGATGTAACTCTTGTCTGTTCATAAAGCACTTTGAGCTGCAACGTTTGCAGGAAAAGCGCTATACAAATAAAAGTCGTTATTATTATTAATATTATTATTAGTATTAGTATTAGTAGTAGTAGTAGTAGCAGTAGTAGTAGTAGTAGTAGTAGTAGTATAGCAGTAGTAGTAGTAGTAGTAGTAGTAGTAGTAGTAGTAGTAGTAGTAGTAGTAGCAGTAGTAGTAGTAGTAGTAGTAGTAGTAGTAGTAGTAGTAGTAGTAGCAGTAGCAGTAGTAGTAGTAGTAGTAGTAGTAGTAGCAGTAGCAGTAGTAGTAGCAGTAGCAGTAGTAGTAGTAGCAGTAGTAGTAGTAGTAGTATAGTAGTAGTAGTAGTAGTAGCAGTAGTAGTAGTAGTAATAATAGCAGTAGCAGTAGTAGTAGTAGTAGTAGTAGTAGTAGCAGCAGTAGTAGTAGTAGTAATAGTAGTAGTAGTAGTAGTAGTAGTAGTAGTAGTAGTAGTAGTAGTAGTAGTAGTAGTAGTAGTAGTAGTATTATATGCACATCACAGCTAGACAATGGACAGTAGGTGCAGAATGCTCCTGTGACCATTTCTGCATGGATCCCATAATGGCAAGTAAGTCAACTTAATGTTGCACCAGTTCATCTTGTACCATATGACCTGTATACCTGTACCTGTACCTGTACCTTATTACCTGTACCTGTACCTGTATGACCTGTACCTGTACCTGTACCTGTACCTTATTACCTGTATTACCTGTACCTTATTACCTGTACCTGTACCTGTATGACCTGTACCTGTACCTGTACCTGTACCTGTATTACCTGTACCTGTATTACCTGTACCTGTATTACCTGTACCTGTATGACCTGTACCTGTACCTGTACCTGTATTACCTGTACCTGTATTACCTGTATGTGTTGTTCATCCCTGAGCAGCGACTCACGTCTGCAGGAACAGAAGCATCGATTAGCTTCAACAAACAGCCTGAGGAGGAAAGAACAGAAGCATCGATTAGCTTCAACAAACAGCCTGAGGTACAGGACCCCGGCCGCTAAGACAAACAGCCTGAGGAGGAAAGTGGCACATTTAGCCTGAGGAGGAAAGTGGCACATTTAGCCTGAGGAGGAAAGTGGCACATTTACAAACAGCCTGAGGAGGAAAGTGGCACATTTACGGCATCGATTTAAACAACGACTTGCTAACAAGGTGGCTGACATGTCTAATTCCCCTTGATTGAATTCCAATAATCTGCTGGTATCCTGGAGAGTTAAAAGTCACGCTGTTACATAATTAATTTGGGCCTTGAAATAATTGAGTGGGGTTTCCTCCAGCTGTGTGTCTCAGGTAGAGAGATGAAGACATCCTGTAGCGCTCTCTAGGGACATCAAGTAGGTCAGGTTTGAATGGATTCATATTTGCATGTGTGCGTGTGCACATGTGTGTGTGTGTGTGTGTGTGTGTGTATGTGTGTGTGTGTGTGTGTGTGTGCGTATGCGTGTGCGTTTGCGTGCGTGTGTGTGTGTGCATGCGTTTGTGTGCGTGTGTGTGTGTGTGCGTGTGCTTGTGCGTTTGCGTGCGTGTTAGTGTGTGTGCGTGTGTGTGTGCATGCGTGTGCGTGTGCGTGCGTGCGTTTGTGTGCGTGTGTGTGTGTGTGTTTGTGTGTGTGTGCATCTACATATGATATGATAATTTGCAATCTCATGCAGACAGTTGGTATTACTACTTTGTCCTCCAACACAACACTGGTTTAGAGAGGAAGTGTAAACCTAACCCTAACCCTTAAAGAGGAAGCATGTTTGAGATCTCTCCACAGATTTTCAATAATATTCAAGTCTGGAGACTGTGATGGCCATTCCAAAACCTTCATCCGTCTTTCCTGGAGGTACTTCATGGTTGATTTTGAGGTACGCTTCGGGTCATTGTCTTGCTGGAATACCCAACCTCTCTTCAACTTCAATTTCTGGACTGACCTTCGAACATTAGCCTCTAGCATGTCTTGATATTTGGTGGAATTCATTCTTCCTTCCTCCTGCACAATATTGCCTGTGCCCCCAGCTGCTACACAACCCCAAAGCGTAATGGATCCACCTCCATGCTTAACAGTTGGCAAGGTGTTCTTCTCTACAAATGCCTCACCCTTTTTCTGCAAACATACCTTCTTTGGTTGTGGCCAAAAAGTTACATTTTGGTTTTGTCAGTCCAAAGCACATTGTTCCAACAGGCTTCAGGTTTCTCAAGGTTTTCTTTTGCATACTTACGCTTAATTTGTACCAATATTTACCTATTTGTGTTGAGGTCGTAGGAAAGGCTTCTCTCTGGCAACTCTGCCATGTAGGTCTTTGTTGTTTAAGGTACGCTGTGTTGTTGTCCTGTGAACAACTAGACCGGTGTCTGCTACTCTTTGCAGTGATGTGTGGGTTCTTCTGAGCATTTCTCACCAGATCTCGGGCCATTCTATCTGACATTTTTCTTGGTCTTCCAGATCTTGCCTTGACTTCAATTGTTCCATTTATTGTTCCATTTATCAGTTTCTGACAGTGGAAATGGGTAGTTTGAAACATTGCGAGAGTTTTTTGTAGCCTTCTCCTTGATGGTGGAAGTGAACTATCTTGATTCTGACATCCTTTGACAACTGTTTAGAGGAACACATGGTTTTTTAACACCAGACACAACAGCCACCACAGTCAGATACTTTAGAAGGCATGGAGTTACCTCAGAATATAGAGTTCAACCCTGGAGTTATATTCACCTGACTCATTGAAGCCCTAACGAGTAAATCACCTTGGTCTGGGCCTTAGTAATCACCTTCTCAAAAGGTCACAAAGAATAATCCAAAAGGGTTCCCAAACGTTTACACAGGGCCCTTCATTTAAAAAATATTAAATAAAAAGAAAACTTGCTTTAAAATTTGCTGAACGATGTCATGTTTAACTTTGTAGCATTTAATGTTCAGGTTTGCTTTCAATCACCTGGAGATTAATTGTAACAGACATTTAAATCAGGGGTGCCCCCAAATTGTTGAACCCCATGTACATTAGCATGTAACATTAACATGTCATATTAACCACGTCATATTTACCATGTCATATTAACATGTCATATTAACCATGTAACATTAACATGTCATATTAACCATGTCATATTAACCATGTCATATTAACATGTCATATTAACCATGTAACATTAACATGTCATATTAACCATGTCAAGGGAAGATAAAAGAGATTGGATGAAAGTATTACACACACCCTTGACCTCATGACCATGAATATTAGTCAGCAAAACAAATACCAACAAATTGTCTTCTGAGTAAACAGAATATAGTATAAATATATATATATATATACAGTAATACAAGACTAAACGTTGTGCAGAACTAATGCTTCATAAAGAATAGTTGCATATTAGCCTTCGCCTATAGTATATTTTATATATACTGTATATCACTCTACAGTCAAACTACGCCAAACTCCTCCCCTCCTCCTCCTCCTCCTCCTCCTCCTCCTCCTCCCCTCTGAGGAGATGTATGTGTGTCAGCCAGGCGTCAGGGTCCATTTGACATCACTAACAGCCTGAATACATCAGAGCTGCCACACAGGGCCACTCCACCTCTGCTGCCCCCTGGGACACATTCTGTGTGTGTGTGTGTGTGTGTGTGTGTGTGTGTGTTAGTGTGTGTATGTGTGTGTGTGTGTGTGTTTACCCTCTACGACTACTAATACCTCTTTCCCTCCTTCCCCTTAAGTCAGTCAGCCAGACAAACGTGCTGCTGCTACCTATGGGATACATAACCATACATACCTATAACCATACTAACGTGCTGCTACCGTGTTGCATGTTGGTTTCAGGACATGCTGCCAAAGGTATCTGCCAAGCAGGGAAACTGATTAGTATAAATCCGTCTACAGATACAGGCAGTAAGACAGAGACAGATAGAGGCAGTAAGACAGATACAGATAGAGGCAGTAAGACAGAGACAGATAGAGGCAGTAAGACAGAGACAGATAGAGGCAGTAAGACAGAGACAGATAGAGGCAGTAAGACAGAGACAGATAGAGGCAGTAAGACAGAGACAGATAGAGGCAGTAAGACAGAGACAGATAGAGGCAGTAAGACAGATACAGATAGAGGCAGTAAGACAGAGACAGATAGAGGCAGTAAGACAGAGACAGATAGAGGCAGTAAGACAGAGACAGATAGAGGCAGTAAGACAGATACAGATAGAGGCAGTAAGACAGAGACAGATAGAGGCAGTAAGACAGAGACAGATAGAGGCAGTAAGACAGAGACAGATAGAGGCAGTAAGACAGAGACAGATAGAGGCAGTAAGACAGAGACAGATAGAGGCAGTAAGACAGATACAGATAGAGGCAGTAAGACAGAGACAGATAGAGGCAGTAAGACAGATACAGATAGAGGCAGTAAGACAGAGACAGATAGAGGCAGTAAGACAGAGACAGATAGAGGCAGTAAGACAGAGACAGATAGAGGCAGTAAGACAGAGACAGATAGAGGCAGTAAGACAGAGACAGATAGAGGCAGTAAGACAGAGACAGATAGAGGCAGTAAGACAGATACAGATAGAGGCAGTAAGACAGAGACAGATAGAGGCAGTAAGACAGATACAGATAGAGGCAGTAAGACAGAGACAGATAGAGGCAGTAAGACAGAGACAGATACAGGCAGTAAGACAGAGACAGATACAGGCAGTAAGACAGATACAGATAGAGGCAGTAAGACAGATACAGATAGAGGCAGTAAGACAGAGACAGATAGAGGCAGTAAGACAGAGACAGATAGAGGCAGTAAGACAGATACAGATACAGGCAGTAAGACAGAGACAGATACAGGCAGTAAGACAGATACAGACAGAGGCAGTAAGACAGAGACAGATAGAGGCAGTAAGACAGAGACAGATAGAGGCAGTAAGACAGAGACAGATAGAGGCAGTAAGACAGAGACAGATAGAGGCAGTAAGACAGATACAGATAGAGGCAGTAAGACAGAGACAGATAGAGGCAGTAAGACAGATACAGATAGAGGCAGTAAGACAGAGACAGATAGAGGCAGTAAGACAGAGACAGATAGAGGCAGTAAGACAGAGACAGATAGAGGCAGTAAGACAGATACAGATAGAGGCAGTAAGACAGAGACAGATAGAGGCAGTAAGACAGAGACAGATAGAGGCAGTAAGACAGATACAGATAGAGGCAGTAAGACAGAGACAGATAGAGGCAGTAAGACAGAGACAGATAGAGGCAGTAAGACAGAGACAGATAGAGGCAGTAAGACAGATACAGATAGAGGCAGTAAGACAGAGACAGATAGAGGCAGTAAGACAGAGACAGATAGAGGCAGTAAGACAGATACAGATAGAGGCAGTAAGACAGAGACAGATAGAGGCAGTAAGACAGAGACAGATAGAGGCAGTAAGACAGAGACAGATAGAGGCAGTAAGACAGAGACAGATAGAGGCAGTAAGACAGAGACAGATAGAGGCAGTAAGACAGAGACAGATAGAGGCAGTAAGACAGAGACAGATAGAGGCAGTAAGACAGAGACAGATAGAGGCAGTAAGACAGATACAGATAGAGGCAGTAAGACAGAGACAGATAGAGGCAGTAAGACAGATACAGATAGAGGCAGTAAGACAGAGACAGATAGAGGCAGTAAGACAGAGACAGATAGAGGCAGTAAGACAGAGACAGATAGAGGCAGTAAGACAGAGACAGATAGAGGCAGTAAGACAGATACAGATAGAGGCAGTAAGACAGAGACAGATAGAGGCAGTAAGACAGAGACAGACAGAGGCAGTAAGACAGAGACAGATAGAGGCAGTAAGACAGATAGAGGCAGTAAGACAGAGACAGATACAGGCAGTAAGACAGAGACAGATACAGGCAGTAAGACAGATACAGATAGAGACAGTAAGACAGAGACAGATACAGGCAGTAAGACAGATACAGATAGAGGCAGTAAGACAGAGACAGATAGAGGCAGTAAGACAGAGACAGATAGAGGCAGTAAGACAGATACAGACAGAGGCAGTAAGACAGAGACAGATAGAGGCAGTAAGACAGAGACAGATAGAGGCAGTAAGACAGATACAGATAGAGGCAGTAAGACAGATACAGATAGAGGCAGTAAGACAGAGACAGATAGAGGCAGTAAGACAGAGACAGATAGGGGCAGTAAGACAGAGACAGATAGAGGCAGTAAGACAGAGACAGATAGAGGCAGTAAGACAGAGACAGATAGAGGCAGTAAGACAGATACAGATAGAGGCAGTAAGACAGATACAGATAGAGGCAGTAAGACAGAGACAGATAGAGGCAGTAAGACAGAGACAGATAGAGGCAGTAAGACAGAGACAGATAGAGGCAGTAAGACAGAGACAGATAGAGGCAGTAAGACAGATACAGATAGAGGCAGTAAGACAGAGACAGATAGAGGCAGTAAGACAGAGACAGATAGAGGCAGTAAGACAGAGACAGATACAGGCAGTAAGACAGAGACAGATAGAGGCAGTAAGACAGAGACAGATAGAGGCAGTAAGACAGAGACAGATAGAGGCAGTAAGACAGAGACAGATAGAGGCAGTAAGACAGAGACAGATAGAGGCAGTAAGACAGAGACAGATAGAGGCAGTAAGACAGAGACAGATAGAGGCAGTAAGACAGAGACAGATAGAGGCAGTAAGACAGAGACAGATAGAGGCAGTAAGACAGATACAGATAGAGGCAGTAAGACAGAGACAGATAGAGACAGTAAGACAGAGACAGATAGAGGCAGTAAGACAGATACAGATAGAGGCAGTAAGACAGAGACAGATAGAGGCAGTAAGACAGATACAGATAGAGGCAGTAAGACAGATAGAGGCAGTAAGACAGAGACAGATAGAGGCAGTAAGACAGAGACAGATAGAGGCAGTAAGACAGATACAGATAGAGGCAGTAAGACAGAGACAGATAGAGGCAGTAAGACAGAGACAGATAGAGGCAGTAAGACAGAGACAGATAGAGGCAGTAAGACAGAGACAGATAGAGGCAGTAAGACAGAGACAGATAGAGGCAGTAAGACAGAGACAGATAGAGGCAGTAAGACAGAGACAGATAGAGGCAGTAAGACAGAGACAGATAGAGGCAGTAAGACAGAGACAGATAGAGGCAGTAAGACAGATACAGATAGAGGCAGTAAGACAGAGACAGATAGAGGCAGTAAGACAGATACAGATAGAGGCAGTAAGACAGATACAGATAGAGGCAGTAAGACAGAGACAGATAGAGGCAGTAAGACAGATACAGATAGAGGCAGTAAGACAGAGACAGATAGAGGCAGTAAGACAGAGACAGATACAGGCAGTAAGACAGAGACAGATAGAGGCAGTAAGACAGATACAGATAGAGGCAGTAAGACAGAGACAGATAGAGGCAGTAAGACAGAGACAGATAGAGGCAGTAAGACAGAGACAGATAGAGGCAGTAAGACAGAGACAGATAGAGGCAGTAAGACAGAGACAGATAGAGGCAGTAAGACAGAGACAGATAGAGGCAGTAAGACAGATAGAGGCAGTAAGACAGATACAGATAGAGGCAGTAAGACAGAGACAGATAGAGGCAGTAAGACAGATAGAGGCAGTAAGACAGAGACAGATAGAGGCAGTAAGACAGATAGAGGCAGTAAGACAGAGACAGACAGAGGCAGTAAGACAGAGACAGATAGAGGCAGTAAGACAGAGACAGATAGAGGCAGTAAGACAGATACAGATAGAGGCAGTAAGACAGAGACAGATAGAGGCAGTAAGACAGATACAGATAGAGGCAGTAAGACAGATAGAGGCAGTAAGACAGAGACAGATAGAGGCAGTAAGACAGAGACAGATAGAGGCAGTAAGACAGAGACAGATAGAGGCAGTAAGACAGAGACAGATAGAGGCAGTAAGACAGAGACAGATAGAGGCAGTAAGACAGAGACAGATAGAGGCAGTAAGACAGAGACAGATAGAGGCAGTAAGACAGAGACAGATAGAGACAGTAAGACAGAGACAGATAGAGGCAGTAAGACAGATACAGATAGAGGCAGTAAGACAGAGACAGATAGAGGCAGTAAGACAGAGACAGACAGAGGCAGTAAGACAGAGACAGATAGAGGCAGTAAGACAGAGACAGATAGAGGCAGTAAGACAGAGACAGATAGAGGCAGTAAGACAGAGACAGATAGAGGCAGTAAGACAGATACAGATAGAGGCAGTAAGACAGAGACAGATAGAGGCAGTAAGACAGATAGAGGCAGTAAGACAGAGACAGATAGAGGCAGTAAGACAGAGACAGATAGAGGCAGTAAGACAGAGACAGATAGAGGCAGTAAGACAGAGACAGATAGAGGCAGTAAGACAGAGACAGATAGAGGCAGTAAGACAGAGACAGATAGAGGCAGTAAGACAGAGACAGATAGAGGCAGTAAGACAGATACAGATAGAGACAGTAAGACAGAGACAGATAGAGGCAGTAAGACAGAGACAGATAGAGGCAGTAAGACAGAGACAGATAGAGGCAGTAAGACAGAGACAGATAGAGGCAGTAAGACAGAGACAGATAGAGGCAGTAAGACAGATAGAGGCAGTAAGACAGAGACAGATAGAGGCAGTAAGACAGAGACAGATAGAGGCAGTAAGACAGAGACAGATAGAGACAGTAAGACAGAGACAGATAGAGGCAGTAAGACAGAGACAGATAGAGGCAGTAAGACAGAGACAGATAGAGGCAGTAAGACAGATAGAGGCAGTAAGACAGAGACAGATAGAGACAGTAAGACAGAGACAGATAGAGGCAGTAAGACAGAGACAGATAGAGGCAGTAAGACAGAGACAGATAGAGGCAGTAAGACAGAGACAGATAGAGGCAGTAAGACAGATAGAGGCAGTAAGACAGAGACAGATAGAGGCAGTAAGACAGATACAGATAGAGGCAGTAAGACAGATACAGATAGAGGCAGTAAGACAGAGACAGATAGAGGCAGTAAGACAGAGACAGATAGAGGCAGTAAGACAGAGACAGATAGAGGCAGTAAGACAGAGACAGATAGAGGCAGTAAGACAGAGACAGATAGAGGCAGTAAGACAGATAGAGGCAGTAAGACAGAGACAGATAGAGGCAGTAAGACAGATACAGATAGAGGCAGTAAGACAGATACAGATAGAGGCAGTAAGACAGAGACAGATAGAGGCAGTAAGACAGAGACAGATAGAGGCAGTAAGACAGAGACAGATAGAGGCAGTAAGACAGATACAGATAGAGGCAGTAAGACAGATACAGATAGAGGCAGTAAGACAGAGACAGATAGAGGCAGTAAGACAGAGACAGATAGAGGCAGTAAGACAGAGACAGATAGAGGCAGTAAGACAGAGACAGATAGAGGCAGTAAGACAGAGACAGATAGAGGCAGTAAGACAGAGACAGATAGAGGCAGTAAGACAGAGACAGATAGAGGCAGTAAGACAGATACAGATAGAGGCAGTAAGACAGAGACAGATAGAGGCAGTAAGACAGAGACAGATAGAGGCAGTAAGACAGAGACAGATAGAGGCAGTAAGACAGAGACAGATAGAGGCAGTAAGACAGAGACAGATAGAGGCAGTAAGACAGAGACAGATAGAGGCAGTAAGACAGAGACAGATAGAGGCAGTAAGACAGATACAGATAGAGGCAGTAAGACAGAGACAGATAGAGGCAGTAAGACAGAGACAGATAGAGGCAGTAAGACAGAGACAGATAGAGGCAGTAAGACAGAGACAGATAGAGGCAGTAAGACAGAGACAGATAGAGGCAGTAAGACAGTGAACAGTTATTTTATTCTCGTCAATGCACATGAAATGTAAACATGTTTGCTCTATTCATGAAAGCTCTCATTTCAATCATGGGAAATATGATCAAGGTGAAGTCGCAGTGCCAAAGCAGAACATGACTGAGTCCTGAGCTGATATCACTATGAGCTCATAATATAATACATAATGATGGAACATCATGGACACAGACACGTTCCAGGTCTCACATCATTATCGTTATGAAGACATGATTTGTTCTGGTTTATCCAAGGACGTCATTTAGAATCTCTGACCAGACGATCACTTTATATTTTCCAAATTGAAACAACTCACAAGCTACTCTTCACATAATTCATTATGCAGCAACACACACACACACACACACACACACACACACACACACACACACACACACACAAATAGTTGAAGAAGATGTGCTTATTTGAATGTTGGTCCACCTCAAACCAAATAGCAGAGAAACGCACTCTGAGTCAAACCACAGGGAAAACAGCTGCTAGTAGCTAGCGCTAAAACTGAACATCACTATGAACATCTAACTGCATGTTCAGCACATCACAACATGTTGAAAACAGATACAATACCTTCGGAAAGTATTCAGACCCCTTCACTTTTTCCACATTTTGTTGTTAGAGCCTCAAATGGATTAAATTAAAATAATGTGCCATCAATCCACACACAATACCTCAGAATGACAAAATGAAAATACTTTTTAAAATTAAAATTCTTTGTTTTTATACGGTCTCTGATTGGCATCAATGACACACTGAGCAGATGGAGAGGAACAAAACTGCTCAGGAATGTGACCCTGAGGCCTGGGAGACTCACACACATCTACCCTGAGGCCTGGGGAGACTTACACACATCTACCCTGAGGCCTGGGAGACTTACACACATCTACCCTGAGGCCTGGGAGACTTACACACATCTACCCTGAGACCTGGGAGACTTACACACATCTACCCTGAGGCCTGGGAGACTTACACACATCTACCCTGAGGCCTGGGAGACTTACACACATCTACCCTGAGGCCTGGGAGACTTACACACATCTACCCTGAGGCCTGGGAGACTTACACACATCTACCCAGAGGCCTGGTAGACTTACACACATCTACTCTGAGGCCTGGGGAGACTTACACACATCTACCCTGAGGCCTGGGAGACTTACACACATCTCCCCTGAGGCCTGGGAGACTTACACACATCTACCCTGAGGCCTGGGAGACTTACACACATCTACCCTGAGGCCTGGGAGACTTACACACATCTACTCTGAGGCCTGGGAGACTTACACACATCTACCCTGAGGCCTGGGAGACTTACACACATCTACTCTGAGGCCTGGGAGACTTACACACATCTACCCTGAGGCCTGGGAGACTTACACACATCTACCCTGAGGCCTGGGAGACTTACACACATCTACCCTGAGACCTGGGAGACTTACACACATCTACCCTGAGGCCTGGGAGACTTACACACATCTACCCTGAGGCCTGGGAGACTTACACACATCTACCCAGAGGCCTGGGAGACTTACACACATCTACTCTGAGGCCTGGGGAGACTTACACACATCTACCCTGAGGCCTGGGAGACTTACACACATCTCCCCTGAGGCCTGGGAGACTTACACACATCTACCCTGAGGCCTGGGAGACTTACACACATCTACCCTGAGGCCTGGGAGACTTACACACATCTACTCTGAGGCCTGGGAGACTTACACACATCTACCCTGAGGCCTGGGAGACTTACACACATCTACCCTGAGGCCTGGGAGACTTACACACATCTACCCTGAGGCCTGGGAGACTTACACACATCTACCCTGAGGCCTGGGAGACTTACACACATCTACTCTGAGGCCTGGGAGACTTACACACATCTACCCTGAGGCCTGGGGAGACTTACACACATCTACTCTGAGGCCTGGGAGACTTACACACATCTACCCTGAGGCCTGGGAGACTTACACACATCTACCCTGAGGCCTGGGAGACTTACACACATCTACCCTGAGGCCTGGGAGACTTACACACATCTACTCTGAGGCCTGGGAGACTTACACACATCTACCCTGAGGCCTGGGGAGACTTACACACATCTACCCTGAGGCCTGGGAGACTTACACACATCTACCCTGAGGCCTGGGAGACTTACACACATCTACACAGTTGAACGGTGGAGAGGAAAAGGCACAGTCAGACAACATCATCTCAGTCACTCGACAAAATATGTGGTACTATGTAGGTTAGTAGATGTGAGGTTAGTAGATGTGAGGTTAGTAGATGTGAGGTTAGTAGATGTGAGGTACTATGTAGGTTAGTAGATGTGAGGTTAGTAGATGTGAGGTACTATGTAGGTTAGTAGATGTGAGGTACTATGTAGGTTTACTATGTCGGTTTCATTGCGGTTTTGCAACAACTGTGTCCTCAAAAAAGTGCTTCCAGTGACGGGACACCGATGGAGAAATCATTGGTTCTGTATTTATGACACGTCATGAAGTAAGCACTAGAAAACAAATCACTTTCATAGGGGGAATATTAATACGGTTATTAAAGATACATTTATGGTCCGTTCTTACAAGGTTCGACATTGTGAAGGAGGTTACTCAAGCAGGTGGTAAAAGCACTGTGCAATAATAATCTCCTCTCATAAGCTATGTTGAACATGACCCTGTAAAACAAGTGTGTGTGTTTGTGAGAGAGAGAAAGAGAGAGAGAGAGAGGGAGGGGGAGAGAGAGAGAGAGAGAGAGAGAGGGAGGGAGGGGGAGCAAGGGCAAAGTAATAGTGAGTGAGAGAGCAGCAGTATATCAGTGCAGGCTGTACACCTTGAAGTCAATATGGGAAATAAAAGGACAAATATAAACCTGACCATTTCTAGGGATACTGAGTTTTTTTTTTCTTCTGCAAATGCTCTCACAAGGGTCGGCACACAGGCCAGAAGGGTTAGGGTTAGGGTTAGGGGTAGGCACACAGGCCAGCAGAGGAACTGTTGCTTTAAGTGTTTTTATACATTTGACCAACATCGATGGTGGAGTAGATATGCCAGTGTGTGTGTGTGTGTCAAATCAAATCAAAATAAAACAGTTGTTGTTGTGTTGTTGTGACGATACCGCATACAGCCATACAATCTCCTGTTTGAGTTGTTGTTGACTTTCGGACTGGGCCTGATCGCGGTCGTCTCCATGGCAACCTGCTGTGTTATCGCGATGACCCTCTGCGGAATGAGCCACCGAGACTGTGGACCGGCCAGGAGGAAACCTTTAGCGTGCGTACACACACACACGCACACGCACACACACACGCACACGCACACACACACACACACACACACACACACACGGACTTCCTTCAAGGACTCACACATACATAAACACGCACCCCCAGAGGTCAGGGGTCAGAGGCTTGCATCTGGGCAGAAGTGGCTTTGTCTTTGTGCATCTGTCTGAATCACTTTTAAAGTGGATGTCAGCTCATCTGGCTTCAAGACACTAAAGGTAGAATCAGTGAATAATTGGGTGACTTCCTGCTTGCAGACACAAACCAAGAATAGAAACATGTTGCCTGCTACTGTTACAACAGTCCTTCTCAGTGAGACTTAGACTGACACACCCACACTTGGAAGCCAGCTAAATGTTTATGTTGATGTAGTTTGAGTTTCTCCTGTGATAACAAATTCATCGTCTTCGTTCTCTTGAGATCTCACGTTTTTTATGTCAATATCTCACACGGATGAGAGGCAGATCAGAGTTCACTAGTCGATCTCTCAAGTTGCTACCCCACTTAAACACAGTCAAGGAGGGATCTCTAAAAGTATTGTGCAGACTGGTATAATGGTTATTAATGATCCCTCTTATCTGTTCAGAACATTTACAATACTGAGAAGAGAAGAGAATGGGTTTGGACTTGGACTTGGACTTGGGTTTCCTCTGAAATAGGGGGAATATGTTTAAAACATGTTGTACTTTCTAAATGCTGACCCAATCTGAATTAAAGATGAGCATCTCAACTTTGACCCCATAGTAATTGTTTCATTTCTAGTCCAAACTGTTAGAGTATAGAGTTAAAAGATCAGTTTCTGCTCCATTGATAGCCTTGATAAAACATGCTGCACTAAGATACAGCTAGAAGAGCGATGATTGGATCTCTGAGCAGGAGAATAGCTCACTCCGCTCTGACCAAGACGGTGTTAATCCCCCAGAACTAATAGAGGAGACGCATCACCAATTCGAGGCGGCGAATTGCTGAAGCGATGACAATAAATAAAACATTTTCATTTTAACAAGAAGGTTATTGGATTCCGCTGAACACATTTAAGCGACAGATATGCATAAGGACCAATCACAAGTCAGAATGACGCTAATGATGTTAATGAGGACGGCAGTTTTAGGTGAACTGAATGATAACCCTAACCCTGGTTCACTGAGACTGGGGAGGCCCAATGTAGGAACCCGCTCACCTGACCAGAGTCCAAAGTCCACAGTCTGGTCACAGTCTGGTCACAGTCTGGTCACAGTCTGGTCACAGTCTGGTCACAGTCTGGCCACAGTCTGGTCACAGTCTGGTCACAGTCTGGCCACAGTCTGGTCACAGTCTGGCCACAGTCTGGTCACAGCCACACAGAGCTGAGGGTCAAAGAGACGGAGGTCACCGCCATATTTATTCCTCTCAGGATGTGTCGGTGCCCTGCCCACTCAGCAGGACGGCATAGTCGTAACAAAAGTCAATGTTCACTTTAAACAACTCAGGAATCAAAGTCAATGAATAGATGTTTCACCCAGACTAACTAACTAACTAGGAGGGAGCGTGGAGAGAGTCTCAACTCTCCGATTCCTGGGGGTGCACATACAGGAGGACCTGTCCTGGAAGACCAACACAGCAGCCATCATCAAGAAGGCACAACAGCGGCTCTACTTCCTGAGAGTCCTCAGGAAATACCACCTCAGACAGGAGCTGCTTGTGACCTTCTACCGCTGCACAGTGGAGAGCATCCTCACCTACTGCATCTGCGTGTGGTTCTCCAGCTGCACAGCCGCAGAGAGGAAAGCGCTACAGAGAGTCGTGAGATCGGCCCAGAAGATCATCAGCGCCCCCCTCCCCTCTCTGGAAGAGCTGTACAACACACGCTGCCTCAGGAAGGCCTCCAAGATCTCCAGAGACCCATCCCACCCTGGGAACGAACACTTTGTTCGTCTGCGCTCAGGCAGGCGGTTCAGGACCATGTCCGCAAGGACAAATAGACTGAAGCTCAGCTTCTACCCCAGGGCCATTCAGGCCCTGAACACAGCAAAGACCTAGGTTCTAGGCCCTGGACAATCTAGACAATTAAGCTACTAGATTGTAAACATAAGTGCAATATTGAAATACAACTGTGAACATTTCAAACCTGCTAACTGCGACACTTGAATGAATGTGCAACAATACTATGTGCAATATGACAACCCTTGTGTACATAAGGTTCAGATATAGGAAAAGTTAGGATATTTATAGCATAGAATAGAGTACAGCACAGTGTTTTATTTGTATAGTATAGTATAGTGGATAGTGTACATAGCCTTTATTTATGTAAACCAGCTCTTTTCCCTTCTTGTTTTTAGTCTTTTTCCAAGCACCAGGGGAGCCTCCCCTCCTAAATGTCGTTGTTTGGTACCTGTACTGCATTAATGACAATAAAGACCATTCATTCATTCATTACTAACTAACTAACAGTTAGGAATAGAGAGGACATTTAAAAAAATGTTATTATGGAAATTACAGCAGGACTTGTGTAACATGAACTTTTCATCATATCAGTTAGTAGGAAAAACGGTTTGAAGTTCATGAGCTGGAATGTCAGAGGCCTTCATAATGCAGTCAAGAAAAAGAAAGTATTAACTTTTATTAAAATAAAAGAAATGTGACATAGTATTTATGCAGGAGACCCACCTACTAGTACAAGAATCTCTGAGACTTTGTTGTGACTGGGTGGGCTATGTGGGGGCGGCTTGTGGCAGTAGTAACAGCAGAGGGGTGGCAATATTAATTAATAAGCAACTACAATTCAAATGTCTAAGAGAGAGTACGGATGAGGCAGGGAGAATTCTACTGATGCTATGTGAGATTCAGGGTAACTATATTATACTAGCAAATGTGTACGGCCCAAATATAGATGACCCTGCATTTTTTGGACTACTTGAAAAGAAATTGAATGACATGGGAGACTATCCCATTATTATAGGTGGCGATTTTAATGAAGTAATGGACCCGGTGTTGGATCGTAGCTCTTCATTAACCCGCACTTCTAGAGCGCATATGGTGCTCAAAGATTTGTCCAGGGCGTCTGGTCTGGTGGACGTCTGGCGGCTACAAAACCCGTCTTCAAGGGATTATACATTCTTCTCTTCCCCCCACCGTTCTTTCTCTAGGATAGACTTCTTTCTGGTTTCTCAGTCATTGTTGTCCGCTGTAGCATCGAGTGACATCGGCAATATAATCTTGTCGGATCATAGTCCAATATTTCTCCATATACTGTCCGTTAATAGGCAGAATGGGTCGACTAGATGGAGACTAAATTCTAGTCTTTTACTGGATGAGACTTTTAAGGAATCACTTAGATCACAAATCGAGCTCTATATAGAAACACATTTACCAACAGCCCCATCTGCAGGGATAGCCTGGGAAGCCTTGAAAGCTGTTTCGAGAGGTCATATAATTCAACATTCTTCGTTTAAAAAGAAGGAACACTATGCTAAACTACAGGAACTAGAGAAACAGATCAAAGTCGCAGAGTCAGAGTTAAAAAAAAATACATCATCTGTCAATCTTACCAGGTTGACTAAACTAAAATTTGAATTTAATTCAATTATGACCAAAAAGGCTGAATTCTGTCTCTTTCGGGCTAGACAAAAATATTTTGAGGAGGGAGATAAGGCCGGTAGACTACTCGCCAGATATATTAAACAAAGAGAAGCACGGAGCACTATTCCAGCCATTAGGGGGGGCGATGGGCATCTTCTTTATGACCCCAAAGAAATAAATGGTGCATTCCGAGACTTCTATGTAAACCTATACACTTCTGAGTCAAAGGTGAACAAAACAGACATCACTTCTTTTTTATCAACTCTCAATCTTCCGTCGTTATCTGAGGACCAGCTCGAGAGTCTTGACTCACATATTACTATTGAGGAGATAGTTGACGTTATTAAGCACCTACCTTCAAGTAAAGCGCCAGGTGTAGATGGCTTCACGGCCGAGTTCTACAAGGCCTACTCCAAAGAACTTGCTCCATTACTACTAAACACCTATAATGAAGCCCTGGAAAAGGGAAAACTTCCTCCTACTCTATCGGAGGCCATTATTACCCTTATTTTGAAGGAAGGGAAGGACCCTTTAGATTGTAAGAATTTTAGACCTATCAGTTTAACCTCCTGCGATAGTAAGATATTATCAACAATTCTGGCTAACCGCCTTGACAAGGTGATAAACTCTCTGATTCACCCCGACCAGGTCGGTTTTATACGCTCCCGTTCCTCTGCAGACAATGTTAGGAGATTTGTTGATATTATGTGGGCCACTCGGGACAATGCCTCTCCCATGGTCGCCATCTCGTTGGACGCTGAGAAGGCGTTCGACAGGGTGGAGTGGCAATACTTGCTCTCCGCCCTGGAATGCTTTGGTTTCAGCAAGAAGTTTATAGAGTGGATTAGTCTTATATATATACTAACCCTACGGCATCAGTGCTTACCAATGGCATTATGTCATCTCCCTTTGAGCTGGGTAGGGGTACGAGACAGGGGGACCCCCTCTCCCCCCTGCTCTTCGCTGTTGCTCTCGAACCGTTAGCAATGGCTATCCGGAGAGAACCCACGTTTCCAGGTATTCAAATCGGTGATAGATGTCATAAACTGATGCTATATGCGGATGACATTCTTTTATTTGTCTCAGATCCAGAACGCTCTCTTTCCTCCCTATTTAGAATCATTGACAAGTTTTCATCTATTTCAGGTTATAAAGTGAACTGGACAAAGTCGGAGGCTCTTCCTCTTTCGCCATATTGTCCCAAATCCCTCTTTCAAGCAGGCACCTTTTCTTGGCCTAAGAAAGGCATTAGATATCTTGGCCTAACATTCCCCCCCTTACTGGCTGATTTAGTTAAAATAAACTTTGTTCCCCTATTGGATAAACTGCGGGCAGATGTAGAGCGGTGGTCTCCACTATTTCTCTCCATGTGGGGCAAAGTAAATATAATTAAGATGACCTGTGTTCCTAAATTTAACTACCTGTTACAAGCTCTCCCAGTCCGAATCCCACTACACTATTTTAAACAATTTGATCAAATTTGTAATAAATTCTTATGGAACAACAAACGTCCTAGAATGAGCCTGCGGAAACTGCAGAGGCCTGTAGACCGAGGAGGTCTTGGTGTTCCTAACCTGTTATATTACCATTATGCTTTCACTCTCAGGCACACTGGACTCTGCCTCCAGAGAGAGCCCCCCCGTGGTTCCATATTGAAAGTACCATCTGCACCCCTCTGGCACTCAGGTGCTGTATTACGGCCAGACTAGCCCAAGAGAATCGATCGCACCCTATTTTGTCCCATATACAATGGGTTTGGAAGAGAGTTGCTTACATCTTTAAATTTGACCCCTATCTTCACCAGTCTGCTGGGATCTGGCTGAACCCTAAGCTGTGTATAGATAAATCGCCCTTCTTTTGGAAACCCTGGTTTCAAAAAGGTATCGAAGTTCTAGGAGACCTATATCTGGATGGAACGCTAAAATCTTTTGAGGCTCTTGGAAGGGAATTTGATTTACCATACAATCCATTTTGGAAGTATCTACAGTTAAGACACTTAATGGTGCAAACATTTGGCTCCCCCACAACTGCCCCACCTAGTGGTGATACACTTGAATGGTTTTTGAACATTTTTGGACTAGGTCATGAAGCCTCTGCCTACTACTCGAGGATCCTAGTGGCCTCAGACCCAAACATATGGTCCCTTAAACTAGCATGGGAAACAGATTTAAATGTATCATTGACAGAGGCAGAATGGGGAAGAATTCTCAAGAATGGGAAAAAAATGTCAAGGGAACTCCGAACGAGACTAATCCAATTCAAGAGTATTAATAGAATCTACTGGACACCATCCAGGCTACATAGAGTGGGTCTGGTTGACAGCTCGGAGTGCTGGAGGTGTAGTGACAGGAATGGTACTCTAGTGCATATGCTTTGGGGATGTCCAAAAACGGTGGATTTCATGGTTTTCTGGAAAAAAATTTGGCCTTGACATTCCGTTCACCCCCAGTCTTTTTATTTTGGGTGACCCAACAGCATTAAGTGAGGTGACTCCACCACTCGCCAATTGGATCCAGACTGCGTTAATGCTAGGACGGAAACCAATGGTTAAAGAGTGGAAGGCCTCATCAGCACCAGCACCGTCTCTGTGGCACATTTCTCTTGGGCAGCTGGCAGCCTTAGAACAATTATCATATAGGCTGCTAGATAAGGTGGAGGATTACCGCTTGAAATGGGGGCAGTATCACTCATATATTGACAAATAATGGCAACTCCAGCTCATGTAAATAGCAATATTTGTTTTTAAATGTACTTTCATTTATTTATAAATAGCAATATCCCAAATGTAAAACGTGAAAGTAAACTGCTATAAGTATGATTGTTAGACAATGCTGTAGATTTATATTGCTGCACATCACCTTCATGTTTTGTTGTGTCTATTTTTTGTCTTTTTAATTTATTGTCCAACGTCAACTGTTACATGTGATGTATGTCTGTTCATTGTCTGTTTATTGAAAATAATAAAAACTATAAATCATAAAATAAAAATAAATACTAACTAACTAACTCCCCTAACTAACTAACTCCCCTAACTCAGTGTTTTTCAACCAGTGTGCCGTGAGAGATCATCAGATGTGCCGTGGGAAATGATCAAATTCCACTTAATTGGTCCAGAAAAATGAAGGCGCAAAAAAAATCGTAAAATTAAATTAAATCATACAGCTCTCGTATGGTTGCGCATAGGTGGTAGGCCTAGGTGGCGGTAGCGCGATTAATAGCTTAATCTGACGTTGTTGATTTTTATATATTTAGAGAGAATTAGAGATGCGGGCAGACAAGTGACAACGCTAACAACAAAGATGGATACATATTTGAAGAAAGATCCTGTTGCACCGACTCCATTGTGCTTTGTGGTGGACAGCTATCAAACAGTGCCATGGTCCCTAGCAAGCTTAAACACAATCTGCAAACAAAACACCCGTCCCTCCAAAACAAGGACACAGACTACAGAAACAGGCAACTTGCGAATGCACGTTCTCACAGCTCTAAACGACGCAGAGCAAAGCGAATTTGATCAAAAACAGAGTTTTAAACTCTGATTCCAAGTGAAGCAAATGTTCTAGTGAGAACACACCCTAAGAGACATTAATATTACTGGACTGCAAAGCCAATGTGAACACGATGCTTAGCTCTGATGTCATTAAAGAAATTGCCAAAGTTCCCCTCTCGATTAAGACAATTGCCAGACGCATTGCTGACATGTCTGCAGACATCGAAAGTGTTGTTTTGGAGAAGATACGTGGCAGTGGGCAGTTTGCTTTGCAACTTGAGTCTTGGCTCAACTCTTGGCCAATGCACGCTTTGTGGATGGAGACACAATCACAGAAAATGTCTTTTTTGCAAGACATTGCATTTACATTTAGACAAGGGGACACACAGTCAATCCTAACATCACCACTAGACAACCATAGGATACCCCTTACATTTAGACAAGGGTACACACAGTCAATCCTAACATCACCACTAGACAACCATAGGATACCCCTTACATTTAGACAAAGCTATACACTGTCAATCAACCACCTGCTTCAGTGCAACAAGAATTAAGTAGTTCCTACATTAAGTAAGTGACTACAGGTGGTCAGAATCAGATACCTGGTTGAAAGTAAAATACTTTGAACATCCCTGCATGAAAACACAAAAGGGCATCTAAATTCAGCACATTTATTTATACATTACTTGACACCATGATGTCAATGGGAAAAGAGCGGCGCAATGCTACCAGCGATCATTTCAAAACAGCGATAACCGAGGCTGCGTTCGTAAAAAACGCTCTGGAAATTTGATCACCACTCATGGAATGCTTCTTATCCAATCAAATTACTTGGTCCCTTTATGACGTTGCACCTAGTGTGCGTTCCGGCACTCTCAGAGCAAAATTACGAACGCAGCCCAAGAAACGAGAGGAGACAAGTCAACTCTGACATGGATATAGCGAATGTGCGCATGCGTCTAACGTCTAACAATTAAGTGTTAAATTATATTTTATTATGGGTTAAAAAATAGAGATTTACGGGAAAATATTTAAACGGGAGCGCAGCGGGAAAGAAACGTAAAATACGGGAGAATCCCGGGATAAACGGGAGGGTTGACAGGTATGACCCTAATAGTATATATATATATATATATATATATATATATATATATATATATATATATATATATATAATAACTAATGTATGTCTGCTCAGACATGAATATTGAATCATCAGCAATGTCATTATTATTGTCAGCATTTTAAATGTACCAACACCAGAGAGAGGGAGAGAGAGAAACACACACACAGACACACACAGACACACACACACACACACACACAGACACACACACACGCACACACACACACACACACACACACACACACACACACACACACACACACACACACAGACACACACACAGACACACACAGCAATGTTGAGAGAAGGTCTGGTGTATGAGATAACAGCAATGTCGTATATAAATGCGACCTGGGCCATTATGGTCTTGTAGTTTATCACAGTTCAGTTTAGAGTCGTGGTGAAATCAGCTGTTAAGGCCAGACATAATCAATGACTATTCAATGACTTGCGTCCAGCGACTTGTTAGCAGGACCATAGTTTCTCTAGTCTCCTTCGTGGCGACCTTGGTACAGACACCCATTCTAACCAGGGCGCTGTGCTCAGTGTCGCCGTATCTAACTACATCTCTAAGGGAACAGGGGAGAGGCGGTAAGATACAGAACATTCTCAAGATGGCGGCGCGCTACACAGACGCGCGGCTCGGAGTGGCTTCAACGCTGGTGTTTTTTAGTGTTTTTAAGTACATTTGTATGTACATTTTTATTTTAGTACTTATAGGGAACGGTTGTGTAAATAGTACCTACAGCAGACTAGACTTACTAGAAGTTGGTGCGCAAAATGAGAGGACTGTAACAACGGAATTCTTGGAACAGCAGGGAATCCCATTCGACATTGCTCGGTCGCCGGGTGAACAATACTACGCTCTCCCAACACTCAAGCGCAAACGTCGGCGTAAGGACCGCAAGCAACGACGGGGCTGCAGGGGAGGCCTGCTAGCCAGGCTGAGACGTAGCCCGGACAAGCCAGCTTTGCCGAGTATATTCCTATCCAACGTCAGGTCCCTGACTAATAAGATGGATGAATTGAGACTACAGGTTGCCAAAAATAACATCGTGGGAGATAGCTGTGTGATTATTCTCACTGAAACCTGGCTAAATGACACTATCCTGGACTCCGCGATTAGCCTGGAAGGCCGCACTCTACACCGTGCGGACCGCACGCTGCTTAGCGGTAAGACTCGCGGAGGTGGGATCATTATATCTACGAAGGATAGCTGGTGCTTAAACACGAAAACTGTAAGTAGCCACTGTTCCCCAAACCTGGAATACTTGACTGTTAAATGCCGACCCACTTACCTACCGAGGGAATTCAATGCAGTGTATATTACAAGCGTTTACATTGCACCGAATGCAGATGGTAGCTTAGCATTGGCGCGGCTATATGACGTCATCAGTGGTCAACAAAGCGCAGACCCACAGGCAGTTCACATTATAGCAGGAGACTTCAATCATGTCGACCTGAAGGCAGTACTACCCAAGTTCTATCAGCATGTTAAATGTGCAACAAGAGGAGAAAAAACACTGGATAAGGTATACACCAACATCAAACGTGCTTACAAGGCTAGACCGCTAGCTCATCTAGGCATGTCTGACCATGTGTCAATCCTCCTGATCCCAGCATACACTACCATGAGGAAAAGTGCTCCCATCACCACTAAGACTGTCAGAACCTGGCCAGAAGGGTCCGCTCCACTGCAGATCTGCCTAAATGACACCTCATGGCAGGAATATGAGCATGAGGACCTGGAACAGTTCACGTCGTCGGTTCTGAACCACATAGTGAACTGCACCAACTCAGTCACCGTAGACAAACGGGTCCGGGTCTACCCCAACACGAAGCCATGGATGACTGGGAAGGTCCGAAAACTGATCAACGAGAGGGACAACGCCTTCTTCGCAGGGAAGGGCACACCGCTGTACAGCACCACCAGGGCTAACCTAAAGCGCTGCATCAAAAAGGCCAAGGCAGACCACAGAGAGAAGATTGAGGAATGCTTCCTGAGCAACGACTCCAGGCGGATGTGGCAGGGGGTTCAGCACATGACAAACTTCAGAGCCAACAGGCTCACAGCCGCAGAGGACGACCCCCTGCTGGCGGAAAAGCTGAACTCCTTCTATGCCCGGTTCGACGAGGGGCGAACGGAGGTAACCACAACACAAACACCACTCTCTCCAGCTCTCAGCAGCCTCACCCTCACAGAGCATGAAGTGAGACGCGTGCTGAAGGCGGTGGACCCCAGGAAAGCCTCGGGGCCGGATGGCGTCCTGGGACGGGTGCTGAGGGACTGCGCCGACCAGCTGTCTGGGGTTTTCACCAACATCTTCAACCAGTCCCTGTCCCAGGCCACCATCCCACCCTGCCTGAAAACCTCAACAATCATCCCAGTCCCGAAGAAAAGCACGGTGAGCTGCCTAAACGACTACCGCCCGGTGGCACTCACACCAATCATCATGAAGTGCTGCAGGGACAAGCGTACATTAGCGACGTTATTTAAATTATTATGATTACCCTTAAACCCAGAAGAGTTGACTCTGGAAGGTGTTCATGTGATTTAAGAGAAACTGCACAGTATAAATGTGCTCTTCACACTGTCAACAACATTTCATAAGAACCAGTGTCAGTCCTCTGTATTAAAACCTCTTATATAGAAGATACAAGGATAAAGCTGATTTAAGAGCAGTGTTTCTAGCCTATCGATTATGTATGTATATAATTTCCTCTCCACTTTACCAATTTCACAAATGTGTGATGTATGTGGTAGTTTAAGTGGTTTGTGAAACTCAAAGATCGAATGTTATCTGGAAACTAAAATAATATGAGGGAATCATGAGGGTTAGACTATTTTCTCTCCTCTCTTTCTCAGGTCGTGGAGTTCAGAGTGAAAGCCAAGCAGGAGCCTAACGTCCTCCCTAACGCCCTAACCCCCTAACCCCCTAACCCTAACCCCCTAACCCTAACACCACCTCATCACCAGCCCAGGCAGAATGTAGTGTGAGTTCATGTATGCTGAAAAATAACATCATGCTCTCCTTCACAACATTAGCGCAGCATGCGAGACATTTTCTGCCATTTGTGACAAAGCTTCCCTCACTGCTTCTCTTTGTTTCCCAGAGGTTTGACGTTCGGAGGCAAAACATCTAATTATTCATTGAGATTATTGCTTCATTATTACCCGCCGCTGGGTGAGCAGGGCCATATGGTGCAAACGCATAATTAATACAGATCTGCATATGTATGAGCATATTTACATAAGTATATGAGTGTATATATATATAACCCTAACCCTATATATATGTATGTATCATTAAGCAGCATGTGGCGAAACAGTCAAAGGGATGCAGTGATTAATCCAGAGTCTCTCTGCAGCGTCTCGTTCAGAACAGATTGAAGGATTGAAGGATGGTGTCGTGACCACAAACCTTTATCAGGCATCTTGTTACTAATGAACAGAACAAGGGCATCGAACAAATGCTTGAAAAGTAATTTAGAAAGTTAATTTCAGTTCCAATTTAGCTGCAGACACAAAGCTGTTAGTTTGGTGTTAGAGGGGCAGCAGGGTTTCCTCTCCAAAGGAAGGTCAGAGTCAGATGGTCGTTGGATCCCATAAGGGTTAGGGTTAGATAAGGGTTAGGGTTAGATAAGGGTTAGGGTTAGATAAGGGTTAGGGTTAGATAAGGGTTAGGGTTAGATAAGGGTTAGATAAGGGTTAGGGTTAGATAAGGGTTAGGGTTAGATAAGGGTTAGGGTTAGGGTTAGATAAGGGTTAGGGTTAGATAAGGGTTAGGGTTAGATAGGGTTAGGGTTAGGGTTAGATAAGAAGTCCTATCTGGGCCTGGAGGCTGCAGTGAACTGGCAGGAAGATGTGGAGGAAGCTTCACATGTCATTTGTTCTTCAACTTCAATGTCCTAATAGAG
>NC_137684.1:32384566-32399566 GCF_963989245.1 Nansenia antarctica | reverse complement strand
TCAATGTTTGACGACAACCTTGCCTTCCCCTCTGGACTGCAGCAGAGCCTGAATGGCAACCTTGCCTTCCCCACTGGACTGCAGCAGAGCCTGAATGGCAACCTTGCCTTCCCCACTGGACTGCAGCAGAGCCTGAATGGCAACCTTGCCTTCCCCACTGGACTGCAGCAGAGCCTGAATGGCAACCTTGCCTTCCCCACTGGACTGCAGCAGAGCCTGAATGGCAACCTTGCCTTCCATACTTTCAGCATTTAAACAAACAGTACTGAGGGGCCCACTAGCCTCAACGTAAACGTCATAACTATCATATATATATAACTATCATATATATATAACTATCATATATATATAACTATCATATATATATATAACTATCATATATATAACTATCATATATATAACTATCATATATAACTATCATATATATATAACTATCATATATATATAACTATCATATATAACTATCATATATAACTATCATATATATATAACTATCATATATATATAACTATCATATATATAAATAACTAGTAGAATGTAGAAAAAGATGTAAAATGTACTTTATTTGGCACGGTGTCTAATGTTAGCACAGGAAGGGCACAGTCATGTTAAATAAAGAAAAGATTAAAGAGGGAAACGCAGGGAAAAACTGTGGAACATTAATTAGCTGCACCTTGCTGTTGCAGAACATAACATCTGTGTATGTCATTAATAATGGTTACAACAAGTAAGGTTGAATTAAATGCTAGTAAATGTTAACAGTCGCAGGGTTAGGGTTAATACCTGTGTTGTTTCACAGCTGCCCAGCATCAGACAGGAGTTGGTACCAAACGAAAGGTCCAAGCGTCCTGTAGGAGTATATCATATAGTTATATATATATATATATATATATATATATATATATATATATATATATATATATATATATACATTGTATACAAATACATCATCATATAAACAGCAAAATAGCAATAGATTAAAATACAACATCTTAGCAAATGTTCAAATTACATTTCCAGGTACTACCTTTTATTATTGCTGTTCAGGCTCTGTTCAACAAACACCCAAATCAGGCTTGAGGCAAAGGAAGGCCGAAGCCTTCTCCCATATATAACCTCCCCTTCTCCCCAGGGTCCTAGAGATGATGATTGATGGCAGCTGCTGGACTGAAAAAATCAGGTGTAGTGCTGAGGCACAAATATGTACATTTCAAGCCTGCAAACTGCGACACTTCAAATGAATGTGCAATAACACTATGTGCAATATGACAACCCGAGTCGTCTATCTGTACAGTATAGTATAGTGGATAGTGTACATAGCCTTTATTTATGTAAACCAGCTCCTTCCCTTCTTGTGTTTTTTTTAGTTTTATTTTCTTTCCTAGCACCAGGGGAGCCACCCCTCCTAAATTTCGTTGTTTGGTACCTGTACTATAGCAATGACAATAAAGACCATTCATTCATTCATTCATTCATTCATAGAGGCCATGTATGACCTACCTGCTCCTCGGGGTCCTAGAGACCATGTATGACCTCCCTGCTCCTCAGGGTCCTAGAGACCATGATGACCTCCCTGCTCCCCAGGGTCCTAGAGACCATGTATAACCTCCCTGCTCCCCAGGGTCCTAGAGACCATGTATGACCTCCCTGCTCCCCGGGGTCCTAGAGACCATGTATAACCTCCCTGCTCCCCAGGGTCCTTGAGACCATGTATAACCTCCCTGCTCCCCGGGGTCCTAGAGACCATGGATAACCTCCCTGCTCCCCAGGGTCCTAGAGGAATAGCGTTACATACGTGTTCATGAATGCATGTTGGCATGTGACCTCTATTGCCACATCATTTGCATGTTTTCTGATTTATTTGAGTGGCGAGACAGACAGACAGACAGGATGTATGAAGACCTGAGAAGACCCAAGTGAATGAAAACAGAAACAAACAGAAATAAACACAAACAGGTTCATGAACATTTATTTATTTTTAAATGGGAAAGTCAGTCCAGAGGTGATGTCCAGAGGTGATGTTCAGGTGATGTTCGCCGTCAGTCCAGAGATCTCTCCTTGACATCGATGGGGCCGAGGTGAGCTTCATACTCCCACTCCACACCTAGAGGCAGAGCAGAAGACCTTTACTTTCTGCCCTTATAGAAATGACCAAATAAATGTCTACAGTTCGTCCATACCTGCTGTGGGCTTCTGCCTCCCTCTCGCACCACAGGTGGCGTCACAGCATCCACACGCCGGGTCACCTCCACTGGCTTCCCTCCACCTACGGGAAACACAGGTGAGTACCTGCAGGTACACTTCTGCTCCAGTCCAGGCCAACACACTTGATCTGACCCATCTACACATGGTTGTCAACCAAGACACGTTTAATCAGGTGTTAATGCTGGGCTGGAACAAAAACAAAAAAGTAGACACCACCCCTCAAGGACTTAAGCTACCGTATTTTCCGGACTATAAGTCGCACCACTAAGAAATGCGTCATGAAGAAAAAAACACATAAATCGCACTGGACTATAAGTCGCATTTATTTAGAAATTTAGAAAGAAGACCAAGAACAGACATTTAATCTGGAAAAGCAAGTTATTCAACTACACAATAGCACACAGAACAACAGGCTGAATAGGCTAAATTAACATAACAAACCAGCTAGCCAACAAGCAAGTTACCAGTAAACAAGTTCACCAAGCTACCGTTAATATTTCAGCTAATTCTTCAGTGGTACAGGAGCAGCATATAGTTGTGACAAGCCCAGAGCGCCCTCTGGCGGCTGTAGACGGCAATGTAAAACTATGAAAAAAACCGCGACTTAGTCCGGAAAATACGGTACATAGTTTGCAAGTAAAGCAGAGTGCAGACGCCTTCATAAAACCTCTCCAGTAGACGTACCTGTCAGAGAAGGAACAAGCCTTGTTTTCAGCGTCGATGGAGGCAGAGGCTGTGGTTGCCTTCAGGTGGCAGGTGATGTAGAGCTGTGGGGACGTGCATGGATGAAGACAGCAACTACACAGACAACCGCTCAAGAACATTTAACAGAGGACCTCGTCAGGATAAACTCACTGGACCGTTGCTCTCGTGCTGAAACTTGAAGGCTTCGATCTGGAACTGGAGCTTGTCATCCTGGCTGTGGGGCAGGAAGTGGGAGGTGGAGCCTGTAACTATGGCATCTATCAGACACCTGCAGGACACAAGGTGAGATCAGACACCTGCAGGACACAAGGTGAGATCAGACACCTGCAGGACACAAGGTGAGCTCAGGGAAAGACAAGGCAAGGTCTTGAATAGGCTTATGCAACACTACCCAGGAGAGCATCTCAGTGTGTAGGCATGTGTTCCAGTCCTGCAGCTTCACAACAGGCTCAACCTTTCAAGACTCAATTGGAATGGAATGGAATGGAATGGACTTTATTTGTCATTGCTACAGTACAGGTACCAAACAACGACATTTAGGAGGGGTGGCTCCCCTGGTGTTAGGAAAGGGATTTTTATTTTATTTTTAGAAAAAGCATAAAATCACAAGAAGGTAAGGAGCTGGTTTACATAAATAAAGGCTATGTACACAATCCACTGTACTATACTGCACAGATAGTCAACTAGGGTTGTCATATTGCACAAAAGTATTTTTTCACGTTATTTTAAAGTGTCACAGTTTGCAGGCTTGAAATGTACATGTTTGTGCCTCAGCACTAGCTGCCATACAATCCGTCCGGACTGTCCTGGGCCCAGAACTTAGGCCTTTGCTGTGTTCATGGCCTTGAATTCCCTCAGATTCAAGGACCCAACACGGCATACTTTGACACAGAACTAGTTGGTGAGCTAAGTAAAAACATGTTTTTTTTTCTTTGTTTTTTTTGAGAGAGAGAGAGGGGGGGGGAATTCAAGCATTTTCAATGACCCATGTCTATTTTCAAAAACTTTTAAGACCTTGATTTCTTTTTCTCAAATTCACAAACTTTGAAGGATTTCAAGGACCCGTGGAACCCTAGAGGATGGAACCCTAGAGGATGGAACCCTAGAGGACGGAACCCTAGAGGACGGAACCTAGAGGACGGAACCCTGGAGGACGGAACCCTAGAGGACGGAACCCTGGAGGACAGAACCCTGGAGGACAGAACCCTGGAGGACGGAACCCTGGAGGACGGAACCCTGGAGGACGGAACCCTGGAGGACGGAACCCTGGAGGACGGAACCCTGGAGGATGGAACCCTGGAGGACGGAACCCTGGAGGATGCTCACCCATGGTTACCCAGGAAGGCGTATCGGGGGACGGTGTTGACGTTGGGGGTCAGGGTGGCCACACAGCTGTCCACAAAGACGCGAAGGGGCGTGTGATGGAACTGCTTGACAGAGGCTTCAAATCTCATGATGTCGCCCAAGAAGTACTCACTGGATGGCCTCTCAAACTGCCAGTCACCTTTAGAGACAAACCTGTTAGAGACCAGCCATTACTGGAACATGGCGGTAACCCTAACCCTAACCCTGACCAACCAATCAGGGAAATCTCTAGGCCTTACTACTCACCAGTCATAAGCTTCAGGGAGAAGTATAGAAGTTCTTCTGCGACCTTTGAGGTGACATAGGGCATCCAGGTGGGCGGCAGACCATTGCTGCTTACATCATGCTTCCTGGAAAACAAGAAGTTAAATGTTGAATGTGCTTAATTGTGACATGTTAGGTAACTGAACCAACAGAACAGTGACTGACATGGTGTCAAGGGTAAGTATGTATGTAATGTTATGTATGTATGTAATGTTATATGTATGTAATGTATGTAATGTATGTCATGTTATGTAATGTTATATGTATGTATGTAATGTTATATGTATGTAGTGTATGGGTACATATGAATGTTATATTCACCTCTGGTAGTGACACTCCACAGTAATGGTCACATCCCGTGTTCTAACAATGGGACTGCTGCCCAGAGTGGACGGTTTATAGCGGAGGGTGAAGAGATAGACCAGGGCGTCTTCAGTCATCTGGAAACAGGAAATGGCTGAGTAATCTGACCCAGCAATTATGACTAGCCAGACAGACCAACCAACCAGATTCTAATGATCAGAATGCACGGTTCCCACATCTTCTGAAACATCAAATTCAAGCAAATTCAACCATAGTTCTCCCTATCCACTCAGACAACATCAAAACCTCTTTTTCTGTGTTCCCAGATACCTACAAGGCCCCTAGTGACTGGAACAATCTCCCTTCCCCATTTAAGGTCCCTCACATCCTTTCAATCCTTTAAATCATCTTTACTTTCCTATTTAAAAAAGCCCTGCTCATGTTATTAATTATGTGGGGGGTTTGGACCGGCTAGTTTTCAGGTTGTTTGTATTTGTATGTTCCTTTAATGTGCTTTCTGTTGTTGCCAATTTCGATCACTTGCTGATGTCTTCTGATAATTATATTATGTATGTATCTGACTGTTGCATCTATATATTGCGGTTGGGTTGTAGTGGTGGGTTGTGGAGTGATGACGGGCTGTGTGTGTGAGTGTGTGTGTAGGTGCTTTGTATTGTTATTTGTTATGTGTTACTATTATGTTTGTATCGTCATGTGAGGACCCCCTCGAAAATGAGAAGATTCTTCTCAAGGGGCTTACCTTAAATAAACAATCTCAATCAAAGCACCTTTCAAGGACTTAAGACTCAATTCCCTCAAATTCAAGGACCCAACACGGCATAGTTTGAGACAGATCTAGATGAGAATGTATATAATAGGAACTATCCGCTCACAGACAACAATTAAAAAGAGAGGCTTGAATGTGTAGAACACTAGATGGTCTCTTGCCTTCTCTACCACAGGACAGCAAAACAATATTGTGAAATGTGTGTAAAGTTAAGCAATAGAGAGGAGGAGTTAAGCAAAAAAAAAAGAATATATATATATTATTATTTTTTGAGAGAGAGAGAGGGAGAGAGGGAGAGAGGGAGAGAGGGAGAGAGGGAGAGAGGGAGAGAGGGAGAGAGAGAGAGAGAGGGAGAGGGAGAGGGAGAGGGAGAGGGAGAGGGAGAGGGAGAGGGAGAGGGAGAGAGAGGGAGAGGGAGAGGGAGAGGGAGAGAGAGACAGAGAGAGAGGGAGAGAGAGAGAGAGGGGGAGAGAGAGAGACAGAGAGATAGAGAGACAGAGAGACAGAGAGACAGAGAGAGAGAGAGAGAGAGAGAGAGGAATTCAAGCACTTTCAATGACCCATGTCAATTTTCAAAAATATCAGTTAATGGCTGGAGCAGAAGCTGACATCTAATCCGTCCCATATATCAGATAAGCATTAGGGTTACCGTCAGCGTGCTGCCACATGCATGCAGCTCTGACTCAAATATCAACACCTGGGCAGCGGTGTCCTCCCCCGTGGCAGGGCAGCCTCCCAGGCTGAGGTCTGCTGGCTGGATGAGCTGGCCGATGCCCAGCAGGTCTCTGTTGGCTTCCACATGGACAAGGTTCCTCCCACACCGTGCTGACACAGTCGCCGGCACAGGCGGTGGTTTCAACTCAAATTCAACAGCTGGTTGTGTCGGCTCGACAGGATCTTCAGGATATCTCCAAGTAAAAGGTTTGTTGAAGGTTTTCTTTAACTGAGAAGCCACAGGGTCTCGAGGGTTAACTGGGTTTGGTGTCTGGAGTCTTCCAGGTCTCTGGGGCTGGAGGCTCTCAGGGGTAGAGGCTGCTGGGAACTGGGGTAGCTTTCCTTGTTGAAACTCCTGTGCCACAGCTAAGTAGCTAAAGGTAAGAAGTAACAGTGTTCTAACAAAGAAGTTCATGATTCAACTTTCTTCTCTTTTTTGGCAAACTTTTAGATGCTTGCAAGCCAGATGATGTCACTGGTCGTATATTTTGTAGAGCTCTGAGTCAGACTCCGCCCCTTTTTTGATTGGCTTGATAATCTTCCAGACCTGACATGTCACACAGGTGCAGATACTTTATCAATGACGGGTTGCGTCTCAATAGTCTAAAGTGGCTTCTTGTCTCTTTTCCTTCATCTGTTTCTATAGACATGACACAGGGGGCGCGTCCCAAAACCTCATTATTGCTTTTCACTACTACTACTTTCCTCCTCCTAAGTGGCTGAGGAGAACTGGAGCCTTTTCTCAGGCCTTGTCCACACCAATACGTTTTTTTGATAAACATTTTTTGTATATAAAAATATTACCGTCCACAAGAGCATGTTTATAAAAATATCTGTATCTACATGCACACGCATGAACGCAATATAAACGCTGTCATTGAGCATTCCACACCAGTAGTCGGAGATATAATTTTAACCCCATAGCCCCGGCCTCCCCTCCTCCCCTCCCCTCCCCTCCTCCCCTCCCCTCCTCCCCTCCCCTCCCCTCCTCCCCTCCCCTCCCCTCCCCTCCTCCCCTCTCCTCCTCCCCTCCCCTCCCCTCCTCCCCTCCCCTCCTCCCCTCCCCTCCTCCCCTCCCCAGCTTGTCAGTCAAAGTCTCATGTACACCTCCATAATGGGTCTGTGTGTGTGTGTGTGTGTGTGTGTGTGTGTGTGTCTGTGTGTGTCTGTGTGTGTGTGTGTGTGTGTGAGTGGCTTACTGCATGGCTGACTCTCTAATGAGAAATCCCATGATGCACTACTGCCCCTCTTTCTGCCTCCCTAGGGCTGGTGGGGTGAGTCAGCGGTGTGTGGGAGAGAGTGTGTGTGTGTGTGTGTGTGTGTGTGAGAGAGAGAGAGTGTGTGTGTGTGTGTGTGTGTGTGTGAGAGAGAGTGTGTGTGTGTGTGTGTGTGTGTGTGTGAGAGTGTGTGTGTGTGTGTGTGGGAGAGTGTGTGTGTGGGAGAGTGTGTGTGTGTGAGAGTGTGTGTGTGTGTGTGTGAGAGAGTGTGTGTGTGTGTGTGTGAGAGTGTGTGTGTGTGTGTGTGAGAGAGAGTGTGTGTGTGTGTGTGTGTGGGAGAGTGTGTGTGTGGGAGAGTGTATGTGTGTGTGTGTGCGTGTGTGTGAGAGTGTGTGTGTGTGCGGGGGGAAGGGATGGTGGGAAGTCAGGAAATAGAAAGAGAGGTGTGTGTGTCTGTGTGTGTGTGTGTGTGTGTGTGTGTGTGTGTGCAGGGCTGCCAAGTCTCACGCAATCACCGTGAGACTCACGCATTTCAACCAGTTCTCACGCCGCATCTCTATTTCTCACAGCGAGAAATAACTTTTTTCTCACAGCGAGAAATCCCCTTTTTTTTTACGGGACTTTTATTTTTGAAATTCCTTGAAAGAAAGCTACCGGACATGAGTTTCGTGGCATCTTTCTGCACGCGCGTTAACTTGAGTCTGCAATCGAAGCGGCAGGCGAGCGTTGATGGAAGAACCTGTGTTCACGCGAGCTGCAAGAACGTAGCAAGCAGGGTTGCCAGATTGGGCTACTTTTGGTCACACTGGACGGGTGGATTCGGCAGCTTTTAGACCGGTTGGGCTGGACATTGTCAATTCCATCTGGCAACCGTGGTAGCAAAATATGTGCATACATTACAACATCGTATCTGGTAGCCTACTGGACTGGGTTGCACCAATATGGCGTAAGTCACTAAACCCCTAGTTGTTACTAGTTAGTTTCAAACTAGTTGTTTACTAATTTCGGTTGCACCACGCCAATCTTTTGCCAATCTTAGCTAGTAAATACTCAGTTTTGGTAACTGTTTTTAGTTTTTCTACTGTAACATAACCAGGTACATTAATAATAATAATAATTATTATTAATAATTACACTTTACAATACAAATACAACAATTGGGGGTCCCTCCCAAAAAATGTGGGCACGCTGCGCGCGCACAAAATCACCCACCAAGCCCTCATTCTGACCCAGGAAAAACCCTGGTATGTACTGTATAACATGATAGCCATCTATGAGCAATGCACTGTATATAAGATGATGACCACGGGTCTTTCTGCTGCTGACCAAGGGGCTGAGTCCTGTTGATGGGGCCAATTTTTCTTTCAGAGTCTGTAGGCTACTGTATTTGTTTATTAAGAGTTCATAAATATGATATATTGTCTGAATTTTTTTCTTGTTTTATAAAATGTTATTATTTATTATTTTCATTTCTTGTGCTGGTTTATTATGAACAACATATAAAATTGCAGGAAACTAGCACAAATAATTGGGTGGGAGAGAGGGGCCGCCGCTGCCAAAACGTGCACAGTTTTGGGTCGCTCCACCGCCAAAAAATCTCACTCCAAACTTTTGGTGAAACTTGGCAGCCCTGGTGTGTGTGTGTGTGTGTGTGTGTGTGTGTGTGTGTGTGTGTGTGTGTTTCAGACCCCCCTTCCCCCCCAATCCACATTGATGATCTTGCTGCCTTTGATAAATAGGCTACTGCTAGTGGCTAGGCTAGGCTAGGCTACTGGCTACTACTAGCCCCTTGTTGCACTTTTCTATCCCCTTTAAATTCCCTCATTCATGGTTAAGCGTTGCACTTTTCACCAGCAGCTGTCTCATATGCTAGCTGTCACACATGCTAGCTGTCACATATGCTAGCTGTCACACATACTAGCTTCCAATATGAAAGAAAATGTTTTCAGTGCCGCCCAAGCAAGGTATTTGATTGGTTTATCATTTCAAACAGGTTTCCCTCTCTTTGTAGACTGAATATCTCCATTCACAGAGAACCTGAGCCTTGCTTACTTTCACAGGATCAACCCTCTCATTGCACACAACCTAACGTAAAGCCGAGGATTAAGACCAGGACATCCATCTCTACTGATAGCAGCACCCAGAGCTTTTCTCTCTCTACAACATAAGCTTCTTTTTGAGCTGATAAGGCTGTGTGGCCATGTTGTCTGACTGTGACTCTGCTGTCTACCTGTAGTCTCAGAGCCCTGGCTACTGGCTAGAGAGAGATGAAGCGACCAGCAACTATGTCTTGGTTATATGATGTGGAGCGTTTGTGGGGGGAAAAGGGATGGAGATAGGGAGACCGATTGTAGCATTAAATATAATGAGAAACAGAATATGAGAGAGTTAGCAGAGACTACATGCAAGTCCAGAGAAGCTGTGCATAGTTGGTACAGTTGTATATTGTAGGGATGGTAGTCGCAGTAACAACAGGATGACTGGATGGGGACCGTCCTGCTACGCCTGGGTTAGGGTTAGGGACCGTCCTGCTACGCCTGGGTTAGGGTTAGGGTTAGGGTTAGATAGGGACCGTCCTGCTACGCCTGGGTTAGGGTTAGGGTTAGGGTTAGATAGGGACCGTCCTGCTATGCCTGCAGTCAGCGGCAGAGTGAAAGGAAGCCACTTTATAGGTAAACAAAACACCCTCTTGAATAAATAATCCCCATGAATATTTCATTGCAAAAGAATAAGATGGTAGAGTAAGTTTATGCCCCCTCACAAACCCCTAGGAAGGAGCCAGGGACGGCGCTGCGATGCAAGGTTCATTAAAGAAGACTGATGGGTGGAGCCTGTCAAATGAACTGGAGTCTAGTTTGGTGCTGCTGAACTCCCCCTGCAGATAAAAAGGACAAGGGAGAGAGAAGCACAGATCACCTCTGACAAAGGGAAGGGGAACCGCCGGGTCCCCAAGGCAGAACATCCTGGGGATGAGAGGAGGAGAGAGGACGACTTTCAGAGCCAGAGAACTTCATTAGTGATGGTAAAGGAGCGGCAGTCTGCTTTTATTTCCCAAAGCTTCTCTCTCTCTCTCTCTCTCTCTCTCTCTCTCTCTCTCTCTCTCTCTCTCTCTCTCTCTCTCTCTCTCTATCTCTCTATCTCTCTCTCTCTCTCTCTCTCTCTCTCTCTCTCTCTCACCTGTCTCCAGCTCCTCGATATCACACCGCCTCCCCGTTGCCGCCAAGTTGTGGAGCAGAAATAACCTGAACAAAAAGCCTCGCCCCCGGACCGTCTGGGATTTGGTATTTTAGAAGTCTCAATTACACCCCTGCCTCAATTACACCCCTGCCTTATCCATATCCACGGCTAATCCTCCTGTGAAAAGGCCCAGTTTGGAGCGCCCGGAGCCTTCTCTGCCCTTGCTAAAAATACATCTGGAATTCACGCTCCCGCACCATCCTATTCTGCCCTTTCTAGTGAGATGGGGGTTTAGGGAGTTGTGGAGAGTTTGGGAAGTTTTCTTTGTGGCCAGTTTGTCTAACAAATACCATGTAACCCCTTTGTAGGTGTAAGCTTACTTTGTCTGCAATATTTTATATTTCAATGGCATTTCTATACTGTACATTCTGAGACATTCTGAGACATTCTGAGACATTCAGAGACATTCTGAGACATTCTGAGACATTCTGAGACATTCTGAGACATTCAGAAGGCATCTGTCTCAAGCCAAGCTAAGTGTGTTAGTCTACTCTGCACTCAGAGCTCAGCTGACACTTCCTCTCTGTATCTGCTCCTTGTGAACTGTTCTGATTGGCTCAGCTATGCGATGAGAAGAGAGGCAACTATAAACAAACCTCAGGTACACATAACACTCCCCTCCTCCCCTCCCTTCCTCCCCTCCCCTCCCCTCCCCTCCCCTCCCCTCCTCCCCTCCCCTCTCCTCCTCCCCTCCCCTCCCCTCCTCCCCTCCCCTCCCCTCCCCTCCCCTCCCCTCCCCTCTGGTACACACACATTTGTATTTGTCAGATTAAGTAATTTCGCATCGCTTTGGGACTTTGCAAATCCAACTCTTAACCGTTATTCTTATATTTCAAATGTTGAAACAAAGCATAACATGTGAGGTATCTATCGAAAATATTGCATATACTGTGTTAGCTTCAGACATCAGTGACATTAAGTTATTGAATACTTCTAACATTCAGAGATATGAATACCTGCATCAGCACAACAATTACAACCCTATCCAGTACGGGTTAGGGTTGTTGTCAGTATCAGTATTGGCATCATTATAACAATCATCATAGTTACGGAAGTCTGCGTCAGACTTGGATACATCACTTAGTCTGATCATATGAACCTCCTCTGCATTGTAATGGCTTCCTCTCCGGGGGAAACTGCATCTAAATAAAAGTGTGTTCTTATGTCCTGGCACACCTGCTGGGACCCTCGGAGGGTTTTAATGATGTGGGTCTGAGAGCGCTGTGCCCTCTATGGTTTCTCCTCACTATAAGCAATCATGATCTACTTTGGCTCATAAAGCCGTGATAAACGATTCAAAACCTTCCAGAGGAAATTGGTTTAATGTGATTCAGTGTGCTGCTTAAGATGCTCCTAAGGACAAGGCCGATTCCTGATGTTAAAACCAACCACCTGGTGCTAGGGACAAATTAAACCAGCAGACAATACAACCCTTGAACTGAACTGGAATTAAATAACCCTAAAATAATAAATAACCCTATACTAATATGTCCCATCCCGTATCGATGTAGCGTCTTCATTCTCTACATAGAAGTAATGGCCTGACTTATAACTTTGGCATTTACAGCATGGGTGCTATCGTGCCTCTGTAATATGTACATGAGTGTAAGTAGCAGAGGCTATAAGACTATAGAGGCTCTCTCCATTCACCTGATGATAAGTATGATCATTACGCTGGGCTTTAAGTATGAATCCTAAGTATTTATGATCCTGCTAAATGGTAAATTATCCAAAGTAGATCATGATTGCTTATAGTGGGGAGAAACCATAGAGGGCACAGCGCTCTCAGACCCACATCATTAAAACCCTCCGAGGGTCCCAGCAGGTGTGCTGGGGAAAGTGCTCATGCCAGGACATAAGAACACACTTTTATTTAGACGCAGTCTCCCCCGGATGGTATGGAAGCCATTACAATGCAGAGGAGGTAATTCATTATGAGCCTTGTGTTTGCTCAAGACAGTGGGCTTGTGGAGGAGAGGAGTGTGTGGGGAGCATGTGCTTATTCCACAGAATAGGTCTGAAGAAGGTCTGTCTGCAGACGACTGTGCCATGAATAGTGAACTGATGTGGAGATCTGGGTTTCCGTTAACCGGTAATTGCCGGACTTTGTCCGGTATTTTTTTTTGAAGTCCGACAAATTGAAAAGTCGTCGGACATATTGTCCGGACATATTGTCCGGACATATTGTCCGGTGAAAATAATTCCCTTTGAATACAATTCGCTAAAGTTCACATTCTGATTCCTTCTATTTTAAAAAAGACGAATATATAGGCTATGTATTTCTTTTATTATGATATGATTTGACACCGGCATGATGATGACTCCTAATGTGTCGGCCGGCCTATGCGAAACAGCGCACAGGTGCCACATGGGATTGATGCCAGATGGGATTACAGTTTAACCAGTCTATTACCGCTTAAACACAGTAGCCCATTCGGCGGTAACCCATGCCTATCTGGCAACCCTGCCAACCCGTCCACCATAGTAATACGCAAACGTTGCAGCTCAAAGTGCACCATAGATTCCCCGAAGATTCCCTAGATGTACTGAACAGCTTCGACATCCTTCTGAACCCCTCCCAATACCCACAGACGCAGGATGGTAAGTAGAAGCTAGCCTGTTTAATTAAGTTGGTTGCAAAATGCATAGTATAATTCTTAGGCCTATCCTTTTTGAATAACCTAAAATGCTTGTCTAAATTGCGAAATGTAGACTATGGCCGCCGCCCATCATAGGCTAATAATAATTATCATCATCATAATAACAATAATAATTATTAGGCTATAATAACAACAATGATGAAAACAACAGGATAACATTTAAACCTTCCTACTTTTCAGTTAATCTGGCTGTTGATGTCATTTTGTCATAAAAAAAAATAGGCCATCACTGATTCATTATCACTCATTCCGTCCCCTCAGCGCTTGAAGAATATGCTAAACCGGCCATCCAGACCATCATTGGTCATTTTGGCCAAGAAATGACCAGCGATGATGACTCAGCACCAGCCACAGCCCCGGTCATCGATGCCACAAACGTGCAACGAGATGCCATCGGTGTCATGACAGCGCTTCGTGGTTATGGGGGCTTGCGTTTCTCAACAGCCTGCGAAGTCCTCATCCGAGACTTCAGCGAAATTTACCCAGAGTGGGCCACACTGGCCAAGATAGCCTGCTTGATTCCCGTCTCCAGTGTGCCTGCAGAGAGAGGATTCTCTCTGCAGAACCGAATTAAAACTGCGGACCGAAGTCGCCTTGGGGAGGGCAAGGTCACACGGCTAATGCGCATTGCAAGTTGCGGAGAGACACTTTGCAGCTTTGATTTCAAGTCCGCAGCTGCACGCTTCAATGCTGCCAAAAAGCGACGTAGGCCTAATAAGTACTAGCTGAATTATATGAGCAGCCATTGTTATTTTCAGAGTTTTTACTCTAGGCTATTTTATTTAAGGCTATCCCCTATCTATCTGAGAAAAGGCATAGGCGATAGGCCTAGGCTGTAACATCGAACGGAAATTAGCCTATACATACGCATTGCAAGTTAATTTAAAGCCTATTTATTTTCAAAGAGTTTTATTCTATTTTATTTTATCTGATAAAAGGCATATGAACGGAAATTAGGCTAGCCGTGTCACGCCAGAAGCCTACATGCTTGCACTGTTACTGTTCAATAAAATGTTATACATCTAGACATTGTGGTATTTCTTTATATACGTATCCCAGACTGCCTATCAATTGTTTCTCAATAAACAGTTATGTTCTCCCCATTGTCATACTCCCGAGCTAAACGAAATGCCTTCCCAAACAGCGAGACCTGGTTATAGAAATGACGTTGTTTTATTGATTTAAAAAAAAGGGTAAAACTGGAAAGAGAAAATAGAGAACTCACATTAATCCCAAACAATTTAACAAACTTCAGTTAACGTAATGTGGAGTCCGTTCATTGATCGATGCTGTCTGTTCAGTTCCCAGTGAGGCGCCCGTTCAGCGCTGGACCCGTTCAGCGCTGGATTTGACGCATGGCATAGCGCGCATGCGTCAAATCATGTTATATTATTATATAGCTCGCATCTAATCGTATCGGATGAGAAATAGACATTAAATGGCATATATAGGCCGCTACACAACAGTAATCACCGCGACAAACAGCTATATTAGATTTGGAGAAAAAAAATATGATTTAGAAAAAAAATTTTTTTATTATATT
>NC_137684.1:32357066-32379566 GCF_963989245.1 Nansenia antarctica | reverse complement strand
AATCGGATGTTGAAAGTCAATATGAAATGTAATAATGTGTACAAGGAATTACTTTGTCAAGTTCTCTGTAGCGAGTGCAAAATATACAATTGCATTTGTTTTTTTTAAAGGCAAGAAGTACAGTAATGCCACTTGATTTACACTTCAGAAAGCCTCCGTCATGTTGGGTTAGGTGTTGTTATGTTGGTCTGAGAACACTACTCTTCCTGAATCATGAGTTTGGATATTTGTTTGGTTTGTCCAATCTCGTTAAATGTATATTTGTCATTACTTTTGTACAATTTGTAATTGTTGAATGTTGTATTGTTGAAACACTTTGGTTGATTGTACAAAACAATGTGTTTCTCTGAATATAAGAACTGAGGCCAGGCTATGCAGGGGAGGCATAGCTTTTACTTTGTCTGTGGGTGGTCACTTTGCCTTATAACAAATAGACTAAATGCTCTAGTCATTTTCTAGTCACAGATTAATAGACAAACTGCTAACTGTACTCAAAGTACACATATGAGAGTCTTGACTCCCACAGATAGACTCCCTTGACTTGTTGTCAGAGTATTTGTCTCGCTCAGAGCGACCGGAAATAAATGGAGGTTCAGTGAATGCAGCAGGCTTGCAGCCCCTCCCAACTAACGATCAGTAACGACCGGCCAGGTGTTCTCTCTCAGTCCAAATGTATCACTAGTCAGTAGGCACTGGCTAACCAGTCTAACCAGTCTATAACCGCTAAATCCAGTAGCCTATTCGGCGGTAACATGCCCCATCTGGCAACCCTGCACTCTAGACACAAGTATAGCAGCGAGTGCTCTACAAAAAGCCATAGCTAAGCACTTGCTCATATCTTTGCCGGCTTCAGTGCTGCGCGTCACGTCCTGACGTCATTGTTATTGTCCTTCTGCACATGCGGGTCTGTTCAGGGCCGTGGAATGTTCACAGAGGAGTCAATGTAGGTCAAATAAAGGTCACATTTTAAAAGTAATGTGAACTGCCAAACAAAAAAATCGGATCTGTGTAAAAATTCGGAATCACATCACACCCATAGGCAGGAAGACCCTCCGGCGCTATATGGAGTTACTCTGGTATGAGTTACTATGGTTACTATGAGTTACTCTGGTACCTAACCCTAACCCTGGTATGAGTTACTCTGGTATGAGTTACTCTGGTATGAGTTACTCTGGTATGAGTTACTTAAGCAATAGCTCACGACAGGCCGTGGTATATGCTTATTATATCACAGCTAAGGGGCGTTGTTCGGCCCGACGCGAAGCGGAGGGACGGCAACCCCCTTAGCTGTGATATAATAAGCATATACCACTGGCCTGAAGTGAGCTATTGCTTTTATAAAACGGTTACCAACACTGTCAATATGAATTAGAAAAGCACACTCAAATTCAAATAGTTTTTATTCGTAATTAATCATCTTAAATAGTTCCCCTCAAATAAAATAGTTCCTCTTATTGCAGTTGGTCGCTAAGCAACAACACTAACATTCTTTTTCATTAACCTAGGCTACTAGCATTGTAGATTTCATAGGAATTTAGCATTTATTTACACAATTTCATTATTTGCATCTATTTATTTACATTAATTTGGATGTCTCCGTTGATTGTACACCCACTAAAAAAACTGTCAACGCGCGGCTGTAGTGGACGCAGGCAGGGCACTCCGAAAACGTCTCGACACATTTTCAAACAGGCTTTATTTTGATAAACAGACCACATATTGGGAATCTACATGGTTACTTTGGGTAGGATTTTTATTTTTATTTATTTTTAAGTTGATAAAATGTCCTTGCGATTGAATTAAAAGTCTGTTATATTTGGAATGTTGACCGTGAAACAGGCGTATTCATTTCGAACTGTGATGAGGCTCTACTAATCGTAGCTGTGGTATACGCTCAATATACCACGGCTATGAACCAATCAGATTGCTTGATTTCACCCATCCGTTTTATAATCTGGTATGAGTTACTCTGGTATGAGTTACTCTGGTATGAGTTACTCTGGTATGAGTTACTCTGGTATGAGTTACTCTGGTATGAGTTACTCTGGTATGAGTTACTCTGGTATGAGTTACTCTGGTATGAGTTACTCTGGTATGAGTTACTCTGGTATGAGTTACTCTGGTATGAGTTACTCTGATATGAGTTACTCTGGTATGAGTTACTCTGGTATGAGTTACTCTGGTATGAGTTACTCTGGTATGAGTTACTCTGGTATGAGTTACTCTGATATGAGTTACTCTGGTATGAGTTACTCTGGTATGAGTTACTCTGGTATGAGTTACTCTGGTATGAGTTACTCTGGTATGAGTTACTCTGATATGTGTTAACATCAAGTTGAGTTACTCTGGTTACTCAGAGTTTGACCTATTTCAGTATACTGGCACTACACATTTGACCACAGATTACACCAATAATGTCCGTCAACATGTTATATTCAATATGTGAGCTCTTTAAAACCCGAAAAGTGATATTATAATGATCCTTAAGTCGTAAATAAAGACAGCCAGGTCATTATTTTTTGCATGGTATTGATCTAACTCAATGATCTCTCTATGATGCTGACGTTCAACAGCCAATGTTAAGAAAACCTTTTCAACCCATGGAGAACTATGTAACAATGTTGAATGTTACGTTTGTTATTAGAACAATTTCAATGTGCAATTGTGTATTAATGTTAGATGATGAGCCTCAAATGACAACCGTAAGTCAATGTTGAAACATTTCACTAGTTGAGTTAACAAGTTCAGAGCGGAGGTTTCAAAAGACTTTATAAAACTGCTTCTGCTGTGTGTTATTAACGTCTGGAGAACACCCAGGGGTTTGGATAAAGCAGATCAATCACAACCAAGGGTAAAATACAGGAAGATTTGGCCAAAATGTCTGTAAGCAAAATGAATAATGTTGTTGTGGTCTTCTGGGAAACTATCTTCATTAGTTATTTAAAACTGTCAAACACAAACTATCAGTTTGAGGGGAATAAGTCAATGAGATGACAAATTAAGATACAAACTGGAATGCATCATTCTCTTGATGAGCAACCATTAATAAACGTACAGGGGTTAGGGTTAGGGTTAGGGTTAGGGTTAGGGTTAGGGTTAGGGTTAGGGTTAGGGTTCGAGACAGTTTAACTTATGAATGGTTTTAATGCTGAGAAGTACATTTGTTATATGTGCTTTGTTGCCCAGAAGCAATTTCTACTACATGTAGCTCCCTTTCAGGGAATGGTTGAGCCTCTGATGAATGTTGGCTAATCTGTGATGTCAGCTTCACCGGTCGCTATCATTCATCACATTTGAAAAGGTCCTGGTGGGAATATTAACAAGCACATCGCCACGGCTAAAGTCTTTAAGAAAGTCTTTAGGAATATTACAAGTGCATTTTCCACTGACATCTATGTTGAGAGGAAAGGACCGCTGAAGAAGCCTAATGCTTTAACAAGTAACCAAATGTTTTGGAGAGGAGAGAGAAATCCTTTAAAACTCACATGTCAAGTATATGTCGTTGAGATGCGTTTTTGCTGCAATATTCACAAGGGGCTTAGAAAATAGACAATGAAACTATTTTTGATCCAGTGTAGGTTTTATAGGTCGCAATGGTCGTAATGCCTAGTTCCGATTTAGTGCCTATATACGATTTTTTGGAACGCCTGCTTACACCTACCTTTTCAAATGACCCATATCCGATACCTGTGCTTACACTGCTTGACAGTTGAAACGACCCGCATGCGTACATGAGGGTTTGGTTACCATGGTTACATGACGGTTTGGTTACATGAGGGTTTGGTTACCATGGTTACATGAGGGTTTGGTTACCATGGTTACATGAGGGTTTGGTTACATGAGGGTTTGGTTGTGAATAATCTCATATGTGTTCTTTCATAGTATTGACGCCTTCAGTATTAATCTACAATGTAGAAAATAATAAAAATAAAGAAAACTCATGAATGAGAAGGTGTGTCCAAACCTTTGACTGGTACAAACACGTTGTCATGGTTATTAGTTGAAATAAAACAGAACCCAGATTGTATTTCATCCAAACCATTTTTCATATGGGAGTGAAACACTCTTACCTCACACCCTCTCTGACACATGCTGCTAAAACCTCTCTCTTCCTAAATCTACCTCCGCCTCTCCATCTCTCCTCCTCCGCCTCTCCATCTCTCCTTTGTCCTCTCTCTCTTCCTAAATCTACCTCCCCCACGTTCTCTCTCTCTCTCTGCCCTTCTCCTCTCTCTCTGCCCTCCTCCTCCTCCTCCTCTCTCTCTCTCTCTCTCTGCCCTCCTCCTCCTCTCTCTCTCCTCCTCCTCCTCCTCCTCTCTCTCTCTGCCCTCCTCCTCCTCTCTCTCTCTCCTCCTCCTCCTCCTCTCTCTCTCTCCTCCTCCCCCTCCTCCTCTCTCTCTCCTCCTCCTCCTCTCTCTCTCCTCCTCCTCCTCCTCTCTGCCCTCCTCCTCCTCCTCCTCTCTCTCTCTCTCTCCTCCTCCTCTCTCTCTCTGCCCTCCTCCTCCTCCTCTCTCTCTCTCTCCTCCTCCTCCTCTCTCTCTCCTCCTCCTCTCTCTCTCTCTCCTCCTCCTCCTCCTCCTCTCTCTCTCCTCCTCCTCCTCTCTCTCCTCCTCCTCCTCTCTCTCTCTCTCTCCTCCTCCTCCTCCTCTCTCTCTCCTCCTCCTCCTCTCTCTCCTCCTCCTCCTCTCTCTCTCTCTCCTCCTCCTCCTCTCTCTCTCTCCTCCTCCTCCTCTCTCTCTCTCTGCCCTCCTCCTCCTCTCTCTCTCTCCTCCTCCTCCTCTCTCTCTCTGCCCTCCTCCTCCTCCTCTCTCTCTCTCTCTCCTCCTCTCTCTCTCTCTCCTCCTCCTCCTCTCTCTCTCTCCTCCTCCTCCTCTCTCTCTCTCTGCCCTCCTCCTCCTCTCTCTCTCTCTCCTCCTCCTCCTCTCTCTCTCTCCTCCTCCTCCTCCTCCTCTCTGCCCTCCTCCTCCTCCTCCTCTCTCTCTCTCTCTCCTCCTCCTCTCTCTCTCTGCCCTCCTCCTCCTCTCTCTCTCTCCTCCTCCTCCTCTCTCTCTCCTCCTCCTCCTCTCTCTCCTCCTCCTCCTCTCTCTCTCTCTCCTCCTCCTCCTCTCTCTCTCTCCTCCTCCTCCTCTCTCTCTCTCTGCCCTCCTCCTCCTCTCTCTCTCTCTCCTCCTCCTCCTCTCTCTCTCTCCTCCTCCTCCTCTCTCTCTCTCTGCCCTCCTCCTCCTCTCTGCCCTCCTCCTCCTCCTCTCTCTCTCTCTCTCCTCCTCCTCTCTCTCTCTGCCCTCCTCCTCCTCCTCTCTCTCTCTCCTCCTCCTCTCTCTCTCTCTCTCCTCCTCCTCCTCTCTCTCTCTCTCTCCTCCTCCTCTCTCTCTCTCTCCTCCTCCTCTCTCTCTCTCTCCTCCTCCTCCTCTCTCTCTCTCTCTCCTCCTCCTCCTCTCTCTCTCTCCTCCTCCTCTCTCTCTCTCTCCTCCTCCTCCTCTCTCTCTCTCTCTCCTCCTCCTCCTCCTCTCTCTCCTCCTCCTCCTCCTCCTCTCTCTGCCCTCCTCCTCCTCCTCTCTCTGCCCTCCTCCTCCTCCTCTCTCTCTCTGCCCTCCTCCTCCTCCTCTCTCTCTCTCCTCCTCCTCTCTCTCTCTCTCCTCCTCCTCCTCCTCTCTCGCTCCTCCTCCTCCTCTCTCTCCTCCTCCTCTCTCTCTCTCCTCCTCCTCTCTCTCTCTCTCCTCCTCCTCCTCTCTCTCTCTCTCCTCCTCCTCCTCCTCCTCTCTCTCTCCTCCTCCTCTCTCTCTCTCTCTCTCTCCTCCTCCTCTCTCTCTCTCTCTGCCCTCCTCCTCCTCCTCCTCTCTCTCTCTCTCTCTGCCCTCCTCCTCCTCCTCCTCTCTCTCTCCTCCTCCTCCTCCTCCTCCTCTCTCTCTCTCTGCCCTCCTCCTCCTCCTCTCTCTCTCTCTCTCTCTGTCCCCTGGCTGGTAGCAGCTGCTGTCCTCTCATGTCGCTGCTCTTCACATGGCTGGTCAGCTCAGTAATCAACAGGCGTTCCCACACAGGCCGTGATCCTAATGAACCAGCAGTGAGCTGGACAAACCACCTCTGCCTCACAGCCAGACCACCTGACCAGCCAGAGAGCCTGATGGTGAAGGCAGAGATGGAGGGATATGGATATGTTAAGTACTTCCCCCACAAAAACTCAGTTACATTACCGACAACAGGGGCAGAAGAGGATGTGGGGCATTTAGCATTAAAAGGTGTTATTGGGAGATGGGGGGGTTAACTGTTCAGTTGTGTGCCACCATTGGAAACGCAGTAAGTAATGGGACAGTGCCATCAGTAAGTAATGGGACAGTGCCACAGTAAGTAATGGGACAGTGCCATCAGTAAGTAATGGGACAGTGCCACAGTAAGTAATGGGACAGTGCCATCAGTAAGTAATGGGACAGTGCCACAGTAAGTAATGGGACAGTGCCATCAGTAAGTAATGGGACAGTGCCACAGTAAGTAAACAGTGAAGCATGTTTTATTATTTGTGACACAGTCTGGGGAAAAGGTCCAAATGACCAAAAAAACATATTTTAAAAATAAATAATAATAATATTTCAGATTACGAAAATGTAAGTGTTGAAGAGCCCACTCAATATAGCAAACAACAGTTTCAGGATCACTAAATCATTTGTGAATTGGATTCACTGTCTGATCTGCCGTCTGCTTCGTCATGCTAGTAAGCTGCTGGGTTAGTGAGACACGGCTTGTAAACAAACTTATGTTTTGGGACGTGTTCAAAAGCAAGGACAGTGTGATCATCTAGTTATGTGTAGTTATGTGTTTTTAGCATGTTGATGTTCTATCAGCATGTTGTGACGTGCTAAACATGCAGTTAGATGTTCATAGCGATGTTCTTTCCTAGCTGCTAGCTAGCTACCAACGCCATGGTAGCAAACCCTCTGTGGTTGACTCTACTGCAGTAACCACATTGTCTTAGTCTGTTGGTAACATTGTGCAGACGTGGTTGATTCAGGACTGTTTAACCCATACCAGTGACACATGCAGACGTCTTGGTTGATTCAGGATCATCGACAAAAGGCAAAAGAAAGTCAGAGTCTCTTTGTCTTCTTATAATTACACATCTCCATATTCCGATGATTCAGTTTCTAACATCTTTTGGGAAATTAATCCATGTTGCTAAAGTGTCTTAATAATGACAGTGACATCAGGGTTAATTGCCTAATCTGTGTTGCCATAGAGGCATCCTGTTGAAATCCCCACACAGTCTGCTTCAAGGAAAGCAAGAAAGCATAGATTTTGAGGACTGATGTTGGAGGTGAAAGGATGGATCGCTATAGGATAGCTATAGCCTGTTGTTTTATTGTCACTTTATTTATTTTTAATAATTTGCACAAGTCAGATACAATTAATAACTAAAGGAATGTGTAAAACTAATGTGACATTGATTCACAACAAAGCTGGTCCCAAAATATCTCATCCTTGCAGTGATATATTTTTCATGTGTATAGTATATCACGTGGATAGTACCCTTTTCTATAGATGAGACTTTCTTTTCATCTAACCCTTTTCATCACATTTGTTTATCTTGGTAATTAGGCATACATGTTTATGCTGCTCATTAACTGCTGCTATGGTAATAAGGGAGATTCTGTGTTCATTTTAACAAACACTAATTATACTCCCTCATTAATGAATGAAAGGATGTCTCTGACATAACGAAGATGCCCTAGAACGGAAGATCTGATTAACCAAATGTGTATCTGAGTGCAGTTGGTACGATACTGGAAAACACACAGTGATAATAATATTATAACTATGGTAATCAAGTTGTACATTTGTGTGAACCAGGGAACATGAGGAAATGAACGTCATTCATCATTGTCATTGAATATCAAAGATAAACTATGATTTACACAATACTTAGTATAGGTCCAATTAGTATATGTTTGTTTGTTTTTTTACCTTTATTTAATCAGACAAGACCCATTGAGAAACCTTGTTTGAGAGTGTGAGGTACAGCGTGATAAGATGTTACAAAGATACAAATACTGTATAAAGGACGAGTGTTAACAATGCATTTGAGGATCAAAAACAACTACAGTTATCAATCAAAAACAACTACAGTTATCAATCCAAAACAACTACAGTTATCAATAACATTTATGTTGATCAGACAAGGACGCTAGCTTCTCTAACTTTAGCGTGTTCCAGGATCAAGGAGCATTATGTGAAGAGGATATTTTCCCTGTCTCAGTTATATCCAGGAACAGATAATGACAGCAGTGACTGTGAGCAAAGACTACTGGCCAATACGGAACAGAGATGGATTAGATGAGATAAATCTCTGTTCCGTATCCAGCAATGTTACAATGTTACAATGTTACTGTACATTGTTATGTGTCAATGGTTACAGATGGTCTCTGGGTATAAATCCCATGGCAGGGCTTTGTTCAGAAACCTCATGAGCAGTGTCTTATTGCATAAGAACAAATTAATTTAAGAAATGTTGACAGAAATGTCAATGCTATACTGCCTTTGCTGTCTATCAATGTACATTCCCAAAAATAGTGCAGCAAATTGTATTTACCTTTAAGTGCAATCCCAAAGAAAATGTAATGGAAAATATATGGCGGGATATCATTAACCATGACAAGTTGCTCTCAGTAAATGACATTTAATGTTTCAGGCAGAGTAATGGTTCACGCTCAAGCAATCAGGTGACCCTTCCTGTGACAACACAGCGGCATTGTGGGTCATGGAAGTCACATGATCTACATTCATGTGGATGGCCAATTTATCTCACTCTGAAACATGTCAGCAGCAGCGACCCCTCAGCCCTCTGCTGAGGAGAGGAAGATGAAGGAGATGAAGGTCAACAGTTTAGAATCGCCGCCCTCCTCCAGAAAACATTTTGTGTTTAATAGATAACAGTCCTAACATTGACGGGTTAGGGTTGAGTGTGATTGAAACAGCCATTATGTTTCTGCTGTATGGTGGCAACGTCATGAATACCGATCATGTCATATGTGCACATGTACAGTAAACAAAACAATGGGATGTGTTGAGGTTGAAGGAAAATAACCTTAAGGAAAGTTTTTAAAAAGTAAAAACACATATGTGACAGCAGCTGCTGAATGAAACAAGAAAAATGTAAATATATTTCAACCATGACTCCATTGCATTGCAATATGTGACACCAGCTGGTGAAACCATAAACCAGTTGCCTAAGTAATTGTTCTGTTTTTTACATAGTCTGAAACTACAGATTGTAAGCTTTCAAATGATGCGTCAGACATTCAAATCGGAAAAGAAATGAAGATGACACGTATATTTGAATGTTGGTTCACCTCAAACACTGAATGGGAGAAAAGTGACTCCAACCGCAACCACAGCTACAAACGCTGCTAACAGCTAGCGGCTTACATTGGTACATCGCTACGAACACGTTTTTATAACATCACAACATGCTGAGAGAACATCGACATGCTAAAAACACATAACTACACATAATTAGATGAACACAGTTCTTGCTTTTGAACACGTCCTAAAACGAAAGTATGTTTACAAGTTAATGTGTCCCTTACCGGTAGTCTACGGCAAACGAGAACAGTGAATCCAATCCACAAATTATACTTATTTTTACTTATTTAGTGATCGTTAAACTGTTGTTTAATATATCGAGTATTTGGGTATTTTTCACTTTCATTTTCGAAGCCCTTGAGTCTGCGGCTGGTTTGTGGTTTCATCAGCTGGAGTCACATATGAATGAATGAATGAATGAATGGTCTTTGTTGTCATGGCAACAGTACAGGTACCAAACAACGACATTAAGGAGGGGTGGCTCCCCTGGTGTTAGGAAAGGGAGAAAAAAAACACTTTTAAAAAAAATCACAAGAAGGGAAGGAGCTGGTTTACATAAGTAAAGGCTATGTACACAATCCACTGTACTATACTGTACAGATAGACGACTAGGGTTGTCATATTGCACAATAGTATTTTTTCACATTTATTTAAAGTGTCACAGTTTGCAGGCTTGAAATGTACATATTTGTGCCTCAGCACTACACCTGATTTTTTCAGTCCAGCAGCTGCCATCAATCCGTCCAGACTGTCCAGGGCCCAGAACCTAGGTCTTTGCTGTGTTCAGGGCCTGGATGGCCCTGTGGTAGAAGCTGTTCTTCAGTCTGTTTGTCCTTGCGGCCATGGTCCTGTACCGCCTTTTCGAGGGCAGCCTGGTAAAGTGTTCGTACCCAGGGTGGGTCGGGTCCCTGGAGATCTTGGAGGCCTTCCTGAGACAGCGTGTGTTGTACAGCTCTTCCAGAGAGGGGAGGGGGGCGCCGGTGATCTTCTGTGCTGTTCTCACGACTCTCTGTAGCGCATTTCTCTCCGCTGTTGTGCAGCTGGAGAACCAGTTGCAGATGCCGTAGGTGAGGATGCTCTCCACTGCGCCGCGGTCGAAGGTCACCAGTATCTCCTGCTTGCTGTGTTCCTTCCTGAGGACTCTCAGGGTGTATATTTTGCAAGTAGCAGAGAAGATGTGAAAGTTTCAAAGCCCTGTTGGTCTGTGATTAGTACATCATTTAAACTTTCCCATTGATGACAATTGTGTTTGATAAAGAGACATCATTCATTCATTCATTTAATCTCATACAATGTACAAACGTGTCAGGTGATGTATGGGGATGCAGCCTGCTGATCTCTGAGCGAGACAAGGACACAGTGCACAGTGTTCACTACATATGATTATGCTGTGAGATACACACAGATGCACAGTTACTTTTTGCCATTCATTTGTGTGAAATCGTTGAAATTAAGTAGAATGAGGGATGAACTCAAACTGTTGACATACCTATTATAGTCAATGTTGTAAACTGCTTGTGAGTGCAGGTAAGTCTTTGTGCAAATCACACATTGTCGCTATTTTTGTTTGACCTAAGCTTTGTGTGCTCTGCATGGGTTTTAGTATCTACTGCCCTCTAGTGTTTAGTGAAGCTAAACTTGGATAAACTCAGTTTCACATAATGGACATTGTTTGAACATGATGGATGACTCAGCCAATCGTGGTCCAGACTGAAGACTATGATGTGTAAATGGGAGAGCGTAATAAGTCTGCACATCCCATCTGACCCCTAAACTTCCAGAGACATCCAGGTGGGTGTGTAGGTGTGTGTGTGTGTGTGTGTGTGTGTGTGTGTGTGTGTGTCTGTCTAGGTCCAGGTGGGTGTGTGTGTATGAAAGGTAGACTGATGGATGGTCCTTGTTGTAAGTGATGAATATCATCTGTCCATCTCTCAGGATGGGGAGGAGAGGTGTGCCCCCCCCCTGTCTCCTCCTGTCTCCTCCCTGTCTCCTCCTGTCTCCTCCTGTCTCCTCCCTGTCTCCTCCTGTCTCCTCCTGTCTCCTCCCTGTCTCCTCCCTGTCTCCTCCCTGTCTCCTCCCTGTCTCCCTCTGTCTCCTCCCTGTCTCCTCCTGTCTCCTCCTGTCTACTCCCTGTCTCCTCCCTGTCTCCTCCTGTCTCCTCCTGTCTCCTCCTGTCTCCTCCCTGTCTCCTCCCTGTCTCCTCCTGTCTCCTCCTGTCTCCTCCTGTCTCCTCCTGTCTCCTCCCTGTCTCCTCCCTGTCTCCTCCTGTCTCCTCCTGTCTCCTCCTGTCTCCTCCCTGTCTCCTCCTGTCTCCTCCTGTCTCCTCCTGTCTCCTCCTGTCTCCTCCTGTCTCCTCCCTGTCTCCTCCCTGTCTCCTCCTGTCTCCTCCTGTCTCCTCCTGTCTCCTCCTGTCTCCTCCTGTCTCCTCCTGTCTCCTCCCTGTCTCCTCCCTGTCTCCTCCCTGTCTCCTCCTGTCTCCTCCCTGTCTCCTCCCTGTCTCCTCCCTGTCTCCCCCTGTCTCCTCCCTGTCTCCTCCTGTCTCCTCCTGTCTCCTCCTGTCTCCTCCTGTCTCCTCCTGTCTCCTCCTGTCTCCTCCCTGTCTCCTCCTGTCTCCTCCTGTCTCCTCCTGTCTCCTCCCTGTCTCCTCCTGTCTCCTCCCTGTCTCCTCCTGTCTCCTCCTGTCTCCTCCTGTCTCCTCCTGTCTCCTCCTGTCTCCTCCCTGTCTCCTCCTGTCTCCTCCTGTCTCCTCCTGTCTCCTCCTGTCTCCTCCTGTCTCCTCCTGTCTCCTCCTGTCTCCTCCCTGTCTCCTCCTGTCTCCTCCCTGTCTCCTCGCTGTCTCCTCCTGTCTCCTCCCTGTCTCCTCCTGTCTCCTCCCTGTCTCCTCCCTGTCTCCTCCCTGTCTCCCTCTGTCTCCTCCCTGTCTCCTCCTGTCTCCTCCTGTCTCCTCCCTGTCTCCTCCCTGTCTCCTCCTGTCTCCTCCCTGTCTCCTCCCTGTCTCCTCCTGTCTCCTCCCTGTCTCCTCCCTGTCTCCTCCTGTCTCCTCCCTGTCTCCTCCCTGTCTCCTCCCTGTCTCCTCCTGTCTCCTCCCTGTCTCCTCCCTGTCTCCTCCCTGTCTCCTCCTGTCTCCTCCTGTCTCCTCCCTGTCTCCTCCCTGTCTCCTCCCTGTCTCCCTCTGTCTCCTCCCTGTCTCCTCCTGTCTCCTCCCTGTCTCCTCCCTGTCTCCTCCCTGTCTCCTCCTGTCTCCTCCCTGTCTCCTCCCTGTCTCCTCCCTGTCTCCTCCCTGTCTCCTCCTGTCTCCTCCTGTCTCCTCCCTGTCTCCTCCTGTCTCCTCCCTGTCTCCTCCTGTCTCCTCCTGTCTCCTCTTGTCTCCTCCCTGTCTCCTCCCTGTCTCCTCCCTGTCTCCTCCTGTCTCCTCCTGTCTCCTCCTGTCTCCTCCTGTCTCCTCCTGTCTCCTCCTGTCTCCTCCCTGTCTCCTCCTGTCTCCTCCTGTCTCCTCCCTGTCTCCTCCCTGTCTCCTCCTGTCTCCTCCCTGTCTCCTCCCTGTCTCCTCCCTGTCTCCTCCCTGTCTCCTCCTGTCTCCTCCCTGTCTCCTCCTGTCTCCTCCTGTCTCCTCCTGTCTCCTCCCTGTCTCCTCCCTGTCTCCTCCTGTCTCCTCCCTGTCTCCTCCTGTCTCCTCCTGTCTCCTCCTGTCTCCTCCTGTCTCCTCCTGTCTCCTCCCTGTCTCCTCCTGTCTCCTCCCTGTCTCCTCCTGTCTCCTCCCTGCCTCCTCCCTGTCTCCTCCCTGTCTCCTCCCTGTCTCCTCCCTGTCTCCTCCCTGTCTCCTCCTGTCTCCTCCTGTCTCCTCCCTGTCTCCTCCCTGTCTCCCCTCTGTCTCCTCCTGTCTCCTCCTGTCTCCTCCCTGTCTCCTCCCTGTCTCCTCCTGTCTCCTCCTGTCTCCTCCTGTCTCCTCCCTGTCTCCTCCTGTCTCCTCCCTGTCTCCTCCCTGTCTCCTCCTGTCTCCTCCTGTCTCCTCCCTGTCTCCTCCCTGTCTCCTCCTGTCTCCTCCCTGTCTCCTCCCTGTCTCCTCCTGTCTCGTCCCTGTCTCCTCCTGTCTCCTCCTGTCTCCTCCTGTCTCCTCCCTGTCTCCTCCTGTCTCCTCCTGTCTCCTCCTGTCTCCTCCCTGTCTCCTCCCTGTCTCCTCCTGTCTCCTCCCTGTCTCCTCCCTGTCTCCTCCTGTCTCCTCCTGTCTCCTCCTGTCTCCTCCTGTCTCCTCCTGTCTCCTCCCTGTCTCCTCCCTGTCTCCTCCTGTCTCCTCCTGTCTCCTCCCTGTCTCCTCCTGTCTCCTCCCTGTCTCCTCCTGTCTCCTCCTGTCTCCTCCCTGTCTCCTCCTGTCTCCTCCTGTCTCCTCCTGTCTCCTCCTGTCTCCTCCTGTCTCCTCCTGTCTCCTCCTGTCTCCTCCCTGTCTCCTCCTGTCTCCTCCTGTCTCCTCCCTGTCTCCTCCTGTCTCCTCCCTGTCTCCTCCCTGTCTCCTCCTGTCTCCTCCCTGTCTCCTCCTGTCTCCTCCTGTCTCCTCCTGTCTCCTCCCTGTCTCCTCCTGTCTCCTCCTGTCTCCTCCCTGTCTCCTCCCTGTCTCCTCCTGTCTCCTCCCTGTCTCCTCCTGTCTCCTCCTGTCTCCTCCTGTCTCCTCCTGTCTCCTCCTGTCTCCTCCCTGTCTCCTCCCTGTCTCCTCCTGTCTCCTCCCTGTCTCCTCCTGTCTCCTCCCTGTCTCCTCCTGTCTCCTCCTGTCTCCTCCTGTCTCCTCCTGTCTCCTCCTGTCTCCTCCTGTCTCCTCCCTGTCTCCTCCCTGTCTCCTCCTGTCTCCTCCCTGTCTCCTCCTGTCTCCTCCCTGTCTCCTCCTGTCTCCTCCCTGTCTCCTCCCTGTCTCCTCCTGTCTCCTCCCTGTCTCCTCCTGTCTCCTCCTGTCTCCTCCTGTCTCCTCCTGTCTCCTCCCTGTCTCCTCCTGTCTCCTCCCTGTCTCCTTCTGTCTCCTCCTGTCTCCTCCTGTCTCCTCCCTGTCTCCTCCTGTCTCCTCCTGTCTCCTCCTGTCTCCTCCTGTCTCCTCCCTGTCTCCTCCTGTCTCCTCCCTGTCTCCTCCCTGTCTCCTCCCTGTCTCCTCCCTGTCTCCTCCTGTCTCCTCCTGTCTCCTCCTGTCTCCTCCTGTCTCCTCCTGTCTCCTCCTGTCTCCTCCTGTCTCCTCCCTGTCTCCTCCTGTCTCCTCCCTGTCTCCTCCTGTCTCCTCCTGTCTCCTCCTGTCTCTTCCTGTCTCCTCCTGTCTCCTCCTGTCTCCTCCTGTCTCCTCCTGTCTCCTCCCTGTCTCCTCCCTGTCTCCTCCCTGTCTCCTCCTGTCTACTCCTGTCTCCTCCCTGTCTCCTCCCTGTCTCCTCCTGTCTCCTCCCTGTCTCCTCCCTGTCTCCTCCTGTCTCCTCCTGTCTCCTCCCTGTCTCCTCCTGTCTCCTCCCTGTCTCCTCCTGTCTCCTCCCTGTCTCCTCCTGTCTCCTCCTGTCTCCTCCTGTCTCCTCCTGTCTCCTCCCTGTCTCCTCCCTGTCTCCTCCTGTCTCCTCCCTGTCTCCTCCTGTCTCCTCCCTGTCTCCTCCCTGTCTCCTCCCTGTCTCCTCCTGTCTCCTCCTGTCTCCTCCCTGTCTCCTCCTGTCTCCTCCCTGTCTCCTCCTGTCTCCTCCTGTCTCCTCCTGTCTCCTCCTGTCTCCTCCTGTCTCCTCCTGTCTCCCCCCTGTCTCCTCCTGTCTCCTCCTGTCTCCTCCCTGTCTCCTCCTGTCTCCTCCTGTCTCCTCCCTGTCTCCTCCTGTCTCCTCCTGTCTCCTCCCTGTCTCCTCCCTGTCTCCTCCTGTCTCCTCCTGTCTCCTCCCTGTCTCCTCCTGTCTCCTCCCTGTCTCCTCCTGTCTCCTCCCTGTCTCCTCCTGTCTCCTCCTGTCTCCTCCCTGTCTCCTCCTGTCTCCTCCCTGTCTCCTCCTGTCTCCTCCCTGTCTCCTCCTGTCTCCTCCCTGTCTCCTCCCTGTCTCCTCCTGTCTCCTCCCTGTCTCCTCCTGTCTCCTCCTGTCTCCTCCCTGTCTCCTCCCTGTCTCCTCCTGTCTCCTCCTGTCTCCTCCCTGTCTCCTCCTGTCTCCTCCTGTCTCCTCCTGTCTCCTCCTGTCTCCTCCTGTCTCCTCCTGTCTCCTCCCTGTCTCCTCCCTGTCTCCTCCTGTCTCCTCCTGTCTCCTCCCTGTCTCCTCCCTGTCTCCTCCTGTCTCCTCCTGTCTCCTCCTGTCTCCTCCCTGTCTCCTCCCTGTCTCCTCCTGTCTCCTCCCTGTCTCCTCCTGTCTCCTCCCTGTCTCCTCCTGTCTCCTCCCTGTCTCCTCCTGTCTCCTCCCTGTCTCCTCCCTGTCTCCTCCTGTCTCCTCCCTGTCTCCTCCTGTCTCCTCCTGTCTCCTCCCTGTCTCCTCCTGTCTCCTCCTGTCTCCTCCTGTCTCCTCCTGTCTCCTCCTGTCTCCTCCCTGTCTCCTCCCTGTCTCCTCCCTGTCTCCTCCTGTCTCCTCCTGTCTCCCCCCTGTCTCCTCCTGTCTCCTCCTGTCTCCTCCCTGTCTCCTCCTGTCTCCTCCCTGTCTCCTCCTGTCTCCTCCTGTCTCCTCCCTGTCTCCTCCTGTCTCCTCCTGTCTCCTCCCTGTCTCCTCCTGTCTCCTCCTGTCTCCTCCCTGTCTCCTCCTGTCTCCTCCTGTCTCCTCCCTGTCTCCTACTGTCTCCTCCTGTCTCCTCCTGTCTCCTCCCTGTCTCCTCCTGTCTCCTCCCTGTCTCCTCCTGTCTCCTCCTGTCTCCTCCTGTCTCCTCCTGTCTCCTCCTGTCTCCTCCCTGTCTCCTCCTGTCTCCTCCTGTCTCCTCCCTGTCTCCTCCTGTCTTCTCCTGTCTCCTCCCTGTCTCCTCCCTGTCTCCTCCTGTCTCCTCCCTGTCTCCTCCCTGTCTCCTCCTGTCTCCTCCTGTCTCCTCCTGTCTCCTCCTGTCTCCTCCCTGTCTCCTCCTGTCTCCTCCTGTCTCCTCCCTGTCTCCTCCCTGTCTCCTCCCTGTCTCCTCCCTGTCTCCTCCTGTCTCCTCCTGTCTCCTCCCTGTCTCCTCCCTGTCTCCTCCTGTCTCCTCCCTGTCTCCTCCCTGTCTCCTCCCTGTCTCCTCCTGTCTCCTCCTGTCTCCTCCTGTCTCCTCCTGTCTCCTCCTGTCTCCTCCTGTCTCCTCCTGTCTCCTCCTGTCTCCTCCCTGTCTCCTCCTGTCTCCTCCTGTCTCCTCCTGTCTCCTCCTGTCTCCTCCTGTCTCCTCCCTGTCTCCTCCTGTCTCCTCCCTGTCTCCTCCCTGTCTCCTCCCTGTCTCCTCCTGTCTCCTCCCTATCTCCCCCCTGTCTCCTCCCCTGTCTCCCCCCTGTCTCCTCCCTGTCTCCTCCTGTCTCCTCCTGTCTCCTCCTGTCTCCTCCTGTCTCCTCCTGTCTCCTCCCTGTCTCCTCCTGTCTCCTCCCTGTCTCCTCCCTGTCTCCTCCCTGTCTCCTCCTGTCTCCTCCCTATCTCCCCCCTGTCTCCTCCTGTCTCCTCCTGTCTCCTCCCTGTCTCCTCCCTGTCTCCTCCTGTCTCCTCCCCTGTCTCCCCCCTGTCTCCTCCTGTCTCCTCCCTGTCTCCTCCTGTCTCCTCCTGTCTCCTCCCTGTCTCCTCCTGTCTCCTCCCTGTCTCCTCCTGTCTCCTCCTGTCTCCTCCCTGTCTCCTCCTGTCTCCTCCCTGTCTCCTCCCTGTCTCCTCCCTGTCTCCTCCTGTCTCCTCCTGTCTCCTCCCTGTCTCCTCCTGTCTCCTCCTGTCTCCTCCTGTCTCCTCCCTGTCTCCTCCCTGTCTCCTCCTGTCTCCTCCCTGTCTCCTCCTGTCTCCTCCCTGTCTCCTCCTGTCTCCTCCTGTCTCCTCCTGTCTCCTTCCTGTCTCCTCCCTGTCTCCTCCTGTCTCCTCCCTGTCTCCTCCCTGTCTCCTCCTGTCTCCTCCTGTCTCCTCCTGTCTCCTCCTGTCTCCTCCTGTCTCCTCCTGTCTCCTCCCTGTCTCCTCCCTGTCTCCTCCTGTCTCCTCCCTGTCTCCTCCTGTCTCCTCCTGTCTCCTCCCTGTCTCCTCCTGTCTCCTCCCTGTCTCCTCCTGTCTCCTCCTGTCTCCCCCCTGTCTCCTCCTGTCTCCTCCTGTCTCCTCCCTGTCTCCTCCTGTCTCCTCCTGTCTCCTCCTGTCTCCTCCTGTCTCCTCCTGTCTCCTCCTGTCTCCTCCCTGTCTCCTCCCTGTCTCCTACTGTCTCCTCCTGTCTCCTCCCTGTCTCCTCCTGTCTCCTCCTGTCTCCTCCTGTCTCTTCCTGTCTCCTCCTGTCTCCTCCTGTCTCCTCCTGTCTCCTCCTGTCTCCTCCCTGTCTCCTCCCTGTCTCCTCCCTGTCTCCTCCTGTCTACTCCTGTCTCCTCCCTGTCTCCTCCCTGTCTCCTCCTGTCTCCTCCTGTCTCCTCCTGTCTCCTCCTGTCTCCTCCTGTCTCCTCCCTGTCTCCTCCCTGTCTCCTCCCTGTCTCCTCCTGTCTCCTCCTGTCTCCTCCCTGTCTCCTCCTGTCTCCTCCTGTCTCCTCCTGTCTCCCCCCTGTCTCCTCCTGTCTCCTCCTGTCTCCTCCCTGTCTCCTCCTGTCTCCTCCTGTCTCCTCCCTGTCTCCTCCTGTCTCCTCCTGTCTCCTCCCTGTCTCCTCCCTGTCTCCTCCTGTCTCCTCCTGTCTCCTCCCTGTCTCCTCCTGTCTCCTCCCTGTCTCCTCCTGTCTCCTCCCTGTCTCCTCCTGTCTCCTCCTGTCTCCTCCCTGTCTCCTCCTGTCTCCTCCCTGTCTCCTCCCTGTCTCCTCCTGTCTCCTCCTGTCTCCTCCCTGTCTCCTCCTGTCTCCTCCTGTCTCCTCCTGTCTCCTCCTGTCTCCTCCTGTCTCCTCCTGTCTCCTCCCTGTCTCCTCCTGTCTCCTCCCTGTCTCCTCCCTGTCTCCTCCCTGTCTCCTCCTGTCTCCTCCCTGTCTCCTCCCTGTCTCCTCCCTGTCTCCTCCTGTCTCCTCCCTGTCTCCTCCTGTCTCCTCCCTGTCTCCTCCCTGTCTCCTCCTGTCTCCTCCTGTCTCCTCCTGTCTCCTCCCTGTCTCCTCCTGTCTCCTCCTGTCTCCTCCCTGTCTCCTCCCTGTCTCCTCCCTGTCTCCTCCTGTCTCCTCCCTGTCTCCTCCTGTCTCCTCCCTGTCTCCTCCCTGTCTCCTCCCTGTCTCCTCCTGTCTCCTCCCTGTCTCCTCCTGTCTCCTCCTGTCTCCTCCCTGTCTCCTCCTGTCTCCTCCTGTCTCCTCCTGTCTCCTCCTGTCTCCTCCTGTCTCCTCCCTGTCTCCTCCCTGTCTCCTCCTGTCTCCTCCTGTCTCCTCCTGTCTCCTCCTGTCTCCTCCCTGTCTCCTCCTGTCTCCTCCCTGTCTCCTCCTGTCTCCTCCTGTCTCCTCCTGTCTCCTCCCTGTCTCCTCCTGTCTCCTCCCTGTCTCCTCCCTGTCTCCTCCTGTCTCCTCCCTGTCTCCTCCTGTCTCCTCCCTGTCTCCTCCTGTCTCCTCCTTTCTCCTCCTGTCTCCTCCCTGTCTCCTCCTGTCTCCTCCTGTCTCCTCCCTGTCTCCTCCCTGTCTCCTCCTGTCTCCCCCCTGTCTCCTCCTGTCTCCTCCCTGTCTCCTCCTGTCTACTCCTGTCTCCTCCCTGTCTCCTCCCTGTCTCCTCCTGTCTCCTCCCTGTCTCCTCCCTGTCTCCTCCTGTCTCCTCCTGTCTCCTCCCTGTCTCCTCCTGTCTCCTCCCTGTCTCCTCCTGTCTCCTCCCTGTCTCCTCCTGTCTCCTCCTGTCTCCTCCTGTCTCCTCCTGTCTCCTCCCTGTCTCCTCCCTGTCTCCTCCTGTCTCCTCCCTGTCTCCTCCTGTCTCCTCCCTGTCTCCTCCCTGTCTCCTCCCTGTCTCCTCCTGTCTCCTCCTGTCTCCTCCCTGTCTCCTCCTGTCTCCTCCCTGTCTCCTCCTGTCTCCTCCTGTCTCCTCCTGTCTCCTCCTGTCTCCTCCTGTCTCCTCCTGTCTCCCCCCTGTCTCCTCCTGTCTCCTCCTGTCTCCTCCCTGTCTCCTCCTGTCTCCTCCTGTCTCCTCCCTGTCTCCTCCTGTCTCCTCCTGTCTCCTCCCTGTCTCCTCCCTGTCTCCTCCTGTCTCCTCCTGTCTCCTCCCTGTCTCCTCCTGTCTCCTCCCTGTCTCCTCCTGTCTCCTCCCTGTCTCCTCCTGTCTCCTCCCTGTCTCCTCCTGTCTCCTCCCTGTCTCCTCCTGTCTCCTCCCTGTCTCCTCCTGTCTCCTCCCTGTCTCCTCCCTGTCTCCTCCTGTCTCCTCCCTGTCTCCTCCTGTCTCCTCCTGTCTCCTCCCTGTCTCCTCCCTGTCTCCTCCTGTCTCCTCCTGTCTCCTCCCTGTCTCCTCCTGTCTCCTCCTGTCTCCTCCTGTCTCCTCCTGTCTCCTCCTGTCTCCTCCTGTCTCCTCCCTGTCTCCTCCCTGTCTCCTCCTGTCTCCTCCTGTCTCCTCCCTGTCTCCTCCCTGTCTCCTCCTGTCTCCTCCTGTCTCCTCCTGTCTCCTCCCTGTCTCCTCCCTGTCTCCTCCTGTCTCCTCCTGTCTCCTCCCTGTCTCCTCCTGTCTCCTCCCTGTCTCCTCCTGTCTCCTCCCTGTCTCCTCCTGTCTCCTCCCTGTCTCCTCCCTGTCTCCTCCTGTCTCCTCCCTGTCTCCTCCTGTCTCCTCCTGTCTCCTCCCTGTCTCCTCCTGTCTCCTCCTGTCTCCTCCTGTCTCCTCCTGTCTCCTCCTGTCTCCTCCCTGTCTCCTCCCTGTCTCCTCCCTGTCTCCTCCTGTCTCCTCCTGTCTCCCCCCTGTCTCCTCCTGTCTCCTCCTGTCTCCTCCCTGTCTCCTCCTGTCTCCTCCCTGTCTCCTCCTGTCTCCTCCTGTCTCCTCCCTGTCTCCTCCTGTCTCCTCCTGTCTCCTCCCTGTCTCCTCCTGTCTCCTCCTGTCTCCTCCCTGTCTCCTCCTGTCTCCTCCTGTCTCCTCCCTGTCTCCTACTGTCTCCTCCTGTCTCCTCCTGTCTCCTCCCTGTCTCCTCCTGTCTCCTCCCTGTCTCCTCCTGTCTCCTCCTGTCTCCTCCTGTCTCCTCCTGTCTCCTCCTGTCTCCTCCCTGTCTCCTCCTGTCTCCTCCTGTCTCCTCCCTGTCTCCTCCTGTCTTCTCCTGTCTCCTCCCTGTCTCCTCCCTGTCTCCTCCTGTCTCCTCCCTGTCTCCTCCCTGTCTCCTCCTGTCTCCTCCTGTCTCCTCCTGTCTCCTCCTGTCTCCTCCCTGTCTCCTCCTGTCTCCTCCTGTCTCCTCCCTGTCTCCTCCCTGTCTCCTCCCTGTCTCCTCCCTGTCTCCTCCTGTCTCCTCCTGTCTCCTCCCTGTCTCCTCCCTGTCTCCTCCTGTCTCCTCCCTGTCTCCTCCCTGTCTCCTCCCTGTCTCCTCCTGTCTCCTCCTGTCTCCTCCTGTCTCCTCCTGTCTCCTCCTGTCTCCTCCTGTCTCCTCCCTGTCTCCTCCTGTCTCCTCCTGTCTCCTCCTGTCTCCTCCTGTCTCCTCCTGTCTCCTCCCTGTCTCCTCCTGTCTCCTCCCTGTCTCCTCCCTGTCTCCTCCCTGTCTCCTCCTGTCTCCTCCCTATCTCCCCCCTGTCTCCTCCCCTGTCTCCCCCCTGTCTCCTCCCTGTCTCCTCCTGTCTCCTCCTGTCTCCTCCTGTCTCCTCCTGTCTCCTCCTGTCTCCTCCCTGTCTCCTCCTGTCTCCTCCCTGTCTCCTCCCTGTCTCCTCCCTGTCTCCTCCTGTCTCCTCCCTATCTCCCCCCTGTCTCCTCCTGTCTCCTCCCTGTCTCCTCCCTGTCTCCTCCTGTCTCCTCCCCTGTCTCCCCCCTGTCTCCTCCTGTCTCCTCCCTGTCTCCTCCTGTCTCCTCCTGTCTCCTCCCTGTCTCCTCCTGTCTCCTCCCTGTCTCCTCCTGTCTCCTCCTGTCTCCTCCCTGTCTCCTCCTGTCTCCTCCCTGTCTCCTCCCTGTCTCCTCCCTGTCTCCTCCTGTCTCCTCCTGTCTCCTCCCTGTCTCCTCCTGTCTCCTCCTGTCTCCTCCTGTCTCCTCCCTGTCTCCTCCCTGTCTCCTCCTGTCTCCTCCCTGTCTCCTCCTGTCTCCTCCCTGTCTCCTCCTGTCTCCTCCTGTCTCCTCCTGTCTCCTTCCTGTCTCCTCCCTGTCTCCTCCTGTCTCCTCCCTGTCTCCTCCCTGTCTCCTCCTGTCTCCTCCTGTCTCCTCCTGTCTCCTCCTGTCTCCTCCTGTCTCCTCCTGTCTCCTCCCTGTCTCCTCCCTGTCTCCTCCTGTCTCCTCCCTGTCTCCTCCTGTCTCCTCCTGTCTCCTCCCTGTCTCCTCCTGTCTCCTCCCTGTCTCCTCCTGTCTCCTCCTGTCTCCCCCCTGTCTCCTCCTGTCTCCTCCTGTCTCCTCCCTGTCTCCTCCTGTCTCCTCCTGTCTCCTCCTGTCTCCTCCTGTCTCCTCCTGTCTCCTCCTGTCTCCTCCCTGTCTCCTCCCTGTCTCCTACTGTCTCCTCCTGTCTCCTCCCTGTCTCCTCCTGTCTCCTCCTGTCTCCTCCTGTCTCTTCCTGTCTCCTCCTGTCTCCTCCTGTCTCCTCCTGTCTCCTCCTGTCTCCTCCCTGTCTCCTCCCTGTCTCCTCCCTGTCTCCTCCTGTCTACTCCTGTCTCCTCCCTGTCTCCTCCCTGTCTCCTCCTGTCTCCTCCTGTCTCCTCCTGTCTCCTCCTGTCTCCTCCTGTCTCCTCCCTGTCTCCTCCCTGTCTCCTCCCTGTCTCCTCCTGTCTCCTCCTGTCTCCTCCCTGTCTCCTCCTGTCTCCTCCTGTCTCCTCCTGTCTCCCCCCTGTCTCCTCCTGTCTCCTCCTGTCTCCTCCCTGTCTCCTCCTGTCTCCTCCTGTCTCCTCCCTGTCTCCTCCTGTCTCCTCCTGTCTCCTCCCTGTCTCCTCCCTGTCTCCTCCTGTCTCCTCCTGTCTCCTCCCTGTCTCCTCCTGTCTCCTCCCTGTCTCCTCCTGTCTCCTCCCTGTCTCCTCCTGTC
>NC_137684.1:32314566-32354566 GCF_963989245.1 Nansenia antarctica | reverse complement strand
GGTGTCATTTTCCATTATTGGCTTATTCTGAAGGTTACTAATTATGGGTCCACAGCCAAGTCCCACATTATGGGGCTAAACTAATAATGTCAGGATGAAGCTATCAGGGGATTAGAACATTCTACCCCTGTTTCAGTTGGTCAGGCAATCTACTCATTGAACAGCAAGAATTCATAGAATGTTCCATGACCAAATGTCCTCTCATGTAAGTATTTTATATAACTGTGTATGCTGTATACAACTCACATCCCTTCACTCGTCTCACTGTCTCTCAAGGTAAGAAAGAGAGAGAGGCCATGAGAGAAATCATGGACATGGCCATTTGGAAAGGCAATTACCCCACAGGGAAATTCACTGGAATCAATTGCTGGGCAGACCATGACATTTCTGAGAAAAGCCCTCGCTGGCTTGGTAAATGGTAATATTAGCTAATGGAGTTCTGCTCTGTCCATTTGCCTCCCCATCTCTTCTGCTGCCCTGTCAGGTGAACACATTTAGACACGGCCAGGCTGGTGACAATGATCAATGGCTCTGATCACTGTGTGTCTGCCACTGTATCTGATGGCATATTGGACAAGGGGTTTTATTGGCACATTGTTGCAACAAGGGAAGGAACAAATTTCACTATTTTGCAGAGGTATGACTATTCTATCTACTGAACTCTCTGAGTTCTACATCTCAACCTTATTTTAGCCTCTAGGACATTACTGGAAACAAATCAATCCCCAAATCAAACCCTGCTCTGAATCTGTTAACCTTTACCAGGGTGGCAGCCAGGCAGCACCAGACAGCACCAGACAGCACCAGACAGCACCAGACAGCACCAGGAAGCACCAGACAGCACCAGGCAGCACCAGACAGAACCAGACAGAACCAGACAGCACCAGGCAGCACCAGACAGCACCAGGCAGAACCAGACAGCACCAGACAGAACCAGACAGCACCAGACAGCACCAGACAGCACCAGGCAGCACCAGACAGCACCAGACAGCACCAGGCAGCACCAGACAGCACCAGGCAGCACCAGGCAGCACCAGACAGCACCAGACAGCACCAGACAGCACCAGGCAGCACCAGACAGCACCAGGCAGCACCAGACAGCACCAGACAGAACCAGACAGCACCAGACAGCACCAGACAGCACCAGGCAGCACCAGACAGCACCAGACAGAACCAGACAGCACCAGACAGCACCAGACAGCACCAGGCAGCACCAGACAGCACCAGACAGCACCAGGCAGCACCAGACAGCACCAGGCAGCACCAGGCAGCACCAGACAGCACCAGACAGCACCAGGCAGCACCAGACAGCACCAGGCAGCACCAGGCAGCACCAGGCAGCACCAGACAGCACCAGACAGCACCAGGCAGCACCAGACAGCACCAGGCAGAACCAGACAGCACCAGACAGAACCAGACAGAACCAGGCAGCACCAGACAGCACCAGACAGAACCAGACAGCACCAGACAGCACCAGACAGCACCAGACAGCACCAGACAGCACCAGACAGCACCAGACAGCACCAGACAGCACCAGGCAGCACCAGGCCATGTCAGACAGCACCATGCAGCACCAGACAGCACCAGACAGCACCAGGCAGCACCAGGCCCTGCTCCAGATTAGCCGCTGACGCATTTATCACGGGATGACAAATGAGCTGTCCTTCCAGATGCCTGATTACTTGACCTTTATTCCACACAAGCCAAGAGGGCCTGGCAGAGCTAAGTGGTGCCGCTGTCACACAGGGACCCGGTGGAGGGGGAGGGGGTGGAGGTGTCTATTACGATGCTACACCACGCGGCCAATTTAAACCTAAATTAACCATAAGTTATTAAGATTGCCTGTGGTCTGGCAAAGGAAATTGTTGCACTCTCATGAACAGGTAGGCCCCAGGTTAGAGCATCATTCTGTCTGTAGCAGAGCAGGGGGAGCATCATTCTGTCTGTAGCAGAGCAGGGGGAGCATCATTCTGTCTGTAGCAGAGCAGGGGGATGAGTAGGAAACATACAAAGCGAGGGAAGTAAATTGTTCGTTTAGGCGCCTGATTGGAGATCAGGATGTGTGGAGCGGTGTGTGTGTGTGTGTGTGTGTGTGAGTGTGTGAGTGTGTGTGATTGGAGATCAGGATGTGTGGAGCGGTGTGTGTGTGTGTGTTTGTGTGTTTGTGATTGGAGATCAGGATGTGTGGAGCGGTGTGTGTGTGTGATTGGAGATCAGGATGTGTGGAGCGGTGTGTGTGTGTGTGAGTGTGTGTGAGTGTGTATGTGTGTGTGTGATTGGAGATCAGGATGTGTGGAGCGTCTGGCCTGGTGCAGCTTTCCTCTGCTGCTCATCTCCTGAAGCTGTCTGGCTGTCAGAGGACATGTTGTCATTTACTGCTGCAATCCTGCGCTTTTCTTCCTACGGTGTTCTTGAAACCTGAAGCTGGTTCTGTGACAACAGCCTCTTATATGCAACAGCAGTTTCCAGTGATGAGATATAAGAAGACTCTGTCATTAAAGTATCAGTCTTCATTCATGCTGTACCTGACAGCTGAGACATTAGCGCAGGAGAAACACACAACCATGCACACACATACGACTGACAGTGTCATCTATATTAGTTTTACATTCTCTAATTTACAGCCTACAGAATTATTGCTCTACTGCCCCTTTCTGTCATTGTCTTTTTAAATCTAGTTTTGCTTAATTATATTGTTGTTTTATTCTGTTGTTGCTTTTTATTACATTGTTGTTTTTATTTGTATGTCCTATGCACCCACTACACCAAGTCAATTTGTGATTTTAGACAGAACAAATGGAAATGCCGCTATTTTGTGAGCACAATGATCCACAACAACAACAACAACAACAACAACAACAGCAACAGCGATAATGAAGAAGATGACCTCTTCCTCTCTGCTGCATCTGACCTCCTCCTCCTCTTCTCTGCTGCATCTGAACGGTCTGAAGCTGAAGGAAACTTCCTCTGTTCTCTGCAGGCAGAATAACGAGGTAGACAACATTGACAATGTGGATTATACAGTATTATACAGTATTAGACAGTATTATACAGTATTATACAGTATTATACAGTATTATACAGTATTATACAGTATTAGCCGACACTTTACAGCTTGGTCGGAAATAACATAATCTATGATCATTGATACACCAAATTTAAAAAGTACAAAGTAACATGTTTTGCATATAGTTTCCATGCTTTCATTGCCCAACTCAAAACTACTACCACTAGAATGTTCTAGATGCTTTTATAGTGCAGTGATGCTGGGGAAACTCTGTTAGTATTTTAAACGACACACTCAATATGACAAGATGACCTTTAAACATCCCACAGGCTGAGGGGCTTTGCAATCACCAGTTAGACGAGTCTGTCCCCAGAACCCCCGAGGCCTCGTAGGAAGACACATGTCTGTCCCCCAGAACCCCCGAGGCCTCGTAGGAAGACACATGTCTGTCCCCCAGAACCCCCGAGGCCTCGTAGGAAGACACATGTCTGTCCCCCAGAACCCCCGAGGCCTCGTAGGAAGACACATGTCTGTCCCCCCAGCTGCCAGCAGCAGCATCCGTGGGACACGACCGTCTCTGTATTCACAACGTGTCTGGGTGTTACACCCCCCCCCCCCCGCACAGCTCGTCAACTCAACACTGTTTGGATTTTGTGATTGACTGTGATGATTGTTGATTATGAGGAGGAATTCCAGCCATTTTCAATTGCCATTGTTGTGTCTGGTTAAATGTGCATTATGCTGTATCATAAAGAGAAGAGAGGCTGACATTGTAGATAAATAAAGTAAATAGTAAACTAAGAGATACACATACAGGTGCAACTCAAAAAATTAGAATATCGTGCAAAAGTTCATTTATTTCAGTAATTCAACTTAAAGGGTTAAACTTAGATATTATATAGACTCATTACATGCAAAGCGAGATATTTAAAGCCTTTATTTGTTATACATTTGATGATTATGAATGAATGAATGAATGAATGGACTTTATTGTCATTGCTACAGTACAGGTACCAAACAACGACATTTAGGAGGGGTGGCTCCCCTGGTGTTAGGAAAGGGAAAAAGAAAAAAAAAACACAAGAAGGTAAGGAGCTGGTTTACATTATGGCTTACAGCTTATGAAAACCCCAAATTAAATATCTCAGAAATGTTTAATATTACATGAAATCAATAAGAAAAGGATGTTAAATACAGAAATGTCAGCCCTCTGAAAAGAATAATCATGCATATGTACAATGCAATGAGTCTATATAATATTTAAGTTTAACCCTTTAAGTTGAATTACTGAAATGAATGGACTTTTGCACGATATTCACATTTTTTTAGTTGCACCTGTAAGGGTTCCCTAAATGTTGTTATTGTGTAGAATGAGACCATGAAAATCATTAGGCCTGCGGCCTCGTGCCTACGACCGAATCACAGCCGTGCTGATATTCAGTATAACACACTCCCTCTCGTGTGATATTGCTTAATTGAAAAATGTCCATCAAGACAGAGTTCTGACAGACAGAGTTCTAACAGAGTTCTGACAGACAGAGTTCTGATAGACAGAGTTCTGACAGACAGAGTTCTGACAGACAGAGTTCTGATAGACAGAGTTCTGACAGACAGAGTTCTGACAGACAGAGTTCTGACAGACAGAGTTCTAACAGAGTTCTGATAGACAGAGTTCTGATAGACAGAGTTCTGACAGACAGAGTTCTGACAGACAGAGTTCTGACAGAGTTCTGATAGACAGAGTTCTGATAGACAGAGTTCTAACAGAGTTCTGATAGACAGAGTTCTAACAGAGTTCTGACAGACAGAGTTCTAACAGAGTTCTGATAGACAGAGTTCTGATAGACAGAGTTCTGACAGACAGAGTTCTGATAGACAGAGTTCTGACAGACAGAGTTCTGATAGACAGAGTTCTGATAGACAGAGTTCTGACAGACAGAGTTCTGACAGAGTTCTGATAGACAGAGTTCTGATAGACAGAGTTCTGATAGACAGAGTTCTAACAGAGTTCTGACAGACAGAGTTCTAACAGACAGAGTTCTGATAGACAGAGTTCTGACAGACAGAGTTCTGATAGACAGAGTTCTAACAGAGTTCTGACAGACAGAGTTCTGATAGACAGAGTTCTGATAGACAGAGTTCTGATAGACAGAGTTCTGACAGACAAAGTTCTGACAGACAAAGTTCTGATAGACAGAGTTCTGACAGACAGAGTTCTGACAGACAGAGTTCTGATAGACAGAGTTCTGACAGACAGCGTTCTGATAGACAGAGTTCTAACAGAGTTCTGATAGACAGAGTTCTGACAGACAGAGTTCTGATAGACAGAGTTCTGACAGACAGAGTTCTGACAGACAGAGTTCTGACAGACAGAGTTCTGATAGACAGAGTTCTGACAGACAGAGTTCTAACAGAGTTCTGACAGACAGAGTTCTGATAGACAGAGTTCTGACAGACAGAGTTCTGACAGACAGAGTTCTGACAGACAGAGTTCTGACAGACAGAGTTCTGATAGACAGAGTTCTGACAGACAGAGTTCTGATAGACAGAGTTCTGATAGACAGAGTTCTGACAGACAGAGTTCTGATAGACAGAGTTCTGACAGACAGAGTTCTGACAGACAGAGTTCTGATAGACAGAGTTCTGACAGACAGAGTTCTGATAGACAGAGTTCTGATAGACAGAGTTCTGACAGAGTTCTGATAGACAGAGTTCTGATAGACAGAGTTCTGATAGACAGAGTTCTGACAGAGTTCTGACAGACAGAGTTCTGACAGACAGAGTTCTGATAGACAGAGTTCTAACAGACAGAGTTCTGACAGACAGAGTTCTAACAGACAGAGTTCTGACAGACAGAGTTCTGACAGACAGAGTTCTGACAGACAGAGTTCTGACAGAGTTCTGATAGACAGAGTTCTGATAGACAGAGTTCTGACAGGCAGAGTTCTAACAGACAGAGTTCTGATAGACAGAGTTCTAACAGAGTTCTGACAGACAGAGTTCTAACAGAGTTCTGACAGACAGAGTTCTGACAGACAGAGTTCTAACAGACAGAGTTCTGATAGACAGAGTTCTGACAGACAGAGTTCTGACAGACAGAGTTCTAACAGAGTTCTGACAGACAGAGTTCTGATAGACAGAGTTCTGATAGACAGAGTTCTGATAGACAGAGTTCTGACAGACAGAGTTCTGATAGACAGAGTTCTAACAGAGTTCTGACAGACAGAGTTCTGACAGACAGAGTTCTAACAGACAGAGTTCTAACAGAGTTCTAACAGAGTTCTGACAGACAGAGTTCTGATAGACAGAGTTCTGATAGACAGAGTTCTGATAGACAGAGTTCTGACAGAGTTCTGACAGACAGAGTTCTGACAGACAGAGTTCTGAGAGAGTTTCTGTGCGCCAATCTCTTCCCCTCATTTCCATTTCAATCACAGGTTTCCGTCTCAGAGGAATAAAGATCTCCTCATCAACCCCAGTTTGGGCTGAGAACTGACTGATGGGGAGGAGAGGGATTTTATTTTTTTTTTATTTTTTTTTAAGTCAACAGACTTTTGTTATCAGTCGTTTGTAATCTTCGACAACGCCCCAGGATATCTGACCTGTCTGTCTGAGTATGATGATTGCTTTAAATATCAGGCTATTGTCTCTTTAGCTAATGATTGCTATCAATTATTAATAGGTAGATTTTCGAGAAGAATAATCACAGGCGTTATATATATTTCAATATGGTGTTCTATTTCAACACTGGGTTATTTCAGACAGAATTACTCAGAGTGCAAAAGGACCAGCGTGATGAAGTGGTCATTTGTTCCCTCTCAGACTCTCAGACTTGTCAGGTTGAGGGATTTTCGAGGGAATGGATCTTGGACAGTTAGTGAGCTTTTATTTAAATCAGCGTGTTTGTCGTTGTCATGACGACGCCTCCCTGGGCGGCTGGGGTTTCAGATCTCCATTCTGGCTGCCAACGTTTCTGAGACGCCGCTCTCTGTGGTAAATAACATCTCATCCCAAAAGCCCAATACTGCTCCCCTGGCACAACCTGCTACAAAGACCAGTTACATACTGTTGATGCCTCCTCTTCTTAGCAGTTCAATAGCTGCAGTAACTTCTGACTTTCAGATGGCTAATCCTTGTCTTTTTGCCAATTCCTGTCTTTCTAAACTTCTAGTCTTTAACTGAACACACTAACTAACTCCAAGTCACAAACTTTCCCCTAGTTTATTTCATCAACGGGAGGCACAGGCCGCATCCACACAGGCCGCATCCACACATATACGTATATAAAGACCATTCATTCATAAGAACCTTTTCAGTTTGAAGGTCTGAGGAGGATAACTCCACCTGCCAGACTCAACTGTGTCCCAGTGCTAACTTGGCTCAAGCCAATCAGAGAGCCAGTGAGAGAGAGAGCCAGTGAGAGAGGGTTAGGGTTAGGGCCAATCAGAGAGCCAGTGAGAGAGGGTTAGGCATCTGAACGTTGTTGTATCAGTAATGGTTGTTGGTAAAACCCTTTAGAAGATATGGCCCATCATGACATCATCATACTCCCTGCCATCATGACATCATCATACTCCCTGCCATCATGACATCATCATACTCCCTGCCATCATGACATCATCATACTCCCTGCCATCATGACATCATCATACTCCATGCCATCATGACATCATCATACTCCATGCCATCATGACATCATCATACTCCCTGCCATCATGACATCATCATACTCCCTGCCATCATGACATCATCATACTCCCTGCCATCATGACATCATCATACTCCCTGCCATCATGCCATCATCATACTCCCTGCCATCATCACATCACCATACTCCCTGCCATCATGACATCATCATACTCCCTGCCATCATGACATCATCATACTCCCTGCCATCATGACATCATCATACTCCCTGCCATCATGACATCATCATACTCCCTGCCATCATGACATCATCATACTCCCTGCCATCATGACATCATCATACTCCCTGCCATCATGACATCATCATACTCCCTGCCATCATGACATCATCATACTCCCTGCCATCATCACATCATCATACTCCCTGCCATCATCACATCATCATACTCCCTGCCATCATCACATCATCATACTCCCTGCCATCATGACATCATCATACTCCCTGCCATCATGACATCATCATACTCCCTGCCATCATGACATCATCATACTCCCTGCCATCATCATACTCCCTGCCATCATCATACTCCCTGCCATCATGACATCATCATACTCCCTGCCATCATCACATCATCATACTCCCTGCCATCATGACATCATCATACTCCCTGCCATCATGACATCATCATACTCCCTGCCATCATCACATCATCATACTCCCTGCCATATGTTCATATTTCAGCAGTGACCTGTCTTGTTTGGCTGGCAGCATTCTGTCTATTTTCTCCATAATGGAATAGAGTGGTGAGCCACGGACCCCCCTTGGGGACGATAACATTTCTACAGCTATTATTACTATTATATATTATTATTACTATTATATATTATTATTACTATTATATATTATTATTACTATTATATATTATTATTACTATTATATATTATTATTACTATTATATATTATTATTACTATTATATATTACTATTACTATTATATATTATTATTACTATTATATATTATTATTACTATTATATATTATTATTACTATTATATATTATTATTACTATTATATATTATTATTACTATTATATATTACTATAACTATTATGACTTCTACAGAGACTAGCAGCAACAACAAGTGTTCATGGTAAAGGAAGTGTGACACCTGACCAGCATGACCCCATCTCACTGTGATCACATGACCCCACCTCACTGTGATCACATGACACCATCTCACTGTGATCACATGACACCACCTCACTGTGATCACATGACCCCATCTCACTGTGATCACATGACCCCACCTCACTGTGATCACATGACCCCATCTCACTGTGATCACATGACCCCACCTCACTGTGATCACATGACACCATCTCACTGTGATCACATGACCCCATCTCACTGTGATCACATGACACCACCTCACTGTGATCACATGACCCCATCTCACTGTGATCACATGACCCCACCTCACTGTGATCACATGACCCCACCTCACTGTGATCACATGACACCATCTCACTGTGATCACATGACACCATCTCACTGTGATCACATGACACCATCTCACTGTGATCACATGACACCATCTCACTGTGATCACATGACACCATCTCACTGTGATCACATGACACCATCTCACTGTGATCACATGACACCATCTCACTGTGATCACATGACACCATCTCACTGTGATCACATGACACCATCTCACTGTGATCACATGACCCCATCTCACTGTGATCACATGACCCCACCTCACTGTGATCACATGACCCCATCTCACTGTGATCACATGACCCCATCTCACTGTGATCACATGACCCCATCTCACTGTGATCACATGACCCCACCTCACTGTGATCACATGACCCCACCTCACTGTGATCACATGACCCCATCTCACTGTGATCACATGACACCATCTCACTGTGATCACATGACACCATCTCACTGTGATCACATGACACCATCTCACTGTGATCACATGACCCCATCTCACTGTGATCACATGACCCCACCTCACTGTGATCACATGACCCCATCTCACTGTGATCACATGACCCCATCTCACTGTGATCACATGACACCATCTCACTGTGATCACATGAGCCCACCTCACTGTGATCACATGACCCCATCTCACTGTGATCACATGATCCCATCTCACTGTGATCACATGACCCCACCTCACTGTGATCCGCCTTGTAGTCTCAGTAACAGAAGAGGTGAAAAGGTGAGGTGAGATGAGATTAGGTGAGATGAGGTGAGATGAGGTGAGGCACAAATGAATAAATACTTTCGTAACCCAGCTTCTACGTCTGCAGAGCCCTCCTCCTCCTCCTCCTCCTCTCACCTTTCAGTCTGCAGAGCCCTCCTCCTCCTCTCACCTTTCAGTCTGCAGAGCCCTCCTCCTCCTCCTCCTCTCACCTTTCAGTCTGCAGAGCCCTCCTCCTCCTCCTCCTCTCACCTTTCAGTCTGCAGAGCCCTCCTCCTCCTCCTCCTCTCACCTTTCAGTCTGCAGAGCCCTCCTCCTCCTCCTCCTCTCACCTTTCAGTCTGCAGAGCCCTCCTCCTCCTCCTCCTCTCACCTTTCAGTCTGCAGAGCCCTCCTCCTCCTCCTCCTCCTCCTCCTCCTCCTCCTCTCACCTTTCAGTCTGCAGAGCCCTCCTCCTCCTCCTCCTCCTCCTCTCACCTTTCAGTCTGCAGAGCCCTCCTCCTCCTCCTCCTCTCACCTTTCAGTCTGCAGAGCCCTCCTCCTCCTCCTCCTCCTCCTCCTCTCACCTTTCAGTCTGCAGAGCCCTCCTCCTCCTCCTCCTCCTCTCACCTTTCAGTCTGCAGAGCCCTCCTCCTCCTCCTCCTCCTCTCACCTTTCAGTCTGCAGAGCCCTCCTCCTCCTCCTCCTCTCACCTTTCAGTCTGCAGAGCCCTCCTCCTCCTCCTCCTCCTCTCACCTTTCAGTCTGCAGAGCCCTCCTCCTCCTCCTCCTCCTCCTCTCACCTTTCAGTCTGCAGAGCCCTCCTCCTCCTCCTCCTCTCACCTTTCAGTCTGCAGAGCCCTCCTCCTCCTCCTCCTCCTCTCACCTTTCAGTCTGCAGAGCCCTCCTCCTCCTCCTCTCACCTTTCAGTCTGCAGAGCCCTCCTCCTCCTCCTCCTCCTCCTCCTCTCACCTTTCAGTCTGTAGAGCCCTCCTCCTCCTCCTCTCACCTTTCAGTCTGTAGAGCCCTCCTCCTCCTCCCCCTCTCACCTTTCAGTCTGTAGAGCCCTCCTCCTCCTCCTCCTCCTCTCACCTTTCAGTCTGCAGAGCCCTCCTCCTCCTCCTCCTCCTCCTCTCACCTTTCAGTCTGCAGAGCCCTCCTCCTCCTCCCCCTCTCACCTCCCCCCCCATGTTTCATTTCTGTTCTGTCAGGATTATGTTTCTCGCCTCCTACTTTTCAACAAAGAGGAACAATAATCCTCCCTGTAATTAAAATGAGAACATTGGAAAGGGAGGAACCCTGTACGTAGGGTTATAACCCTAACCCTAACCCAACCCCTTCATACTGACCACAGAGCAGAATGATGCAAGTAGTTTCACCTCAACACCCTAACCCTAACCCACAACACATCAATGTCTGTTCAGTTCAGATGGTGAGGAGATTCTAACCCTGTTCAGTTCAGATGGTGAGGAGATTCTAACCCTCACAGTTCAGATGGTGAGGAGATTCTAACCCTAACCCTAACCCTAACCCTGAGGAGATCCTGACCCTCACCATGAAGACTTTCATTATTCTCAGCTGTCGTCGTCGTTGTGACGTATTTCATCCTTCTGCGCTGCAGCAGAACCACAGATGGCCTCTGCTCGTTGTTTTATTTACACTTTGTCTCAAACCAAACCAAGCAAAGGGACATATCAAAACAATGGTCTTTTCCAGCCCTCTATTAGTGGATGAATGTGTAATTGGTTAATACGTCAACACTGCAGATTGACGCGCCATCTTTAATTATTAATTAAAAGCGACCCGCCATCTTTAATTATTAATTAAAAACACAAGTACAAACAAGCAGCAGAGTTATGAGGAGGAGCGTTATCATGGAGAGAGAGGGATAGATGTAGGGTTCATTTTCTCACTGTCAGCTGGGTGAAGATGAGGGATTATCTGAAGCGGGTGCTACGTGTCAGGGAAATGCCAGCTGTCCGTCACAGCTGTAACCGTTAACAACCAAAGTGAGATTGATGATTCCCTCCACAACGCCTTCCCTCCTCCTCCACTGCTGAGTTCCTCACAGATCCAGTAATGGAACCTGTCCGTCACGACCCCTGCCTGGACGTCTGGGTCTGAAGGCGTCTGGGAAGTAGAGAGACGCTTGGCTGGATGCCAGCCTGAAAACAACTAATACATACATATATATATACCCTAACCCTATATACATACATATATATACCCTATATACATATACATACCCTATATATATACCCTATACCCTAACCCTATATACGTATATATATATATACACTAATACAGGGGTCACCAACACGGTGCCCGCGGGCACCAGGTCGCCCCCAAAGACCACTTGAGTCGCCCGCAGGCCTGTTCTAAAAATAGCACAACTGACTAGTGAGCTGCGTCTAAAATGTATATATTATTTATTCTGTTGCTATTCTTTTTTAATCACACTTGCATTCATATAGATTGACAATATCTTAAAAATATGTTTATTATACATAAGTTTAGATAGGTTTAGGTGAACTCTGACCTACTCTAGTTCTAACGTCAGTATTGTGCGCGTGACAAGTGGAGAGTAAGTTGGCGGGCGCAGCGAAGATGGGTGCTTAATGCAGTTTAGTACCCCAAAAACATGGCAGAAAAAAGAAAGAAAACGTATCACTTTCACAACGAATGGGAGGAGGAGTTCTTTTTTACGACTGTGAAAGAAACCTGCGTGTGTCTCATTTGCGGGGCGACTGTGGCCACGGCAAAGCGGCACAATGTGGAGAGACACTTCACTACCTGTCACAAAAGCTACCATGCTAACTACCCACCAGGGAGCGCACTACGGGCAGAAAAAGCCCGCGAGCTAAAGGCAGCTTTGGGTAAGCAACAGTCTTTTTTTCACGAGGCCGGCGAAAAAGTCACAAAAAGCAACCGAAGCCTCGTTTAGAGCAACAACATTTTTGATCAAGAAGAAGAAGGCATTTTCAGACGGAGAAGTTGTCAAAGAAGCAATGCTTATAATTGCTAACACTGTACTAAAAGACGAGGAAAATGGAACCGATCTAATCTCCACTCTCTCCGACATCCAACTGGGGGCATCTACGATGGCTAGACGAGTGTCAGCTATGTCTGGTAACTTGGCCGATCAGCTGGACCAGGATCTGGCTAAGTGCAGCTGGTTTAGCGTCCAGTGCGACGAGTCCGTGGACAGCAGCAGTACAGCGCAGCTGTCGGTTTTCATCCGGATGGTGTTTGAAGATTTCTCCACAAGAGAAGAACTAAGTTAGTAGATGTAGAACACACACATTTGAATACTTTATTTGGTTCCACAAATTATATTATACAAACAGGGAATCAAATATTTCGGGGCTAAGCAGCACTGAACACTTAAGGGTACACATAACACCTCCTTCTCCACACGGCCAAGCTGCCAATAATAGCTGAGACAGAGCAAAATTTGGCAACCTGTTTGGCCTTTCTTTTAGACATTGCAGCAATTCTCAGACCCCTCATGGTGCATTTATATACATGGCCCAGACTTCCAAATACAAGTATGCTGAATTTGCACTTGTACCCAAAGCTGGTTATCGTACCAAGCAGTGGTTGGTATTTGATATACTTGTCCTGGAAAGTCTGGTCCATGTACAGGTCAAAGGGGCAGCCTACTTCTACAATCAGCACCTCCTTGTGGCTGGTGTCAACAAAGACAACATCAGGTGTATTTGGGATGTTGGAAAAAACATCATTGGCAAAACCAAACCACTCTGGTAACACTCTGGCATGCTTGTACATAGCTGCGCTAGATGGTAAGATGTTTTGTACTGTATCAGACACAATGTCCACAATACGGTCATGACGAGCTATGTACAGGTGTTTGTATGCATTACATCCATTTGTTATGTGTGCAATGGACTCTAGGTGTTGTGAATCCTGATGGTTTAAACAGAATGGACTGTGAGTGTGGGGATACCAGGTGGACAGATTGTACTTGGTCGGTAATACCTGCAGTCTTGCTTTGATGGTGAATTTCAGAACATCCTCACCAACAGCGACGTTCTTATACACTGAGTGTGAGACTGAGTGGTCAGCGAACTGCAAACAGGCTAGCTTTCCCTGTAGTCTGAGTCCACACCAGTGCTGCCTGATCTCAGACTGCTTCAGGCTGAGCAGAACCCTCCTTGCAGAGTCTCTGTGCAGTCCGACAGTCTCTTCCTGCGGTGTTGTGATGTCGGCCTTCACAATCACACAGGGGTCTGTGATCACCTCATCAGAGACAGGGACTTCAGTCTGTGTGTTAAGTTCTGTCCATCTTAGCTGAACTCCAGTCTGGTTGCAGAGGTCATTGAGATCCGGCCAGTCAGACCAGACCCCGAAGCCCTTGGCCTGGGAATCCAGTTTCCCAGAGTCTTTCCTCCTGAAGCCGAGGAAGTCGTTCTGGTGTGCGCTGGCCAGGGGGATCTTCCTTCTGCGTAGATCCAGTAGGAGAGAGGCCCTGGCCATTTCTCTAACGGTGGCATCGTCATTGTTAAGCATGTGGAGCAGGTGGGCTAGCCTGGTGGCTATGTAGGCCCACTCGACATTGGGGACTCCCAGCCCTCCCTCTCCACATGGGAGAAAGATCATGCCCCGTGTGGAGTGTGTGTTGAGGCCCACACACACACACACACACATACATACACGCACACGCACACAGACCACCCCTGCGCCCATGAAATGTAAACGATGACAAGCTGCTGTCCACAGCGTTACATGAGGTCGCAAGAGGACAAGTCAACAGTCAAGTTCAGTTCACAGCCATAACCAAAAACACTAGACACTAAACATGTCATCTGAACAAATCATTGCAATCGTCATGGATGACAAAACCTTCAACGTGAACAAAAATAAGTTGATTGAAAAAAGCGACTACTTCCGTGCACTGTACAGTTCTGGGATGCGAGAGTCCAGAGAGGATTCCGTCCAGCTACAAGGACTGAGCGTGCCCGGGCTGGAACTGGTCCTGGAGTTCATCAACACGTCCAAAGTGCAGGTGGTCAACGAGACACTAGAAGACCTGATCGAGACAGCATCTTTCCTGCAAGTCACCTCGATCCTAAAAGTCCTCACGTCGGAAATCCGACAGGACAACTGCGTGGAACTCTACAGCCTTTCCGAGGTATACGGAACACACGACCTCCGCAAAGCCTGCCTCAAAGACATGAGCTGTCACTACCACCCGATGGTGCGGAGGCCCGAGCTGTCACTACCACCCGATGGTGCGGAGGCCCGAGCTGTCACTACCACCCGATGGTGCGGAGGCCCGAGTTCACTGTCACTACCACCCGATGGTGCGGAGGCCCGAGCTGTCACTACCACCCGATGGTGCGGAGGCCCGAGCTGTCACTACCACCCGATGGTGCGGAGGCCCGAGCTGTCACTACCACCCGATGGTGCGGAGGCCCGAGCTGTCACTACCACCCGATGGTGCGGAGGCCCGAGGTCGGTAACTTAGTGCTGCTTGCTGCCCCTGACAAAGACACAGAAACAAAGCAGCACCAGATATGTAACCAACAACATATTTGACTGGTTCTCTTTCATAATATGCCTATTAATAAGTCATGTAACTATGGCAGTGAAATACCATCATGATGAGAAATACTCATGTATGCATAACGATCATTAGCAGTACACTGTGATGAAGATGGAAGTCTGTATATTAAAATGTAAATGACTCCCATATTGAGGACTATTTGCATGTTAATAGTTATCTTTTTATATCTCAGCTTATGTATCAGACTCAGCATGACATCCAAAATAATATTTTTGCCTTACTGCAAATGTACTGTAGCTAGGGTTGTATTATTAGATCACATTATAACATGAAGTCTATTATATGATGTGCACTTCTTCTGAGAAGAGAAACTGCTTCATTGATCCAGCTACATAGAGGTATAGATCCAAAGGCCACTTCATTAGATTCGAACATCACATTTACATAGACATGGTTTACCTTCCAGAGAATGATGTCTTTAATAATGCAACGTCCTGGTAAGTCCCAATGATGTCTTTATTAGAACTGGTTACCTGCTGTGCATTTGTGGCTTTCTTACAGCCAAGATGGAACCTTTTGGTTTATGTTTCCATACATCTTTCTCTTCCCTGAAGGGCAATTCATGTTCTGCATTAAAAACATCACAGGATCTTGAGCAACAACATACTAAATAAACAGGAATGGGATTGTAAGTCAATACGGCAGCATGATGTCTACTGTCCCAGCATCTGCCCTGATGGAGGTTCAGAAATGCAAATGCTGCATATTAGGCTAGCTAGATAAAGATGCTAGGCTAGCTAGATAAAGATGCTACATCTTAGGCTAGCTAGATAAAGATGCTGTATGCTAGGCTAGCTAGATAAAGATGCTACATGCTAGGCTAGCTAGATAAAGATGTTAGGCTAGCTAGATAAAGATGTTAGGCTAGCTAGATAAAGATGCTAGGCTAGCTAGATAAAGATGCTAGGCTAGCTAGATAAAGATGTTAGGCTAGCTAGATAAAGATGCTAGGCTAGCTAGATAAAGATGTTGCAGGGCTGCCAAGTTTCACCAAAAGTTTGGAGTGAGATTTTTTGGCGGTGGAGCGACCCAAAACTGTGCACGTTTTGGCAGCGGCGGCCCCTCTCTCCCACCCAATTATTTGTGCTAGTTTCCTGCAATTTTATATGTTGTTCATAATAAACCAGCACAAGAAATGAAAATGAAAAAAACAGACTGACAAATTCCATTCGCGAACTAGATCGCCGATATGCCACTAACCCTAGGCCAGAGCTATATAAAGAGCGTATGAGCGCACAGACTGAATTCAACCTACTAACATCGAAGCACGAAGAACGCATGCTCCAGCAATCACGGGGGAACTATTATGAATACGGTGAGAAAGCAAGCCGCTTACTGGCACACCAGCTGAAACAGCAAACAGCGTCTCGTCTTATATCTCAAATTAAAGACAACTCAAACAATCTGTTGACTTCCCCCACCGAAATCAATGCTACATTCGAACTATTTTATTCAACTCTATATAAATCTCACTCTCCGACAAATTCTAATAACATGAAGCAATTTTTTGATAAATTACAGACACCCACAATTGCACCTGATATTGCAAAAAAATTAGATGCCCCATTAAACCTAACCGAAATTACCAAAGCAATTAAAGAAATGCAGAATAATAAATCCCCTGGACCAAATGGGTATCCAGCTGAATTTTTAAAAAAATTCTGCGATAAATTGGCTCCATTACTTTTAGACACTTTCAATGAATCTTTTCACTTGGGAAAACTCCCACCCACATTAACTCAAGCTTCAATCTCTTTAATACTTAAGAAAGACAAAGACCCCACTCAGTGCGGATCTTACAGACCTATATCTCTTTTGAATGTCGATGGAAAGGTGCTGGCAAAGGTGCTCTCAAGTCGAATTGAGACAGTCATTCCCGACATAATCTCTGAAACACAGACCGGTTTTATTAAAGGCCGTTACTCATTTTTTAATATTCGGACTTTAATGAATATTATTTATTCCGATCAATCTTCTAAAGTCCCAGAGATAGTGATATCGTTGGATGCCGAAAAGGCCTTCGATAGAGTAGAGTGGGAATATCTGTTTAGCACACTTAAGATATTCGGCTTTCCCGAAAGTTTCATCGCCTGGATTCGCCTATTGTATACTGACCCCCAATCCTGTGTATGTACCAACAATACTCGATCTAAATACTTCACTCTTTCACGGGGCACTCGCCAGAGGTGCCCTCTGAGTCCCCTTTTATTTGCCATAGCGATTGAACCCCTTTCAATTACTCTACGGACCTCCCCTCTGATGCAAGGTATTAGACGGGGGGACGTAGAACATCGTATCTCGCTTTACGCGGACGACCTTCTACTTTATGTCGGGAACCCTATGGCCAACATCCCCAATATAATTTCTATTTTAGATAACTTCAGCTCCTTTTCCGGATACAAAATAAACTATCAAAAGAGTGTATGCTTCCCAGTTAACTCCCTGGCGACACAATTAAAACAGGCTGACATCCCTTTTTCCTTCTCTCAGTCAGGATTCAAATATCTTGGTGTAAACATTACCCGTTCATACTCAGCCCTTTTTCCTGAAAATTTTGACCAATTAATAACTCAAACTAAAAAAGATCTCCTGAGATGGAACAAGCTTCCTCTAACACTTACAGGTAGGATTAACTCGGTAAAAATGACAATACTCCCCAAATTCCTATATTTATTTCAGTCAATCCCTATATTCTTACCAAAATCTTTTTTTCAAAATCTAAACAAACTGATCTCTTCGTTCATTTGGGCAGACAAGCGGCCAAGAATTAATATAAGGATACTACAGGATCAGAAACAGAACGGCGGCCTTGCGCTCCCCAACTTTTTATACTATTATTGGGCAGCAAACATCCATAAGCTCCTTTACTGGTACCATACCTCAGAGGCCCCATGGTATGTAATAGAGGAAACATCTTGTACAGGAACCTCGCTATCTGCTCTGCTATGTTCTCCCTATCCCTCTACTCCTGTTTCCCGATACTCAAAGAATCCTATTGTCATAGCTTCTCTGAAAAGTTGGTTCCAATTCCGTCGCTACTTTAAATTCTCCCCCACTTCAACTTTAGGACCAGTCTCCGCAAACCATTTGTTCCCACCATCCACGATAGATACCGCCTTCTCATTATGGAAGAGGAAGGGAATAAGAAATATTAGGGATCTGTACTATGAGGGAACTTTCTCCACATTTGAACACTTACTGGACAAATACAATCTGCCACGGCACCATCAATTCCGATACTTCCAGATCCGCAATTTTGTTAAGTCCCAATTCCCAGAATTTCCTTCAGTACCGGCCCTGTCACCATGGGAAGAATTATTCAAACTTAAACCCTCGAACAACTCACACATTTCTCATATTCATGGTCTTCTTATGACTTTTGGGGAACAAATCCCCCTCAAATCTAGATCAGCCTGGGAAGAGGAGTTGGGAAGGAGTTTCGAGGATGACTGGTGGAGGGAGGCAATTAGTAGAATCAATTCTACTACTTCATGTGCAAGACTGGGCCTCATCCAATTCAAGGTGTTCCACAGGCTCCACTATTCTAAAGCCAGACTGACAGAAATATTCCCAGAACTGGATGACAAATGTGATCGGTGTAGCCACACCCCCGCCAACCTTAGTCACATGTTTTACTTTTGTCCCAAATTGCAACCATTTTGGGAAACATTTTTCAGGACTCTGTCAACTATTTGGGGTGTAGATTTACAACCCTGCCCTCAGATATCCATTTTCGGAGTCCCCAAAACCATCCTCAAACTAAATAATGTTCAGAAAGATGTAATATCATTCTCTTCTCTCATAGCTCGGAGAAGAATCCTTTTATATTGGAAGTCCACTAGCCCCCCAACAATCAACTCATGGATAGAGGACATGATGACATTTATAAAACTGGAAAAAATTAAATTTACACTTAGGGGTTCCTCTCGGAACTTTCTTGCCAGATGGCAACCATTTTTGTCACATATAGACAACATGTCTGAACTTCCAGAATAAATGTTTCATTCTACACTCTGTTTTCCTGTAATTATTATTTATTATTTTATTTTTTACATTTTTGCTCTCACCAACTCATTTTTCATTTTTAGACCCCTCTGAGCAATCTTTTCTCTTTTTTCTTCTTTCTTTCTTTCCTTCTTTCTTTCGTTTTCTCTTGTTTTCTCTCTTTTTTTTTTTTTCTTTTTTTTCTTAGGTATTTAGACTATAATTTGTCTTCAAATAATGTGATATGCTTGCATTGTATGTACTTATGTGTAAATAAAATAATAAAAAATCTATATAAAAAAAAAACAAGAAATGAAAATAATAAATAATAACATTTTATAAAACAAGAAAAAATTTCAGACAATATATCATATTTATGAAATCTTAATAAACAAATACAGTAGCCTACAGACTCTAAAAGAAAAATTGACCCCATCAAATCAAATCAAATCAAATTTTATTTGTATAGCGCATTTCTTACAAGATGCAACTCAATGCGCTTCAACAACAGGACTCAGCCCCTTGGTCAGCAGCAGAAAGACCCGTGGTCATCATCTTATATACAGTGCATTGCTCATAGATGGCTATCATGTTATACAGTACATACCAGGGTTTTTCCTGGGTCAGAATGAGGGCTTGGTGGGTGTTTTTGTGCACCGCGCAGCGCGCCCACATATTTTTGGAGTGACCCCTATTGTTGTATTTGTATTGTAAATTGTAATTATTAATAATTATTATTATTAATGTACCTGGTTATGTTACAGTAGAGAAACAAAAAACAGTTACCAAAACTGAGTATTTACCAGCTAAGATTGGCAAAAGATTGGCGTGGTGCAACCAAAATTAGTAAACAACTAGTTTGAAACTAGCTAGTAACAACTAGGGGTTTAGTAACTACTAAATGCCTGCATATAGTAATGACTTACGCCATATTGGTGCAACCCAGTCCAGTAGGCTACCAGATACGATGTTGTAATGTATGCACATATTTTGCTACCAAGGTTGCCAGATGGAATTGACAATGTCCAGCCCAACCGGTCTAAAAGCTGCCGAATCCACCCGTCCAGTGTGACCAAAAGTAGCCCAATCTGGCAACACTGCTTGCTACGTTCTTGCAGCTCATGTGAACACAGGTTCTTCCATCAGCGCTCGCCTGCCGCTTCGATTGCAGACTCAAGTTAACGCGCGTGCAGAAAGATGCCACGAAACTCATGTCCGGTAGCTTTCTTTCAAGGAATTTCAAAAATAAAAGTCCCGTAAAAAAAAAAATTAATAAAAAAAAAAATCTCGCCGTGAGAAATAGAGATGCGGCATGAGAGAGAGAGAGAGAGAGAGAGACAGAGAGAGAGAGACAGAGAGAGAGAGAGAGAGACACACACAGAGAGAGAGAGAGACAGAGAGAGAGACAGAGAGAGAGAGAGAGAGAGACAGAAACAGAGAGAGAGAGTTTACCACCTCTGTGTAAGAGAGAGAGAGAGAGAGAGAGAGAGAGTTTACCACCTCTGTGTAAGAGAGAGAGAGAGAGAGAGAGAGAGAGAGAGTTTACCTCCTCTGTGTAAGCCACAGGAGAGACAGAACAAGGGAGGTCCAGTGATTTTCATTAAGATAGACTTTGCAGTGCTTGTCTTATTACTGGGCCATTAGGCTCTCTACCGCTAACAGACTGGCTCTAATCTCTACCGCTAACAGACTGGCTCTAATCTCTACCGCTAACAGACTGGCTCTAATCTCTACCGCTAACAGACTGGCTCTAATCTCTACCGCTAACAGACTGGCTCTAATCTCTACCTCTAACAGACTGGCTCTAATCTCTACCGCTAACAGACTGGCTCTAATCTCTACCGCTAACAGACTGGCTCTAATCTCTACTGCTAACAGACTGGCTCTAATCTCTACCGCTAACAGACTGGCTCTAATCTCTACCGCTAACAGACTGGCTCTAATCTCTACTGCTAACAGACTGGCTCTAATCTCTACCGCTAACAGACTGGCTCTAATCTCTACTGCTAACAGACTGGCTCTAATCTCTACTGCTAACAGACTGGCTCTAATCTCTACTGCTAACAGACTGGCTCTAATCTCTACCGCTAACAGACTGGCTCTAATCTCTACCGCTAACAGACTGGCTCTAATCTCTACTGCTAACAGACTGGCTCTAATCTCTACCTCTAACAGACTGGCTCTAATCTCTACCGCTAACAGACTGGCTCTAATCTCTACCGCTAACAGACTGGCTCTAATCTCTACCGCTAACAGACTGGCTCTAATCTCTACCGCTAACAGACTGGCTCTAATCTCTACCGCTAACAGACTGGCTCTAATCTCTACCGCTAACAGACTGGCTCTAATCTCTACCGCTAACAGACTGGCTCTAATCTCTACTGCTAACAGACTGGCTCTAATCTCTACTGCTAACAGACTGGCTCTAATCTCTACTGCTAACAGACTGGCTCTAATCTCTACCGCTAACAGACTGGCTCTAATCTCTACCGCTAACAGACTGGGTCTAATCAGGCGCGGGGGAGCCGCTAACAGACTGGCTCTAATCTCTACCGCTAACAGACTGGCTCTAATCTCTACCGCTAACAGACTGGCTCTAATCAGGCGCGGGGAAACAGGCAGAAGGTAATTGCAGTTGGACTGACCACACAGGCGTCGGGTCCCCCTCACTCTACTCTGATTGGCTAATTAACACACGTCAATCAACCTCCCCAAGCATCCCCTTGCATGGATGAAAAGTAGTTCAAAGGTGAGAGAATGTTATGAATGAATGAATATTTGAAATAACTGAGGTCTGTCTCAAGCTAGGTTAGCTGGGGTTAACAAGAGGGAAGCGGTGGTATTTTCACTATATTGGGAATCTACATGGTGAGATGCATTCTTAAGGCCAATGCACACGGCGTGCGATTTTGTCACAGGACAACATTCGATTGCAATGCACACGGCGTGCGAGGCGATTTTGTCGCACCACAACATTCCATTCTCAATTGTTACGTAGTCGGACCAGGCAGGCTGATTACAATCCGGTTGTTAAGTCTGACGTCAAACGTGACGTTTTGCAATTTCCGGGTCCAAACCAGAAATTCTCCGCACCAGAGTACCAGTGTACTAAAGCACCAGTGTACCAGTGTACTAAAGCACCAGAGTACCAGTGTACTAAAGCACCAGAGTACCAGTGTACTACAGCACCAGAGTACCAGTGTACTAAAGCACCAGAGTACCAGTGTACTAAAGCACCAGAGTACCAGTGTACTAAAGCACCAGAGTACCAGTGTACTACAGCGGTAGAATGACAGTTTAATCGTTTTTTAGACTCGGATCTATTCATACAACAAGGGACACAGCACTTTCCCGTTTTCCCCATATTTGTCAGCGTCTTTGAGCTTCGGAAAAGCGCTATATAAATATAATTTATTATTATTATTATTATTATTGCGGCATTTCGAAGAGAGCGCCTCAGCCAACTTTGGACACGGAAACACGTCACGACTTAACAACCGAATAGGCTCTACCAATATTGCTTGCCTTGCTTCCACAATTTCTACAAGATACAACTGGGCATGTTGTGCCTACATGCTCGATTGTTAATATTATGTAATATAGGCGTCTTGTATGTGAGATGGGCCGTGTAGCTATGTGGCATGACACGGAAATAAATCATGCATGCAGTAATTCGTATAGCTAGTAATGTGTATAGTGGCAGCTGTGGGCTATATGTAGTGGCTGGCTGATGGTGATGTTCATATCTTGCCCTTGACTGTCAAACCGTTAAAATAGATGATTGCTCCATCCACAATTGAAGATGTCAGGTTGACTGGTTGACATCTACAGTAGGCTACTAGTCTAGACCATGGAATTCCTGTTTCAGATAGCTATGTAAACTTATATTATGCGGTCAGGTAATGTGTACTGTATAGGTATGCTGTGAAGCTACTTGGGTGTGGGTAGATGAATTAATAGTACCTCGAGACCCCGATTCAAAAAATGTAAAACACAGACCGTTAAAAACGGTCACTTAACATCTCTTCAAAGAAGGAGACAGTCGATCAGCAACGAAAATGGGTGAGTAGCAACGTTAACGTTGATATGCTTTTATGTAATGATAGCTAGCTTTTTTGCTAGCTAGCTAGCTAGTTAATAGTAACTTTTTTTGCTAACGTTTTATTTGTGTTTATACTCGACACTTCATTAATGTTAGCTAGATAGCGTTGTCATAATTTTCATACCAACCCCATGTCAAATAACCAACCATAGTTTGACAGTTATTTTGTATTGTAAAAAATCTAATTGGTAAAAGTAAGTGGCAGGTACATTTTAGAATCCACCAACTTCTGTGGTGGTTCACGAAACTTTTGTTCAAATGGACTGAAATAGCTGCCACTAACGTTGCTGTTTTTCTCTTTACAGATAGCATTATTACTAGTGACTTGAGTAAGAAGAAGGCTGCCGTACTTCTTCTATATCGCCGGCGTAGACAGCATCGGAGGCAGTGGGTGCACCCAATAAACAAACAGAGGCAACAACAGGGAGTCTTCCATCATTTGGTGGCAGAGCTAGCTTTGGACGAGGAAAGGCACCGAAAATACTTCAGGATGTCTGCGGTGCAAATGGAGGCCCTTCTCTGTGTGGTTGGACCTGTCCTGGCGAGGCTGATGACAAATTACAGACAGCCTATTGAGGCCAAGCAGAGGCTGGCTATAACATTGAGGTGAGTCATATTATGAATGGTATAGTTCATAAAACCACATATTTTGAGTGGAACTGCAACATGGAAGCCCCAGACCATCCAGAACCTATGGACTCTTCGGTGAGTTGAAGCACATAATATACACAAGCTGGTATATCGTACTTTATTTGCAAATCATTAGCTAGCTAGTTTGCTAGCTAACGTTAGCATTGGTTAGCTTGCTAGCTCATCAACAACTTGATAACATAGGCAGCTACAGCTGAGCAAAGACAGGACCTGTGGCATCTGCATGGACAAGGTATATGAGAAGACCAGTACTGAGGACCGAGCTCGCTAACTAACGCGCCAATTTCTAAAGTTACTCCCCTTCCATACATTCTAGCTAGCTAGCTTGCTATATTATTGGTGACTTGATAAAAGTTGCCCCATTTATATTAGAATAACATTTAAACTGTTTTTGTTACAGAATTTGTGATAGTGAAAGACTGTCAACTTCAAAGAGAGTGAGAGGAGAGGCAAAGACACAGATATTGGATCATGTAATAAATAATCTATTAAAAAAAAGATTATCATGTAATAAATAATCTATTTAAAAAAAGTTATGTTTAGGAGAAGAGATGTGTTCATGCTCTTTTTATGTTCATATATATATATATATAGGGTTGTTAGTAGAATTGTTTATTCGATCAGGTTCAGATCAGACCTTTTAGTTATAGAGGCAGAATAATCCTCTAGAAACGACCCCAAGCATCCAGCCAATCAGATTCAGTATTACGTACCAGGCAGACCTGCTCACCAAAGAACACACACGTGCCTTCAAATGTGATAACCTTCATAGTTCTTCCATAAACACTTTAAAACGTTTTCTATTCCATTCTCCTTATTCAGAGCACCTTAGTCTTTTCACTATTCTAAACAGTCAAAAAAGTGGTTCAAACACCATTGATTATGAACAGTTTCGACTCGGTGCCTGGGATGTTGTGTGATATGCTGTGCTTTGCAACACTGTTTTGTAATGCACTGAATTACTTTACTATAATACTTCCTCAAAAGTAGGTACCTTTGTTCTCTATCCCCTCACCTGAGAGGAAAGCCAGGTGTTCCTTTGTCTCACTCAAAGTTTAATTAGAGGGATCACTTCAATAAATGTAATTTCTAGTGATTTATACATCTAGAGTACATGTAAATCTATTTCTATGACATTAAGACTGGTCCTGTCTTCTGTGATGCTGTTCGCTTTGTACATCTTTCTAGAAGACATTGACGTACTGCACCAGGCTGGATCTAGGTTCGAGAGTAACGTTTCTATGACCCAGCTGTTTGACATCAATGCAAATGTTATACCATGATACATTGTATACCCAGCTACAGAATGGATTTGTAGTGTAGTCCAAATGTATTGCGTATATATTAAAGAATGCCAAATATTCACACCTAGTTGCAACCATAGCAACTGTTCTACTTTGTCCATGTTTTGGACAGAGAATCCTTCACATTCCAAGATGATTAGGTACAGTATTTAACAGCCAAATATAGACAGAAAACAACTATTTTACCTCTAACGCACCCTGTCTTTATCTTTTCTAGATATTTGTATCTGATTATTCTTGTTTAAATTCTAATATATAAGAAACGGAGAGAGGCATTCATTCAGATGTTGGGTAGCTGTGCGAGGTACTGCCTTTGATATAATCAGAAAGCCAACTCCCACTAGTATAAAAAGTGCTTTATCACCAAGGCCAAAGTCATGCCCATGTCCAGAGAGATCAATCAAATATTGCATCGCTTTTCAATTCACTGGTCACCATTAACATAGTGTCATCAAAAGTGCCCAAAAAAGTTGTCTTGTCTTTTTTTCTTCTTCTTGTAATTGACGTTTACAGGTACAAGTCACTTCAATCTATAAATTGTGGAACCACCTGCACGAAAAAAAAATAAAGAGTGAAAGAATAATCCTCTAGGTCTGATGAATCAATGGCAGTCTACCCATTGATTCTAGAAAGAGAGATGTGGTATTATTGTAATTGTGTACAGGCCACCGTAGTGACATCAGGTCAGGTGGGCTAGGTTACAACGAGACAACAAGATACCGGTATTGTAGAGCTTAGAGAGCGAGTTAAAATAAAGACACTTACATTTAAATACAGAAGGACTCACGTGTATGTGTAATAGAATAACACGACATTAACTAGCTAGTTCGCCAAGGTTAGCTAGCTAGTTTGCTAGCTAACGTTAGCATTGGTTAGCTTGCTAGCTCATCAACAACTTGATAACATAGGCAGCTACAGCTGAGCAAAGACAGGACCTGTGGCATCTGCATGGACAAGGTATATGAGAAGACCAGTACTGAGGACCGAGACTTTATCAAGAGGGTAAAGAGCACTTGAACACATCAAAAGAAACAGTGCCAGCCAAACAAATGAAAACATTTAAGAACTGCACCATGTCCTGTAAATGTAACTGTGCCAGGAAAATTACAAATGGTGAGAGGGAGAAGTGTTTTGAAGGGTACTATAATCTAAATCAGGACAGGAAATATGATTACATTATGATGCCAACTGAGTGCGACATCAAACAAAGACCACGTGGTAGTGGCGGCGACTCGTGCCGTACTCAGTCATTCAAATATTTCCATGATATAGACTTAGAGGGACAAAAAGTTAGAGTATGCAAGCCATTTTTTCTAGGTACTCTTTCTATTAGTCAAAAAACAGTGTATAATGTACACCAAAAGAGTCAGACTGGCATGCCAAAGTCTGATGCAAGGGAAAAGCATGGTAAAAAACACATTGATGCAAACAAAAAAGAGACGGTGCGGGAAGTCCGGGAACACATTAGGTTTTGATTGATTGATTGAAAACTTTATTAGAAGATTTGCAGAAGTAGGTACATGAGAGTACATATTACATACAAGGTCAACTAAAAGGATAAAAACCCAAGAAAGCCACTGGCTTATTTCAATTGAGGTCTTTCCCTGTCGTTGAGTCCCATTACTGTCGTGCCCGCACCCAGAAGCAGTATCCTGAGGCAACTCTTAATGTGGCAAAGATGTATGATCTTTATAAAATCAGGTGTGCTGAAAATGAAGACACACCTGTGAAAATGTCATATTATAGGTTTCTATTTAACACAGAGTTTAATCTATGTTTCCATGTACCTAAATCAGACCGGTGTGATGAATGCGAGGCACATGAGGCAGCCCAAAAACAGGGGTTGTTAACCCAGGACCAAGAGGATGCACACAATAAGCATATCAATGAAAAGAATGCCAAGAGCGCCAAAGAGATAGGGATGATAAACAGAACCTTACAGTCTGCTTTGACTTAGAAAATGTCATTTCATGTCCACGAGCTGAGGTTAGTTCATTCTTTTATAAAAGGAAGCTTAATCTCTACAATATGACTGCCCACAGCTCACAAACTAAGAAAGGGTATTGTGCTGTGTGGACGGAGGCAATGTCAGGTAGGGGAGGGAATGACATGGCTAGTGCCATAGTTAAAATACTAGAAAGAGTTGTACAAGATCATCCTGAGGTGACTGAGCTAGTCACATGGAGTGACAGTTGTGTGCCACAAAATAGAAATTGTGTCTCCACTTTCTGGATTACAAAGAATACATGTCTTCCTAGTCTGTCTGTGCCATGCTCTCCATTGTATTCCTTCATACTGTTGCAGCAATTGATTGACCCTCCTCTCCCAATCCATGCCAAACCCTCCATGAAAAATAACAATCATCTTAAGCAATGCTATGGCTCCATACTTAGTCACATTTTGATTATCCTCATCCTTTTCATCTCTGGTAATGTACATCCCAATCCAGGCCCAGCTATTGTTGACCATGCCATCTCTGACCTGTCATTCAATGATTTTTGTGATCGCAAGTCTATGGGCTTTCTACACATTAACATCCGTAGCCTGTTACCCAAACTAGACCTGCTAAAGTCCTGGGCACACACTGCTACTCCTGATGTTCTAGCTATTTCTGAATCATGGCTTAAGAACAGTGTTCTCAATCTAGACATCTCCATACCAGGTTACAACATTTTTCAGTTGTACGAAATTTTTCAGCGTCACCAAATCGAGTGAGCACTGTTACATGGCTGAGGGTGGTACTCATGTACAAACATTGTAACATAATAGCTAAACAAGTTGTAAAATGATTTGGGGGGGGGGGCAATATCTTTAGCTAGCTAAAGTAACTAGTTTACTATATTGTTGTCTTAGCAGTTGGTAAAAGAACAGGATTCATATAAATATATATGAGCAATAACATGTCGTGGGCTTGCTGCAGCAAGCACAATAACTACCAACATGTCCGTCTGAAGCTACAATACTGGGACCATTCATGATTCGATTTGCTACAGGCAGTCAAATACTAGGCGAACGTGTGTAAGACACAAATAAACTTGGATTTCATGCATTTCAAGTGGCATCTTTGTAATCATGACGATGTAGACATGTCTAAAGGCCAATGCACACGGCGTGCGATTTTGTCGCACCACAAAATTTGATTCTCAACTCACACCATTGAAGTCTATGATAAAATCTCATCCCAATGCACACGGCGTGCAATGTATTCGCACCGCGAAAATTCGATTCCATTTGTTTTGAATGGGACAAAGCACACGGCGTGCGATTTTGTTGCACTGTCAAATTTGGTCAAATTGTGTGGTGCGACGGATTATTGCGTCACAATGGGACAATTGGGAAACTTCAACTGGTCAATCTAAATTAATCGAGTCACTCATAACGGGGAGAGAGACTGGAGCATACATTTTACACGCGTCTTTCGGTCATAGACAGCTAGCTTGCTGAGCATCAACTCATTTTCCATAATGTAAAATGGAGGCGGTTGGTTGTGGGTCTACGAGATGCTGCAGTCTCACAATGAAATGAGAAACGTGGTCAACAGTTGAGGCTGTAGTGGACAGGAGGACCAGACCACTTACTTCAGGTTGAACAGACAGGAGTTTGACGTGGATCTGGAGAGATTGGAGCCGTGGTCACCAAGACGAGTCTGCAACGTGGGGGAACTATCTAGTGCATAATAAGAGAGATGGAGAAATTGAAAAAATCGCCACGCTCCTTGGGTACTCTCTTGCTGATACTGACAAAATTGTGCAGCAATGGCGCGATGATGTCATCATCTGTCTAACGGCCAAGCTCCACTATGTCATCATCTGTCTCAGTGGGATGAAACACCAAACACAGTGGGCTTCTGGAGTGAGGTGTCTAACCCATGGCTGTGTCTGTTCTGTCCATGGCTGTGGTGTCTGTTCTGTCCATGGCTGTGGTGTCTGTTCTGTCCATGGCTGTGGTGTCTGTTCTGTCCTTGCCTGGGGCCGGATTCACAAAAGTGTTCTGAAGGTATTTCTTAAGACAATTCTTTAAAAAATATATAAGATGTTCCTAAGAATGTTCTTAAACACTATTCACACATTTTTTTCTTAAGAATTGTCCTGTCTTAAGAACTTGTTAGTTTTCTCACTTGAGAAGTTCTTAGATTTTGAACTTGTGATCAGTCGCGTGAATATAACGGTTAACTAAAAATGGAAGATAGTAGTGCAGCGAAGAGGAGCAGGAGTTGGAGGTTTTGGTAGATTAGGTTATTTAAAAAAAAAGATTATTGTTGGGGAAATTGGACAATGTATCGGTGACGGCGGACAACAAAAAGAGGGGGTGGGAAAGAGTTGCCAGGACGGTCTCCGCAGTGGGAGTGCGGGGGGTAGCCAGGGATGGCATCTCTATATAAAAAAAAAAAGTGGGCGGACATTCCACTTCCAGTGCATTTTTTCTTTTTCGAGCAGCCATGTGCCTCACTGTGGCTTGCCTGTCCTCCTCCACTGCAGTCTTCCTGCTTTGTGCAGCACTGGTTGTTGGTTGGCAACCAAACTCTTCCTGCCTCCCTTTTGTCTTCAACAGGGCCTGTTGTCTGCGAGCCTTGTCCTTTGAGCCTGCAGTGTGGATGTTCCTGCATAGGACCTTGTCAACCTTTGAGAACTTGACATCCTCTCTCCTGAACATCTGGATCGCTGTCTGACCCCTGGACCTGAGGGCATACTTGGTGGTCTGGATGGCATTAAAAGTGTCCATGCTCATTTTAGTGCTTTTGCAGTCAATGATATCTCCCATGGCACTGAATGATGACTCCATCATTGGTCCATGGAAAATGGAGAGTGCCGCTCGAACCACATGGTTGAGGCCTGGGTACCTTCCAGTGTCAATGATATTTGCCCACCAGTTACCCATGTTGTCCCCATCAATGTACAGGGGAAGGGTGGAATCAGTGCTGAATTTGATCACTTCCAGTGGCACGTCAAATTGGGGTGGCACCAAGTGGCTCATCATCCCTGCCAGCCGCTTCAGGAGGATGCCCGTCTCGGAGTGTCCTCTCACCAATGGGTCCAAAGCACACAGTGACTGCAGGGTCCTGCTGTCCAGTGGCAGCTTTTCTGCATATATGCTGCTGTCGACATGTATGCAGTCTTCGCTGTTTCCAGAAACTCTAGCACAGTCTGGAAAACATTAAAACAATTGCAATTAAATCATTTTACCTGGAGAAATGTATTAATGTTTGATTTGCCATTTTTAATACACTTACTAACCTGATTGCGTGGATTTTCTGCCTTCAGTTTCTCCGCCACCTGTCCGACATACAGCTCACAGAGAGGCAGCATTTTGTCTTTGAAATCCAACTCCATGAGCTTCTTTGGGGTGGTGTGGCCCTAGGCGTTGTTTTAATGAAAAAAAAGCTTATCAATTAATCGATAATTGATCGTTAATTCTTGTGATTATCGGAAAAGAAATGTTGATCGTTTGCCCAGCCCTATTCCCAACTTGGCGACTTTGTCGCTATATCTGGCGACGTTCCAGACCCCCTTTAATTAGTCAGAAGCGACCAGCGACAAATCTAGCTACTTTTTCTAGTCATTTAGGGAATTACTGTAAAGTATCTAACATATCCCGTGTTCCACGATTCACGTTACAACTGAGCTCACGAGAGACGAGTAGACGCTAGCTTCGAAAAGCAAAATGAGTAGGAATAACAAGACAACTTTACACATGGGACTGATCGTTCTGGTAAGTACAGATTTGAAGAAAAAGGATAAGGGTGTATAACATCTGAGAATGGGAAGATGTATGAAATTTGTCAGTCATAGTAGTTTGATTGAAATCAGAGAGGGTCTACATTTTACATGTAACTTGTAATATGACAGTTTTTATTCAACACAACAGCAACAACAGCCACCATCAAGAAGGCACAACAGCGGCTCTACTTCCTGAGAGTCCTCAGGAAGGAACACATCAAGCAGGAGATACTGGTGGCCTTCTACCGCGGCGCAGTGGAGAGCATCCTCACCTACGGCATCTGCAACTGGTTCTCCAGCTGCACAACAGCGGAGAGAAATGCGCTACAGAGAGTCGTGAGAACAGCCCAGAAGATCACCGGCGCCCCCCTCCCCTCTCTGGAAGAGCTGTACAACACACGCTGTCTCAGGAAGGCCTCCAAGATCTCCAGGGACCCAACCCACCCTGGGTACGAACACTTTACCCGGCTGCCCTCGAAAAGGCGGTACAGGACCATGGCCGCAAGGACAAACAGACTGAAGCACAGCTTCTACCCCAGGGCCATCCAGGCCCTGAACACAGCAAAGACCTAGGTTCTGGGCCCTGGACAGTCTGGACGGATTGATGGCAGCTGCTGGACTGAAAAAATCTGGTGTAGTGCTGAGGCACAAACATGTACATTTCAAGCCTGCAAACTGTGACACTTCAAATGAATGTGCAATAACACTATGTGCAATATGACAACCCTAGTCGTCTATCTGTACAGTATAGTATAGTGGATAGTGTACATAGCCTTTATTTATGTAAACCAGCTCCTTCCCTTCTTGTGTTTTTTTCTCTTTCCTAACACCAGGGGAGCCACCCCTCCTACATTTCGTTGTTTGGTACCTGTACTGTAGCAATGACAATAAAGACCATTCATTCATTCATTCATTATTCTCTTAGGTCATTCTTCTTCCTCTGTGTCCCACCATCGTCTAGAGACGCTCACGCATCATCTCCTGGTTCAGAGACAGATCCCCCCAGAGACTGACCCCCTGGACAACCAGAGGGAAGGAAGTAGGGAGGGAGTTTGTGTTCCACGCTCCTCCTCCACTGATCATATTATCTGACCATGATGATGATGATGATGTGCCAGGACACATAATAGTATTGGACAGTGTGATGTTCTCTCTCTAACATCAAGCTAAACCTCGTCAATAAAGTCCATCAAAGAAAGAGGCGTAGGGTGGCTTTTCAAATCAGGTATATTGAACTGGTAAAAACTGCAAGACAAACAGCACAAAACATGTTTCAACAGGATGTAAACAAACAGTGGTTAGCTAGAAAGTCAGTTTTTTGGCCTTTGTTTTTGATTGATTGAAAACTTTATTAGAAGGTTTGCAGAAGTAGGTACATGAAAGTACATATTACATACAAGGTCAACTAAAAGGATAAAAACCCAAGAAAGCCACTGGCTTATTTCAATTGGGGTCCTAACAATCTAGCTACAAAATAATAACTAAAAACATAATATTCCCAACAAATGATGACTAATATATAAAGCTACCAATCCAACACTTGATATTTCGTACTAACAACATTGCTTTGTGTAAATCTGAACATGGATGTTGAATGATGAATTGAGAACAAACATAGCGTCTCGGTCTCTCTCTGGCAGAGAACGACCTCCCACACCGGAAGTAGATTTGCGGTAAACAGGAAGTGATGTCACTACATCAAATATTAACTAAAATATTTATATACATTGTTAACAGTTGTAAATAGTTCGTTTTTAGCAACAAATACATCTTATTAACTTTACTTCTCTTTATTAACTTTTTAACGTTTTCTAAAGAAAATAAAGAAAGTGTTGCCGGACAACACAGACAGTGAGGATGAAGAGGAGCAGAGACAGGGGAGCAATGCCTCATGTCCAATTGTGGTGCTGGTTTTATTTGTTAAAAAATAAATGTTATTTATAGTTCAACATTGTTCAAAATATATTTACAAAATAAATTATACATATTTCTTCTAATTCTAATAGATGCGTTTTCATTATTGTTACCACTGCTTCATAGGTCTGAATAACACTGACAGGCTTTATATGTGTCGCTCGTATAGAGTACAATTACAATTACAGTAATTCCCTAAATGACTAGAAATGTAGCTAGATTTGTCGCTGGTCGCTTTTGACTAATTAAAGGGGGTCTGGAAAGTCGCCAGATATAGCGACAAAGTCGACGAAACTAAATAAAAGGTGTCGTGGGCAATTCCTTCAGTATCTTATTTATCTTTGGACAAGAAGGGCAAAGAACTGGACACGTCAGAATGGACCCTAAAAAAATCCCACAGCAGATGAATGGAAGTGACAGCCACGACACCTTTTATTTAGTTTCGTCGACTTTGTCGCTATATCTGGCGACTTTCCAGACCCCCTTTAATTAGTCAAGGTTGGGTCCTTTCTCACCCACCAAAGCTCCAGAAGCTTCTCAACCCCCCATCTCTTTAATTGAAGCAGACAGACAGCTACTGTAATTATACTGAGATAATCTTCCCATTTGACTAATTATACTTCTCATTAAGTCCACATACAGTCTGGTAATGCTCATTAGGCGAACTTTCTCCAATGCGAAGTTAACAGCCACTGGGCCGCTCCGGAGGAGGGTTGAATCTCCCTTGATTAACAGCTGACGGCCTTGCAGTGATAAGCAGGCGTGTGACAGGTGAACACCACTCTCTCCAGCTCTCAGCAGCCTCACCCTCACAGAGCATGAAGTGAGACGCGTGCTGAAGGCGGTGGACCCCAGAAAAGCCTCAGGGCCGGATGGCGTCCTGGGACGGGTGCTGAGGGACTGCGCCGACCAGCTGGCCGGGGTTTTCACCAACATCTTCAACCAGTCCCTGTCCCAGGCCACCATCCCACCCTGCCTGAAAACCTCAACTATCATCCCAGTCCCGAAGAAAAGCACGGTGAGCTGCCTAAACGACTACCGCCCGGTGGCACTCACACCAATCATCATGAAGTGCTTCGAGAAACTAGTCCGGGCCCACATAGTCACACGCCTCCCGCCCAACCTGGATCCATACCAGTTCGCCTACAGAGCCCACAGGTCCACAGAGGACGCCATCGCGACGACTCTCCACTCCACTCTATCCCACCTGGAGAGGGGGAACAGCTACGCGAGACTGCTCTTCGTGGACTTCAGCTCCGCCTTTAACACCATCCTTCCAGACAGGCTAGTGACCAAACTACTAGACCTGGGACTATCACACTCTATCTGTGCATGGATCAAGGACTTCCTGTCTGACCGCCCCCAGAGGGTGCGGGTGGGCTCCCACACCTCCACAGCCCTCAGACTCAGCACTGGGTCCCCCGAGGGCTGCGTGCTAAGCCCCATCCTCTACAGCCTCTACACCTACGACTTCACCCCCGTCCACCCCAGCAACTCCATCGTAAAGTTTGCAGACGACACCACCGTGGTGGGCTGCATCTCGGGGGGGGACGAGGTGGCGTACAGGGATGAGGTAGAGCAGCTGAGCAAGCTGTGCAAGGTTAACAACCTGCTGCTGAACAAGTCAAAGGAAGTCCCAGGAAATCATCAGGAAATCATCGTGGACTTCAGGAGGAAAAAATCTGAGGTCCAGCCCCTGCTCGTCGATGGAGGGAGCGTGGAGAGAGTCTCAACCCTCCGATTCCTGGGGGTGCACATACAGGATGACCTGTCCTGGAAGAACAACACAACAGCCATCATCAAGAAGAGTCCTCAGGAAATACCACCTCAAACAGAAGCTGCTTGTGACCTTCTACCGCTGCACAGTGGAGAGCATCCTCACCTACTGCATCTGCGTGTGGTTCTCCAGCTGCACAGCCGCAGAGAGGAAAGCGCTACAGAGAGTCGTGAGATCGGCCCAGAAGATCACCGGCGCCCCCCTCCCCTCTCTGGAAGAGCTGTACAACACACGCTGCCTCAGGAAGGCCTCCAAGATCTCCAGAGACCCATCCCACCCTGGGAACGAACACTTTGTTCGGCTGCCCTCGGACAGGCGGTTCAGGACCATGTTCGCAAGGACAAATAGACTGAAGCTCAGCTTCTACCCCAGGGCCATTCAGGCCCTGAACACAGCAAAGACCTAGGTTCTAGGCCCTGGACAATCTAGACAATTTGATGGCAGCTACTAGATTGTAATCAAGTGCAATACTGAAACACAACTGTGAACATTTCAAACCTGCAAACTGCGACACTTTAAATGAATGTGCAATAACACTATGTGCAATATGACAACCCTCGGGTACATAAGGTTCAGAGATAGGAAATGTTAGGATATGTATAGCATAGCATAGAATACAGCACAGTGTTTTATTTGTATAGTATAGTATAGTGAATAGTGTACATAGCCTTTATTTATGTAAACCAGCTCTTTTCCCTTCTTGTATTTTTTTATTTTTATTTTTTCCTAGCACCAGGGGAGCCCCCTCTCCCTAATTTTGTTGTATGGTACCTGTACTATATCAATGACAATAAAGACCATTCATTCATTCATTCATTCATATAGTGTTGTACCCTGATACAAAGGAGAGACACTGAATACCTCAAGTTACTGTTATAAAAATTCAAGGTGGTTTCGATATCTTGTTGTAGCATACTGGGGGATCCTATGGGGATGTTGGTTTACTTTTATCTCAATGTTTCCTCAGAGCAAATGTCTTTCCAATTTGATTTGATTATTTAACAGCTGTTGGCCTACATTCAATATGTACAAACAAAGAAACATGCCACGACAACCTATACCTGGTTACATTGTACAGTGCTATTGTACTATTTCTAATAGGGCAATATGTATCTACAATCAATGGTAACCTTTTAAAAAACATTTAGATGAACAAATAATGGAATACAGAGAATACAGTAAACCTCTGGGCCCTAGTTGACTGCAACAGCGTAAAAACTCCAGTACAGAACATGTTGCAGACAGATTCTAGGACGTCCAGACTACAGAAGTCCATAAGATGTCCTAAAGACGTCATCTGGACGTCCGAGAAAGATGTCATCTGAACCCACATTCCGGCTTCCCCGAGGACGTCTTTTGGACTCTTTGTTTACTGGGAAACATCTAATTATGGGTAAAAGCAAAGAGTTGTCTCAAGACCTTCGACCAACCAGATTGTTGCAAAACATGAAAATGGAATTGGCTACAGACGTATTTCACAACTTCTGAATCTTCCAGTAAGCACCATTGGGGCGTTATCCCTAAGTGGAAGCAACATCACTCCACCATCGACCGGCCACGCATAGGAGCTCCTCGCAAGACTTCTGATCAGGGAGTCAGAAGGATACTTAGAAGAGGAGCCAAAGAGCTCCAGAAACACTGGGGGGCAGCAGGTACAACTGTGACAGAAAGGACAGTAGGCACTCCACCTTCGGGCACGCTCAGCCCGCAAGACTCCACTACTGAAAAAAAGTCAAAATGTTGAAGGTTGTTTAATCATATTGTTTATTTTCCACAATCGAATTGTCTTGTTATACGATTCTGTCCTCTCCTCTCCTCCCCGCCCCTCCCCTCTCCCGTATACCAATATATTATATATAATTGTCTTATTATACGATTCTGTCCTCTTTTGGCCAATGGAAGCATCAAGAGAGTTCAATGGCAGCAGGTACTTAGAAAGGGTAACACCTGATTACATTTTGTTTATTTTAGATTAACTGACTCAAGAACCTCTATGTGTGTTTGTGTGTGTGTGTGTGTGTGTGTGTGTGTGTGTGTGTGTGTGTGTGTGTGTGTGTGTGTGTGTGTGTGAACCTCTATGTGCCATTTAGTAGCAGGTTGAGATTGAGGTTAGTGGCAGAAAGTCCTCCTGGGTACCACATAGTTACCTCATAGTGTCTTAATAAATACTGGGTCAATACCAACTGAAAGGGTTGCCAAATCCGGGATCAACACAGCACATTCTTGAAGTCTTGAACAGGGCAAAGTATTTAAAAACTAAGAGAGAGGAGGGACGTGAACACTGATGAGCTCCTGAGTTTGTTTACACATCTTTCATTCCCCACCTTGGTCTGCTATTTCTCTCAGAAACACAGACGGCAGGTAAACATGGTGGAGGTGTGAGAGGGCCTGATTACTCCATAATCCACCAGATGAGTTGTTCACAGCAGGGTGTTACAGACCTAATCTACTTCCTACATCCACCAACCCAATGTACCCTCAGACCGCCCATCCCCCACAAAACACACAACACACACGAACACATCCCTTATCTTCACCTGGGTTCTTGTTACCTTTCCTTGTGACTCAGCTCCCCCCACAATGCACCAAATAATGCGGCATTCAGAGAGGCGTTAGTCTGTTTGTTGCAGAGAGAAAGAGAGGAGGGGAAAAAACAATGTGTGATTCCAGTTATTCTTCCAGAGCCCCGAGGATCAGATCTAATTCAGCGGAGACGTCACTCAACCCTGCTGCCCTTGAAGGAGAGGAGGGGATGAGAGCAGGCCTGGGGGTGTCGACCACATCACTCAGGACCGCCGCTACCCTCCCCTCCCCTCCCCTCTCCTCTCCTCTCCTCTCCTCTCCTCTCCTCTCTCCTCTCTCCTCTCCTCTCCTCCCCTCCCCGCCCCTCCCCTCTCCTCCCTTCTCCTCCCCTCCCCTCCACTCTCCTCCCCTCTCCTCTCCTCTCCTCTCCTCTCCTCTCCTCTCTCCTCTCTCCTCTCCTCTCCTCCCCTCCCCTCCCCTCCCCGCCCCTCCCCTCCCCTCTACTCCCTTCTCCTCTCCTCCCCTCCCCTCTCCTCTCCTCCCCTCCCCTCCCCTCTCCAGGGGGTGGGACCAGTTTGGACTGTGTACACTTGTCATGGCTTTGTATTACAAGAACGCCCAGTAAACAATAATAAGTTGTTTGTCATCATGACGACAACAACACCACATATCATTTGAAACAGTATGCACACACACACACACACACACACACACACACACACACACACACACACACTGCAGTTCAACCACTCATCAGACACCGTGTATTTACTCTGGTAAACAGTCTAGACTCTGCTGGTATTCTCTGTGTGTTTTGCAGTGAGTTACAGTTACAGGGTTTTGTGTGTTTTGCAGTGAGTTACAGTTACGGGGTTTTGTGTGTTTTACAGTGAGTTACAGTTACGGGGTTTTGTGTGTTTTGCAGTGAGTTACAGTTACGGGGTTTTGTGTGTTTTACAGTGAGTTACAGTTACAGGGTTTTGTGTGTTTTACAGTGAGTTACAGTTACGGGGTTTTGTGTGTTTTGCCACTCAGGGAGAAGCTATTCCAGAGGCGTGTGAAGAATAATTGTCTGCAATGAAAATGATGTTTATTCATGAGCCGGACATTGCTAATTATCTTCATTACATAACTAATTAGTTCTTACTTCAAAGGCTCCTGATGCTGCTTCTGCTGGGCTGCCAAACGCTGTGACGACAGAGAGAGAGAGAGAGAGAGAGAGACAGAGAGAGAGAGAGACAGAGACAGAGAGAGAGAGAGAGACAGAGAGAGAGAGACAGAGAGAGAGAGAGAGAGAGACAGAGAGAGAGAGAGAGAGAGAGAGAGAGAGACAGACAGAGAGAGAGACAGAGAGACACACACACACACATCATATCATATCATCATATAAATAAAACAGGCATGGCAGCTTACATACCTACATGTACACACATGATACAGGATCAATTGAGGGGGTAAACCTGGATGATTATCATTGATTACCAGCTTGTCCAGGTTTATGGTTAGGGTTAGGCAGCCTTGGGGAGAGCTGTGCTTCATCCTGAGGTGGGTGTTGAGGTGTTGAGGCGTTACTGTCGGCCAGAGGCTCCTAGCAGGCCTGGTTTCCATGGCAGCACTGCCCCCCGGTGGTCAACCGAAGAAACTGCAGGTTCCATCAGGAGGTAAAGCGAGCAGGACTGGGCTGGTCTGACGTGTTAAAGTGTTGCTGCTCTTTCATCTGCCTGTCAGTGACCAGATAGAAACACCTAGAACAAAGCTGACATTATAATATATTCACAGATACGACTGAGAGGGAGTCATTGCATATACAAATATTTAAGTGGTTGAGTCACACATATGCAAATCAAACATAACGTGTCACATGGAGCTGCAGGGAGACCTCCCCTGGCTACCGTGGCAACGGCAGTACATGGTCTGGTCTGGTCTGGGTCTGGTCTGGGTCTGGTCTGGTCTGGTCTGGGTCTGGGTCTGGGTCTGGTCTGGGTCTGGTCTGGTCTGGGTCTGGGTCTGGTCTGGTCTGGGTCTGGGTCTGGTCTGGGTCTGGGTCTGGTCTGGTCTGGGTCTGGTCTGGGTCTGGTCTGGTCTGGGTCTGGTCTGGGTCTGGTCTGGTCTGGGTCTGGTCTGGTCTGGGTCTGGGTCTGGTCTGGGTCTGGTCTGGTCTGGGTCTGGTCTGGTCTGGTCTGGTCTGGGTCTGGTCTGGGTTTGGTCTGGTCTAGGTCTGGTCTGTGTCTGGTCTGGGTCTGGTCTGGGACTGGTCTGGGTCTGGTCTGGGTCTGGTCTGGGTCTGGTCTGGGACTGGGTCTGGGACTGGTCTGGGTCTGGTCTGGGTCTGGTCTGGGTCTGGGTTTGGTCTGGGTCTGGTCTGGTCTGGTCTGGTCTGGGTCTGGGTCTGGTCTGGGTCTGGTCTGGGTCTGGTCTGGTCTGGGACTGGTCTGGGTCTGGTCTAGGTCTGGTCTGGGTCTGGTCTGGCCTGGTCTGGGTCTGGTCTGGTCTAGGTCTGGTCTGGGTCTGGTCTGGGTCTGGTCTGGGTCTGGTCTGGTCTGGTCTGGTCTGGGTCTGGTCTGGTCCATAGTAAAGCCTCCATAGTA
>NC_137684.1:32264566-32309566 GCF_963989245.1 Nansenia antarctica | reverse complement strand
AGAGGTTAACGTATAGACTCAGCTTGTACGTGATGGTGTTTGTGTATCTGTGTACATAGTCCCCGCCATAAACGTCTTGACTGGCAAAGTTAATCTTTAGATTTAAATCTAATTGAACATTGTATTTGCTGAAGGGACTTAAGTGTCCTAAAAACAAACAACAAGTTACTGCAGGTTTGGCAGAGACGCCCCATTTACCATTTCTAAATGTCCAAACAGACCCTTAAATAAAAGACCCTTAAATAAAAGACCCTTAAATAAAAGCTAAGAATCCATACTTTGACTTAATAGTAATTGGTTGATTTTCATATCCAGACTTTGGGAGTATCGAGCCAAAAGAAGAACGATACTTTCCCAATCCTTCCGGAGGGCAACTGGAGATGGCCAGTCTCGGACAGACATGCGCTCACTCTCACTCACCACGGCAGGGTAGGAGGGATATCCACTACACTTTGCCCAAACTAGTTTAAGAGGTTCCAGAACAAATGTTGAGGCACTAGTGGGCATCCAAATACCTCCGCTGCCAACTTCTACGGAAGCAGGAATAACAAGCAAGTTATGGGGATTCACTTCAGACACAACCTCCTGCAGCCACACAGCCATGCTCACAGCACAGGGAACACACACAGGCACATTAATACACATGAACATGTGTTCACAGTCAGGACATTATACAGCTCATCAACAGTGTGAATAAAATGTAGAATGGATGAACTATGAGAGGTTGATATGTAGGGTATCTAGTCTGCTATTAGCACCAGAGGGGGAAAGGATGACTGAAATGTTATTAATTATGTAAATGTATCGTAAATAGGATTTATTGGTCTTGACAGTGTCAGGGTATATACAGGAATCTTGAGGTTAATTTCAAAACCTTTCTAAGACTTTTTAAGACCTTGTCAATATTTTTCCAGACCTCACCGCCACTTGGAGCTGTAACCGTTTACATCAGTGAGACCTTTAACTTAACAGTTTTAGTTTGCAATAGACTAGACCACTATCATACAACAGAATTTCCGATCCATCTCTGTTTTTTAATAAAACTAATAAATTCACGAACTTTGACTAAAAGTTTTTAGGACTCAAACTCCTTGGACAGAGTCTAATTCAGAAAAATACTTACAAAATTCAAGACCATATGCCCAGGGTTAGACCATAACCATAACCATATCCCCAGGGTTAGACCATGACCATATCCCCTCAGTGGTCCTGTCAGTAGGGCTGACCCCGCGCTGACCCCGCGCTGACCCCGCGCTGACCCCGTGCTGACCCCACGGAGGCCATCAGTCCTTAGATAAGCAGACTGAAGTCATCAGTCTAAATGTTGCAAGGAAAGAAAGTCCCTAACTGTCCATCTGAGTCCCAGCAGTCTGCTGCCAGCATGTGTCTGACATGTACTCACTAAAATAATTGGCCTGTAATATGATAATAATATGATAATAATATGATAATAATATGGTGTTAGTTGGATGGCATAATAACACCCAGCTCCTCTGCCCTCCACCCTCCTGCGTTTGCAAAGACATGCAGGTTTAGAACAAGGTAACCATGTTGAAAAACATTGTTCTGTGTTTTTACATTGATAAATCCATACAAATATAATTATATCTGATGACAGGTGAATGCATTTTCAACAACTAGGGATGCACGATATGCATTTTTTCCAACCGATACCGATACCGATATTTACCCGCTTCTCGTGGCCGATAACCGATATGATAACCGATATTTTTTTATTTTGATTTATTACAAAAAAAAAAAAAAAAACTTTCCTAGCACCAGGGGAGCCCCCCCTCCCAAATTTCGTTGTTTGGTACCTGTACTATATCAATGACAATAAAGACCATTCAGATATAATTTCACAGTTGATAACCTGTAGTTCATGCACACCTGAAGGTAAGAAAGGCTATGTAGTGAGCAAAGATTGATGATTTAATATTCCATAGTGATCTCACCAAATCTAACTTACATCACTATTGTTAACACAACAAAGAGAACACTTCTGAGTCTTCAAATGTTCATTTATTATTTCCTCTAACAAACAGAATCTGTTATAGACAGTGCACAATGTTTTTTTAGCCAAGATCTGGCCTCCTTTTATGAAAACAAAAAAGGCTCACCTAAGAGTAATTATCTTATTACCTCAGCACAACGTGCACCCGCTCCTTAGTTATCTTCCACTGTCCAAACATGGTTTCAAAAGCCCCGCATGGTCCAGCTTCAGAACGTTATTACGGTGTCACGCATGGTCCAGCTTCAGAACGTTATTACGGTGTCACGCATGGTCCAGCTTCAGAACGTTATTACGGTGTCACACATGGTCCAGCTTCAGAACGTTATTACGGTGTCACGCATGGTCCAGCTTCAGAACGTTATTACGGTGTCACGCATGGTCCAGCTTCAGAACGTTATTACGGTGTCACGCATGGTCCAGCTTCAGAACGTTATTACGGTGTCACGCATGGTCCAGCTTCAGAACGTTATTACGGTGTCACGCATGGTCCAGCTTCAGAACGTTATTACAGTGTCACGCATGGTCCAGCTTCAGAACGTTATTCCGGTGTCACGCATGGTCCAGCTTCAAAACGTTATTACGGTGTCACGCATGGTCCAGCTTCAGAACGTTATTACGGTGTCACGCATGGTCCAGCTTCAGAACGTTATTACGGTGTCACGCATGGTCCAGCTTCAGAACGTTATTACGGTGTCACGCATGGTCCAGCTTCAGAACGTTATTACGGTGTCACGCATGGTCCAGCTTCAGAACGTTATTACGGTGTCACGCATGGTCCAGCTTCAGAACGTTATTACGGTGTCACGCATGGTCCAGCTTCAGAACGTTATTACGGTGTCACGCAGCACTATCTGCCTCAGAAACTGTGAAGAATGTCAGACAGACCGGGGAAGGCATGTTTCGCTCTCGTCTCGTCTATACACTGCGTGCCTGTACGCAGGCGCAGCAGCATGAGCGCGGAGACCGGAAGCAGAAATATTTCCGGCTTCATATTATCTGCAAAATATCGGCAAAAATTTTATAAAACCGATAAATACCGATAAACATTAATTTCCCATTATCGGGCCGATAAATATCGGTGCCGATAATATCGTGCATCCCTATCAACAACAGATTGATATTGCAAATTAAGGAAGGTGGACAACTTTTGTCAGTAATAACTTCTTTTGGTTGTATTAATAAATTTGACAGAACTGAACTGACGACTCTGAATGTTGACGGGGACAGACAGCCCTGCTGTCACACTGTGCTCAGCTCCATCAGAGAACACGTGCTGCACACACACACACACGCACGCACGCACGCGCGCGCACGCACGCACGCACGCACGCACACACACACACACACACACACACACACACACACACACACACACACACACACACACACACACACACACACACACACACACACACACACACACACACACACACACACACACACACACACACACACACACACACACACACACACACACACACACACACACACACACACACATACACACACACACACACACACACACACACACACACACACACACACACTGTCCTGTGCTCCATCAGAGAACACGTGACACACTGTCAGAGGACAAAATGAAATATTAATATTTATTGACGTCTGTTATTGGTCTCAGAAGCTGCTGAGTTCCATCAGTGTAAAAGTAAAAGGTAGCAGTTAGAGCACTATTCACATGGGACCAGTGTTATGTGGTGTTATGTGGTGACGTCCCCCCCCCCACGTCTGTGTTTGGTGTAGCACACTGGCGCAGGATAAGCGGAGTTTGTGTTTTACTGGAATTTACGGACATTCCCCCGGAGATGATGTCATGGCTCTGTGATGTCATGGCTCTGTGATGTCATGTGTCATGTGACACCCGCTTCATGAACAACAAGCTCAACAGGCTTTGGTTAGATCTCATTGGTCAGATCTCATTGGCTAGTTCTCATTGGTTAGTTCTTATTGGTTAGACCTCATTGGTTAGACCTCATTGGTTATATCTCATTGGTTATATCTCATTGGTTAGATCGCATTGGTTAGATCTCATTGGTCAGATCTCATTGGCTAGTTCTCATTGGTTAGATCTCATTGGTTAGATCTCATTGGTTAGACCTCATTGGCTAGTTCTCATTGGCTAGTTCTCATTGGTTAGATCTCATTGGTTAGATCTCATTGGTCAGATCTCATTGGTCAGTTCTCATTGGTTAGATCTCATTGGTTAGATCTCATTGGTTAGATCTCATTGGTTGGATCTCATTGGTTGGATCTCATTGGTTAGATCTCATTGGTTAGATCACATTGGTTAGATCTCATTGGTTGGATCTCATTGGTTAGATCACATTGGTTAGATCTCATTGGTCAGATCTCATTGGTCAGTTCTCATTGGTTAGATCTCATTGGTTAGATCTCATTGGTTAGATCTCATTGGTTAGATCTCATTGGTTAGATCTCATTGGTTGGATCTCATTGGTTAGATCTCATTGGCTAGAACACAAGAAATGTCCGGAGGAAACAAACTCACCCAAATTACAGACACGCCGATTCGCGCTGGACTACTCTGACCCCAGGGTTAGGGTTACTGGACTACTCTGACCCCAGGACCGACAGAATCAGCCAATCAGGGAGGTATTCTCCGGTGGAATTTTTACACACACCGATTGGCACAGGATTAATAGCTCTGTAATTATTACTAATTACCAGAGGTCACCAGATAAAAGTAGTCCCGTGTGAATAGGGTTAGGGTTAGCGAACAGGGCTTTAGAAGTGAGAGGTGGTGAGAGACTAACTCATGTTGGAACAGTGGCAGTGCCGAGGCAGACCGGCTGATTAGTGACGACCATGACTGGGTGTGATGGGAAGGTGGAGGGCTTGGCTGGGTCAGACATCACTGATGGTGTTTAACTGAACTATCAATGTAACATTGATAATGGACATGTTAAAGTTCAATACTGATCAGGCTAATGTCTCACCTGCTGCGATCTTGGCTGCTTTGGTGAAGTCTCCGTTCTCTATGCAGGTGATCAGAGCATTCTTGTTGTCCACGGTGCTTCTACGGGTCATGTTGGGCCTCTCCTTCCCATGCTTTGGCCGGCTGACAGTGCTGCAAGAAACCAAAGGAAACCAAAGGAGTTAGCAACAGTTAGCTAGCGGACAAACTGTTTATTTATTTAACCAGGAGGTGCCTGGAGAGTAACATCTCTTCTTCGTGGGAGACCTGACCAAGACAGCAGACCAGTACAGGTACAAGTTACAACAGGTGCTCCAACAGGTGATCCTGAGAGGAGTTGGCCCAGTATGGCTGTGTAAATAAAGATGTACCAGTGAGAGTAAGGGTTAAGTCTCCTTAGGGTCAGGGTTAAGTCTGGTGGTGCTTTTAGCTAATGGAGTGTCATATCTGGGCATGTATTTTACGTGGCGAGACTACAAAGTAGAATAGATGCTAGCTAGATAATGTAGAGTTCAGATCCAGATATGGCCGAGGCACACGGGAAGCGGCATATTGGCCGGCCGCTTCCGAGGGGGGTATAGGAGTATTTCTGGACTAGGATCCGTCGCGCAACACCGCCCCCGGGGTGCCGGAATAACGGTACTGGGCTCGAGGAGCCAGTCAGCCTAGTCTGCCTGGCGCCCTCCTCTGGGACTGCCGGCCACGGGGTCGTGCGGCGGATCCTATGCAATAGGCAGGGGATAATTGGATGCTAAGTTGGGTTAAATTGGCTACCAAATTGGGTGAAAAAGGGATAAAATCTGAAAAAAAAAAAAAAAAAAAAAAAAAAGATAATGTAGAGTTGTGAAGTGCTGTGAAAAGGTATTCCCCACCCCCCCTGGTGCTACACAGTAACATACCTGCTGCTACACAGTAACATACCTGCTAGCCCGCTGCACGCTGCCACTGGAGGAGATGCTGGACTCGGAGGCGCAGCGTCTGCGGGGCTCCAGGGCCCTGCCAGGGGGGCTGGGGGGGGCGGGGTCCCCCTGGGAGCCGTCCTGCCTCTCCTGCCTCTCCTGTTGCAGCACAAAGCCGTTCGCTAGCCCTGCAGACACGGGAGAACACCGTTGGTGTCTCGTACAGATCCATGTCTTCACACTGATGCAACCTTTGCGTACAGACGTACAGACTTACATAGTATGTATTACATATTAAAATGAGCATCATGGAAAGTGTCTAATTCTGAAGTGCCAAAATCATCTGACATTAAGCCCACTAGTGTAAATCCGGTCTTCTGGTTTGAACTTTGAACTTCACCAGATCAGATCAGCGTCACCCAAAACATGTGGTTAGTCGTTTTCCACTACTCTTTATGTAAGAATCAAGACCTGTCTCACTCCCTCAAACGCTCACTGTAAACAGGTGTGAGTTAAACAGGTGTGAGTTAAACAGGCGCGAGTTAAACAGGCGCGAGTTAAACAGGCGCGAGTTAAACAGGCGCGAGTTAAACAGGCGTGAGTTAAACAGGCGTGAGTTAAACAGGTGTGAGTTAAACAGGTGTGAGTTAAACAGGTGTGAGGTAAACAGGTGTGAGTTAAACAGGTGTGTGTTAAACAGGTGTGAGTTAAACAGGTGTGGGTTAAACAGGTGTGAGTTAAACAGGTGTGTGTTAAATAGGTGTGAGTTAAACAGGTGTGTGTTAAACAGGTGTGAGTTAAACAGGTGTGGGTTAAACAGGTGTGAGTTAAACAGGTGTGTGTTAAATAGGTGTGAGTTAAACAGGTGAGTTAAACAGGTGTGAGGTAAACAGGTGCGGGTTAAACAGGTGCGAGTTAAACAGGTGCGAGTTAAACAGGTGCGAGTTAAACAGGTGTGAGTTAAACAGGTGTGAGTTAAACAGGCGTGAGTTAAACAGGTGAGTTAAACAGGTGTGAGTTAAACAGGCGTGAGTTAAACAGGCGTGAGTTAAACAGGCGTGAGTTAAACAGGCGTGGGTTAAACAGGCGTGAGTTAAACAGGCGTGAGTTAAACAGGCGTGAGTTAAACAGGTGTGGTTTAAACAGGTGTGAGTTAAACAGGCGTGAGTTAAACAGGCGTGAGTTAAACAGGCGTGAGTTAAACAGGCGTGAGTTAAACAGGCGTGAGTTAAACAGGCGTGAGTTAAACAGGCGTGGTTTAAACAGGCGTGAGTTAAACAGGCGTGAGTTAAACAGGCGTGAGTTAAACAGGTGTGGTTTAAACAGGTGTGAGTTAAACAGGTGTGAGTTAAACAGGCGTGAGTTAAACAGGCGTGAGTTAAACAGGTGTGGTTTAAACAGGCGTGAGTTAAACAGGCGTGAGTTAAACAGGTGTGGTTTAAACAGGCGTGAGTTAAACAGGCGTGAGTTAAACAGGTGCGAGTTAAACAGGTGCGAGTTAAACAGGTATGTGTTAAACAGGTGATGCGTTCGTCACCACATCCTGCTCATGTTGTATTGGTGCTCATGGTAGTACAACTCCATCAGATAAACCAGTACTGTAACCATGGTGATGCTCTGCCAGGCCTCTTGTACTGTAACCATGGTGATGCTCTGCCAGGCCTCTTGTACTGTAACCATGGTGATGCTCTGCCAGGCCTCTTGTACTGTAACCATGGTGATGCTCTGCCAGGCCTGTACTGTAACCATGGTGATGCTCTGCCAGGCCTGTACTGTAACCATGGTGATGCTCAGCCAGGCCTGTACTGTAACCATGGTGATGCTCTGCCAGGTCTGTCAACAGGAGCAGGCCTGACATGAAGCTTGTTCAGGTACTTTCCTTCAGACAAGTGAACTTATCTTTTACTTGTCAGAGAGCTCAAGTTACTTGTCCAAATATGACGACGTGCGTGTGTGTCTGTCTACTAACACACTACAAGCCAGTAAAACCGTATTTTCCGCACTATAAGGCGCACCGGATTATAAGGCGCACCTTCAATGAATGGCCTATTTTAGAACTGTTTTCATATACAGGGCGCACCGGATTATAAGGCGCATAGAATAGAATATAGAATACTGCAGTCAAACGTTTGACTGGGGTTGCGTTACGCCCAAGCTCCACCTACTGCGTTGCGTCACCTCTCCATCGGTGTTGTGTCAACTTCCCGTTGTCCAAGCTCCACCTGAGCGTCGTCACCGTCAACGTTCTACCTGCTCCACTGTCAAAAATATATATTTTTCCACCTCAAGTATCAGCCGTTCGTCATCCATTTTTGCAACAAGCGTCAAGGACCTGCGGTGATTCACAGCTGACTCGCGTGAATAGCAATTCGCAATAGCTGCGACCACGAGATATAGAGTAGTTAGCTACAAGCATTTTCAATCTAGTATTATCTCTTTTAGTGGATTAACCGCTGTGGTGATTTAACAGCTGATAAAAATACATCAAGTAGACTACAAACAGAGCAAAACAATAAAACAACACCAGAAAACAACCAATAGGCTATACAATTATAACCAACAACCAATATGTGACAGCTCCTGGTGAAATGTGCAACGTAATTTCAGTTTTTACACATGCTTAAACTACAGATTGTAAGCTTTCAAATGATGTGTCATACATTCAAATCAGAGAAAGATTGAACACGACAGGCGTATTTGAATGTTGGTTCACCTCAAACACTGAATGGGAGAAAAGTGACTCTGAACGCAGCCACAGCTACGAACGCTGCTAACAAAACACATCGCTACGAAGGTCTCAACTGTATTTTAATAACATGACAACATACTGGGAGAACATCGACATGCTAAAAACACATAACTACACATAACTAGATGAACACACAGTTCTTGCTTTTGAACACGAGCTAAAACTAAAGTATGTTTACAAGTCAACCCTCCCTTACCGGCAGCCTCCGGCAAACGAGAATAATGAATCCAATACACAAATTATAAGTGTTTAGTGATCGTTAAACTGTTGTTTATTATATCGAGTGGGTGCTTTAAAACTTCAAGTTGAAAGCACCAAGAAGGACCGCCTCGAAATTCATCGATGTTCATGTCCCGTGCTAGCGCTGTTGCCTTAATTCGAATAGTGACTGTAGAGACGCTTCTACTTGCTGCTCTCTGTTCAACAACCCACTGTTCGAGTTTGTCCTCTAAGTAACTGTGGCCATCTCGCTTTGTTCCCTCGGAAACTCTGTTTAGTCTTCTTTACTTGGGGTCTTGTGGTGTGGGACTGTGAGTAAGCACATCAGTACCGGTGTTTACTGATTACCGTAATGCTGCAAGCGGTGCGGCTTTGTAGTTTACCAGTCGTACTGAAACATTTTGACAGAGCGCCTTGAGCGCCGTGTACAACCAGTATGGATCAACCAATTAACAAATTGATCCATATATAAGGCGCTCCGGATTATAAGGCGCACTGTCGTTTTTTTTGAAAATTAAAGGCTTTTAAGTGCGCCTTATAGTGCGGAAAATACGGTACATTACATTCCAATTCCAACAGTTACTGTGGATCTACGCCAGAGAACTCCTCTACTGCTCTCTACTGCCCTCTACTGCCCCCTGCTGTCCTCTACTGCCTGTGGATCTACGCCAGAGAACGTTCGGTTTCAAAGTTTAAAGTAAAGTGATCGTGCCTGAATGTGTGCTCTGCCAACATTAATGTTCTGATTCTAAGGCTTCAGTGATTGGTCAGATTCTCTATAAGGCTTCAGTGATTGGTCAGATTCTCTAGACATTATTGTTTTAATTTTGAGTTATTTAATGAAGTTGAATTTGGTTTTGGAACTTGAAATTATAATCAATATTCACAATTAATTAGTTGTGTTCTTATTTGTTGATAATCTAATGTGACAACTTGCCTGACGTAGTGTAACAATTTACCTGCTGATGGGGCAAATTGTCACAAATGCACCCTGTCTATTTAACAGTCTACAGCTCTGTACTGAAACGCTATAATCAAAACAAAATATGTGCCCAAGACTTCTTTCTTTCATTTGGTGACATTTATACCATTGTGATGTATTGTGCCCAGCAAATGTTAAGACAGCGTGTGACAACATACCCTGCGCTCCCCTACTCAGCGGACACAGATTGTTTGACAAGACAGCTACATTGACAAGGCAGCTACATTGACATGGCAGCTACATTGACAAGGCAGCTACATTGACAAGGCAGCTACATTGACAAGGCAGCTACATTGACAAGGCAGCAGACATTGACAAGGCAGCATACATTGACAAGGCAGCAGACATTGACAAGGCAGCAGACATTGACAAGGCAGCGACATTGACAAGGCAGCTACATTGACATGGCAGCTACATTGACAAGGCAGCAGACATTGACAAGGCAGCAGACATTGACAAGGCAGCAGACATTGACAAGGCAGCGACATTGACAAGGCAGCTACATTGACAAGGCAGCTACATTGACAAGGCAGCTACATTGACAAGGCAGCTACATTGACAAGGCAGCAGACATTGACAAGGCAGCAGACATTGACAAGACAGCTACATTGACAAGGCAGCTACATTGACAAGGCAGCATACATTGACAAGGCAGCTACATTGACAAGGCAGCTACATTGACAAGGCAGCTACATTGACAAGGCAGCATACATTGACAAGGCAGCTACATTGACAAGGCAGCTACATTGACAAGGCAGATACATTGACAAGGCAGCTACATTGACAAGGCAGCTACATTGACAAGGCAGCAGACATTGACATGGCACCTACATTGACATGGCAGCTATATTGACAAGGCAGCAGACATTGACAAGGCACCTACATTGACAAGGCAGCTACATTGACAAGGCAGCTACATTGACAAGGCAGCAGACATTGACAAGGCAGCAGACATTGACAAGGCAGCTACATTGACAAGGCAGCAGACATTGACAAGGCAGCAGACATTGACAAGGCAGCTACATTGACAAGGCAGCTACATTGACAAGGCAGCTACATTGACAAGGCAGCTACATTGACAAGGCAGCAGACATTGACAAGGCAGCAGACATTGACAAGGCAGCAGACATTGACAAGGCAGCAGACATTGACAATAGGGATGCTCCGATTTATCGGCCACCGATTTAAATCGGACGATTTCACTCCAAATGACTCGATCGGTGATCGGCAAAAATGGCCGATCGCAAAACCCGATTTTTAAAAATTATTATTATTATTATTTTTCCTGGGTAAGACAGATAACTGAACAGAAAACATAGGAGGACGTAACAGTATGTAAACCATATAGGCCACGTTTATGATGTCTTTTATACAGCCATATCGACTGACTTGGGCTTCAGGCCCTAACTGGGTGATAGGCCAGACCTTTACTATGCCATAAAAATGGGTCTGCGTTTGCTTGGTGCCTAATGGATCAAAACTTTTGTCTAAAAAGCAAAAAATATGTAGGCTATCCAGTCAGTAGGCCTACAGTTATGTATTTTAAAAAAAATCGGTATCGGTATCGGTTGATCTTGAGGAAAAAAATCGGTGATCGGTATCGGCCCCAAAAATCCAGATCGGAGCATCCCTAATTGACAAGGCAGCAGACATTGACATGGCAGCTACATTGACAAGGCAGCTACATTGACAAGGCAGCAGACATTGACAAGGCAGCAGACATTGACAAGGCAGCAGACATTGACAAGGCAGCTACATTGACAAGGCAGCAGACATTGACAAGGCAGAAGACATTGACAAGGCAGCATACATTGACAAGGCAGCTACATTGACAAGGCAGCTACATTGACAAGGCAGCATACATTGACAAGGCAGCTACATTGACAAGGCAGCTACATTGACATGGCAGCAGACATTGACAAGGCAGCTACATTGACAAGGCAGCAGACATTGACAAGGCAGCTACATTGACAAGGCAGCATACATTGACAAGGCAGCAGACATTGACAAGGCAGCAGACATTGACAAGGCAGCTACATTGGCAAGGCGGCTACATTGACAAGGCGGCTACATTGACAAGGCAGCTACATTGACAAGGCAGCAGACATTGACAAGGCAGCAGACATTGACATGGCATCATACATTGACAAGGCAGCTACATTGACAAGGCAGCTACATTGGCAGAACACCGGCAGTGGTGCTGGTATTTCGTCCGATGACATTTTGCGTTTCCCGCTTTTCCTGGCACCTGGCCAGTTTTAGATAGATAGATAGACTTTATTTGTCATTGTTACAGTACAGGTACCAAACAACGAAATTTAGGAGGGGAGGCTCCCCTGGTGTTTAAGAAAGGAAAAAGAAACACATTTTGGAAAAAGCATAGATGCATAAAATCACAAGAAGATAAGGAGCTGGTTTACATCAATAGAGGCTATGTACACAATCCACTGTACTATACTGCACAGATAGTCAACTAGGGTTGTCATATTGCACAAGAAAGTATTTTTTCACATTTTTTTTTAAAGTGTCACAGTTTGCAGGCTTGAAAATGTACATGTTTGTGCCTCAGCACTAGCTGCCATTACAATCCGTCCGGACTTGTCCTGGGCCCAGAACTTAGGCCTTTTCTGTGTTCAGGGCCTTGACGGCCCTGTGGTAGAAGCTGTCCTTCAGTCTGTTTGTCCTAGCGGCCGGGGTCCTGTACCTCCTGTTCGAGGGCAGCTTGACAAAGTGTTCGTGCCCAGGGTGGGTCGGGTCCTTGGAGATCTTGGAGGCCCTCCTGAGACAGCGTGTTTCGTACAGCTCCTTCAGAGAGGGGAGGGTGGCGCCGGTGATCCCCTGTGCTGTTCTCACGACTCTCTGTAGATCGTTTCTCTCCGCTGCCGTGCAGCTGTGGTACCAGTTGGAGATGCCGAAGGTGAGGATGCTCTCCACTGCGCCGTGGTAGAAGGCCACCAGCATCTCCTGCTTGCTGTGTTGTTTCTTGAGGCATCTCAGGGTGTATAGCCGCTGTTGTGCCCTCTTGATGGTGCCTTTAGTGTTGTCCTTCCAGGCCAGGTCATCCCGTATGATGTGTCCCAGGAAACGGAGGTTTGAGACCATCTCTACGCTCTCTCCGTCGATGAGCAGGGGCAGGATCTCGGACTTTTTCCTCCTGTAGTCTACGATGAGTTCCTGGGTCTTTGACTTGTTTAGCAGCAGGTTGTTTACCTTGCACAGCTTGCTCAATTGCTCTACCTCATCCCTGTACGCCGCCTCGTCCCCCCCCGAGATACATCCCACCACGGTGGTGTCGTCTGCATACTTTACGATGTAGTTGCTGGGGTGGATGGGGGTGAAGTCGTGGGTGTAGAGGTTGTAGAGGATGGGGCTTAGCACGCAGCCCTGGGGTGACCCAGTGCTGAGGCTGAGGGCTGTGGAGGTGTGGGGGCCCACCCGCACCCTCTGGGTGCATTTCATTTACATTTCATTTGCATTTCATTTCATTTACGTGCTTGAAGGAACATCGTGCTCGCTGGCTTGCAAAAAACTTTGAAGTCGAACGTTCTCTGAGGTGCAGGTCGATCCACAGTAATTGTTGGAATTGTAATGTAATGTTTTACTGGCTTGTAGTGTGTTAGTAGACAGACACACACACGTGCATCGTCATATTTGGACAAGTAACTTGAGCTCTCGGACAAGTAAAAAGATAAGTTCACTTGTCTGAAGGACAAGTACCTGAAAAAGCTTAATGTCAAGCCCTGTGAGCTGGTCGCTAACTTATGTTAATAGGTTCTGACAACTTTATAAAGCTAGCTTCAAAGTTATTCACCAAAACTGTAATAGCATCCAACTTCAAATAGAAACAGCGCATACATCCACATAAGAGAAACTGTAGGGTGCTATTGTATTGATAAACGTTACAGCCCAGGGTTTTTCCTGGCTCAAAATGAGGCGGAGGTGGTACTAGTGGTGTTTGACATCGGGGGGGACCCATGAAGCGGGGCTGTCTGGGGGTCCTTAAACAAGCATCAAACACTTAATTTCTTGCATTCTGGTGAATTGATATGCACCAATTTGTGACCTTTCTGCATCAATTTATGGTAGAAATGTCATTATTTATGTAAAGGAAAACACAATATTCAGGCACCAGATGACCAATCAAAATGTAATGTAATATAATGCAATATAAGGCTCTCAGGCATTCTGTACTTTCAAATATGTATTCTCCTTGAGCAGTCAACATCAACTATCAGCTATTTCGCTAGCAAAAACGAAAGCTAACTTATTTGCGAAACAGCGCCCCCGCCACCACGTCGGCTCAGTGCCGCATTTGCAGTTAGAAATGACAGAAATCCACCGAGTGCAACGCTTGTAGAAAATACGACGGTCAGAGTTTTGTCGAGAGCTGGAGGCGGCTAGAAATATGACGGAGGCGGCCGCCTCAAAATTCTCTATGCAGGAAAAACCCTGCAGCCAGCTGAAAAACATTGAACAAATGGCTCAGGAGTAGAGCCCGACAGATATATTGGCCTTTCGCTGAAATAGCGGTATCAGCACATATTCCTCAGACGACAGCTCTTACGCCTGCACAGATAAACACACCTGACTTACCAAAATCACCTGTCAAGCCTGTTACGTTACTTTTGGTGACCATAAATAGAGGGATGTGTATAAAATGTTTCAAATTTCAAAATGCTGAAAACAACAATATGTACACAAATAACCTCAAATAGAAGCTGAGAATCTCTACGTTAACCTCTTCGTAATCGTTTGACTTCAAAACCAAGCAGAAGAAAAACGCTTCACTGTCATTACTTTCACAGAGCATGTTTTTTTGTAATTGGGGTGAATTATCCCTTTAATATAAGATCTTCGTGGTATTGCAGTTGTCACTGGCCCTCAACTGTCTAAGCATTGATTATGAGTTAGCAGTGGTTATGAGTCAGGGTCAGGGTTAGGGTTACCGAGGGTTACCAGGGTTGGGACTCACCTGTATCAAGGCGTTTGATAGGAGATTCCTCCTCATCCTCGCAGTCTCCGCTGGCGCTGCGCGTCCTCTTCCTGGGCAGAAGGAGGGTCTCCAGTCTGGGGATCACAACAGAGAGGAAGGTTTTCGTGCCCAACGGCAGAGAACCAGGCGTTGCCTCTAATGTCCTTGGGGGCTTTTGTGGGCTGATGCACTTTGACTTGCGGAAGAGAACGTTGGTGCGTCTGTTGCCCGTGCCGGATGGTTGGGCGGGCGGAGACGAGACCACGACGCTGAGGGGGGGAGGCTGAGGGAGCAGCGGGGGGGAGGTGACACTGAGGTGCCCTGGCAGGGTTTCCCTGGGCACTGAGGTAGCGGGCTGGTCGCAATGTACACTCTTCTGGTTCTTATCGCAATGTACACTCTTCTGGTTCTTATCGCAATGTACACTCTTCTGGTTCTTATCGCAATGTACACTCTTCTGGTTCTTATCGCAATGTACACTCTTCTGGTTCTTATCGCAATGTACACTCTTCTGGTTCTTATCGCAATGTACACTCTTCTGGTTCTTATCGCAATGTACACTCTTCTGGTTCTTATCGCAATGTACACTCTTCTGGTTCTTGTCCCCATCACTCTTTACACTCTTCTGGTTGTTGTCCAGGTTGGGTTTGATTGGCTGGAGCATGGGAGGTTCTGAGGGGCTGTCTGGGTTTACCAGCGGGGGAGGCGATGGGTTCAACGGCTCCAGCTTGGGTGGCAGAGACTTGTCTCCTGAAACGTTACAACAAAAAGAAGAACATAAATATCAGACGCACTTTGTAATTATTACCAGACACTCAACTACAGTTACCACCCTCCACTGCCCCTCCACTGCCCCTCCACTGCCCCTCCACTGCCCCTCCACCCTCCACTGCCCCTCCACCAGACACTCAACTACAGTTACCACCCTCCACTGCCCCTCCACCCTCCACAGCCCCTCCACCAGACACTCAACTACAGTTACCACCCTCCACTGCCCCTCCACCCTCCACAGCCCCTCCACCAGACACTCAACTACAGTTACCACCCTCCACTGCCCCTCCACCCTCCACAGCCCCTCCACCAGACACTCAACTACAGTTACGGTTTAATTTGAAACATTACTATTGTGTTAATTTAGAGGACTGTAAGGGCCCAAAACAATATAGCTTTTCTCCACCTCATGGTAACAGGTACATAAGGTAACAGGTACATAAGGTAACAGGTACATACCCTCCACGTGTGTGCTGTGTCCAGCAGGGGGCAGTGGTTTCTCCTCAGTGTCTGGTGGTTTGGGCTCAGAAGGGGCTGGGCAGGGTCTCTTGGGGTTGATCTCGCTCCGCACCTCAGCGATGGTCTTCTTGAGCAGCTTCAGCCTCTTGCTGCGTGACGGGCTGGACTTCATGGCGCTGCTCAGGTCCAGCTTCTCCAGCAGCTCCCGCAGCTGCTCCTGCAGGGACAGGTGCTGCCGGGCGGCCGGGCTCAGGATCCGGTCCACTGCAACACACAACTCGGTTGTTAAGTCTGACGTCTAGAAATGTCCGGGTCCAAATAAAACATTCCTTGCACCAGAGTACCAGTGTACTAAAGCACCAGAGTACCAGTGTACTAAAGCACCAGAGTACCAGTGTACTAAAGCACCAGAGTACCAGTGTACTAAAGCACCAGAGTACCAGTGTACTACAGCACCAGAGTACCAGTGTACTAAAGCACCAGAGTACCAGTGTACTAAAGCACCAGAGTACCAGTGTACTAAAGCACCAGAGTACCAGTGTACTAAAGCACCAGAGTACCAGAGTACTAAAGCACCAGAGTACCAGTGTACTACAGCACCAGAGTACCAGTGTACTAAAGCACCAGAGTACCAGTGTACTAAAGCACCAGAGTACCAGTGTACTAAAGCACCAGAGTACCAGGGTACTAAAGCACCAGAGTACCAGTGTACTAAAGCACCAGAGTACCAGTGTACTAAAGCACCAGAGTACCAGTGTACTAAAGCACCAGAGTACCAGTGTACTAAAGCACCAGAGTACCAGTGTACTAAAGCACCAGTGTACTACAGCACCAGAGTACCAGTGTACTAAAGCGGTAGTTCAAACAGTTCAATCGTTTTTTAAACAACAAGGGACGCAGCACTGCGGCATTTCGAAGAGAGCGCCTCAGCCAACGTTGGACCCGGAAACAGTATTATGGCCTGGTCGATACGTCACGACTTAACAACCGAACACCCTTCACTTGACTACAACACCCTTCACTTGACTAGGCTCAGTTGGCTAGGCTCATTACTGAATGCCACATACATAAACAGATGGTGGCAGATTACAATTAGGGACGTTACCAGATCTAACTATATCACTGAATTTCTGGCAACCCAGTGACTACTGTGAATAGGGCAGTTGGAATCCAGGAAAGACTGTCTGACGGCGGGAAAGACCGCACCGGGAGTGGGCGGCTAGTTACCCAACCCACTAGTCTCTCTTGATGAATGACACCCAACTCTAACTACGAAGTCTACAAAGAAGTAACAACCCGCAGGCCCTCCGAGAGGTGGGATGAAAGATCGGCCTAAGAGGACAGATCACACGGTAACGACTGCAATGGAAACGGACAATGAGAAGAAGATCATGCGGAAAGCAAGATGTGGGGGGCAAGGCCAAAAGCAACCTTGCACTGCAGAGACAGGTCAGACAAGAGGGACCGAAAGCCGGGTTGAAAACCACAGAGCCGATGGAATGAAGGCAACTCAGGAGGAGAAAGAGGGCCTGAAAGCACTGTGGGAAGAGATCAGGCAGAGGCTGGCCAATCTGCGCAGAGCTGAACACATCCGTAAACGTAGGAAACGGAAAGAAAAAGAAAGAGCCAACTTCTTCAAAGACCCATTCAAGCAGACAGCTGCTGGAGGAGACAGACAGACAGACAGAGAGACAGACAGACAAGCAGACAGCTGCTGGAGGAGGAAAAGAGCGGGAAGCTGGAAATCACCAAGGAGCAGCTGGAGCAGCATGTCAGATCCTGTAAGGAACGTCCCACGAGGAACACCTGGGTATGTACCTCTGTAAGGAACGTCCCACGAGGAACACCTGGGTATGTACCTCTGTAAGGAACGTCCCACGAGGAACACCTGGGTATGTACCTCTGTAAGGAACGTCCCACTAGGAACACCTGGGTATGTACCTCTGTAAGGAACGTCCCACGAGGAACACCTGGGTATGTACCTCTGTAAGGAACGTCCCACGAGGAACACCTGGGTATGTACCTCTGTAAGGAACGTCCCACTGGGAACACCTGGGTATGTACCTCTGTAAGGAACGTCCCACGAGGAACACCTGGGTATGTACCTCTGTAAGGAACGTCCCACGAGGAACACCTGGGTATGTACCTCTGTAAGGAACGTCCCACGAGGAACACCTGGGTATGTACCTCTGTAAGGAACGTCCCACGAGGAACACCTGGGTATGTACCTCTGTAAGGAACGTCCCACGAGGAACACCTGGGTATGTACCTCTGTAAGGAACTTCCCACGAGGAACACCTGGGTATGTACCTCTGTAAGGAACGTCCCACGAGGAACACCTGGGTATGTACCTCTGTAAGGAACGTCCCACGAGGAACACCTGGGTATGTACCTCTGTAAGGAACGTCCCACGAGGAACACCTGGGTATGTACCTCTGTAAGGAACGTCCCACGAGGAACACCTGGGTATGTACCTCCTGTAAGGAACGTCCCGCGAGGAACACCTGGGGATGTACCTCTGTAAGGAACGTCCCACGAGGAACACCTGGGTATGTACCTCGGCCCAAACTGCCAACATCCTGTAAGGAACGTCCCACTAGGAACACCTGGGTATGTACCTCTGTAAGGAACGTCCCACGAGGAACACCTGGGTATGTACCTCTGTAAGGAACGTCCCACGAGGAACACCTGGGTATGTACCTCTGTAAGGAACGTCCCACGAGGAACACCTGGGTATGTACCTGTAAGGAACGTCCCACGAGGAACACCTGGGTATGTACCTCCTGTAAGGAACGTCCCACGAGGAACACCTGGGTATGTACCTCTGTAAGGAACGTCCCACGAGGAACACCTGGGTATGTACCTCTGTAAGGAACGTCCCACGAGGAACACCTGGGTATGTACCTCTGTAAGGAACGTCCCACGAGGAACACCTGGGTATGTACCTCCTGTAAGGAACGTCCCACGAGGAACACCTGGGTCTGTACCTCTGTAAGGAACGTCCCACGAGGAACACCTGGGTATGTACCTCGGCCCAAACTGATCCTGTAAGGCAGTGGTTCCCAACCTTTTTTGTCTTGTGTACCCCTTGAGCTGTTTTGCCATGCCAGAAGTACCCCCTCACTCATGCGTGTTGATTATTTCCCAAAAAAATCAATTAAACTCTAACTTGCAAATATAACATTTATTACTGACACACAGAGAGCAAAACCTCTTCTCATGTCTCCAAAACTCTAAACACATTTTCTGCTTTACACACATTTTGCTATTCAAAATGGCACTTTTTAAATGCACTGAACACGGTTTTCTGCACACAACAATCTGACATAAAGTCACATGTTTGCCATTTCAAAACATTGCCATTCAAAATTAGACTACATGAGCTAATTGGCCAATACATGTGCCACCTGGCCACCTCAATGGTTAATTGTTACCACATGCCCACACACTCACTGAAAATAGAAAAATAAATAATAAATAATAATGAATTTGATTTGATATCTGTTTCTTTTCCCTTTCTCCTGCTCCTCTTTGGCTTCTGTCTGAGGTGCAGTGATGTCATAATTTTCTCATCCCAGAGTCTTGACTGATGGGGAGAGGAAACAGACAAGATGAGACAGGATAAAACTTATCACACACACACACACACACACACACACACACACACACACACACACACACACACACACTTAAACTTCTTATCTAACTCTACTGATTATTAATGAAATCATTTGAACCACTCCCCTTTAATACATAGATATTTACACCATTGTGAAAAATAGACTCACCCAGTAGCAGTTGCAATTCTTTTTTTCATCAGTTGAGCTTTAATGAGACACTTGAGGTTGCTTCTCTTTTATAAGCTTTGACAGTTCTGGAGGCAGTGTGGCAACAGCAGTCACCAGGCTGCTCTCCACACTCAGTCTGTTCCTTGGCTTGGTTTTGATGTGGGTCAAAGCTGAGAAGGTCACTTCACACATATATGTAGATCCAAAAGGCAAAAGTTCATTCAATGCACACTTTCCCAGCACTGGATATTCCTTTTCAACATCACACCAAAACTCTGTCAATGACTTGTCAGCATGTGCCATCTTCAACCCACGATCAGAGGACATGTCCATCAGATTTTCCTGCAGGCTTGCAGGAAGGCTGCTGCTGCTCCTGTCATTCACTCTGAATGGGTTCCTCACCCAGTCCAGTTTTTCTGACTTTGTTTCAATGTCATGAAAGTACTGGTTGAAGTCAGTGTCAAGTTTGGACAGATGTGCTTTAACTATTTTCACCACAGGACCTCTGTCAGCATCAGTGGTGGCGAGATGGCCATCAAGCAGTGGGAAACAGCTCACATCTCCATCCTTACATTTCCTCTCCCATAATTTAACCTTCTTTATGAATCCATTCACTTTGTCATACATGTTAAGGATGTGTGAGTACTTGCCCTGAAGTGAAAGGTTGAGCTCATTCAGCTTAGTGAAGACATCAGCAAGATATGCCAGCTGCGCAACCCACACTGCATCCTCAAACAGGGCTGCAAGAGGGTGGTCGTTTTCTGTCAGGAAAGCAAACACCTCGATGCACAATTCATAGAGCCGCAGCAGCGTTTTGCCACGAGACAGCCAGCGAACGTCTGTGTGAAGCAGTAGCTGCTCATGCTCTGACCGGCTGTCATGACAAAGAGTTTGAAACAGTCTGTGGTTCATTGGCCGGGACTGAATGAAGTTAATCACCTTAACTGCGTCATCCATAACTGCACTTAACTCGGGGCTCATCCTTTTGCTGGCGAGTGCCTCCCGGTGAATAATACAGGGCATCCACTTAATTTCGGGGTTCACCTTCATCACACGCCCAAGCAGCCCACGCACCTTACCCGTCATTGCTGCCGCTCCATCGGTACAGATGTGACTGCAGGATTTCCACTCCAGATCGTTGTCTTTGAAGAAATACTCCAGATCGTTGTCTTAATCAGAAATATTTCCTCGCCAGTTGTCTTTCCTGGCAGCGTCTTGCAAAACAAGATATGCTCATTTATGTCCGACTCTTCTTTATAACGCACAAAAGCCAGCAGCTGAGCCTCCCCACTAACGTCGGTCATTTCATCTAATTGCAAAGCGAACTGACCTGCTTGCTTCATTTTATCCACCACTTGTCCGACAATATTTATGGACATATCATCAATCCGACGGGAGACGGTATTGTTAGATAATGGTACCAACTTGAGCGTGTCAGCTGCTTTCTTGTCCAGCATAGTTTGAGCCAAAATCATAGCGGCAGGCAAAATCAGATCTTCGGCGATTGAATGTGGGGTTTTTGACTTAGCCACTAGTAATGAAACAGCATAGGACGCCTCCAGTGCTTTGCTTGACACACTTGCCGCTTTTTTCAGTGTAGCCTGACTTGACTTGAACTCTGACAGTTTTCGCTTGAAAAAGTCGTCAGTTTTACCAACAGTTGCTAGGTGTTTGGTGCTCTGGTGTCGCTGTAAATGGGCTGGCTTCATTGAATTGTTAGCCAGGACTTCGCCGCAGAAAAAGCACTGTGGCTGTGGTGGATCAGCCGATGTACATGTAAATCCCCACAAAACATATGTTTCCAAATAATAGCGGGGTCCTTTTTTTCTTTTTTTCTCTGATCTGACCGTCTGATCTTCCTCTGATCTGACCGTCTGATCTGCCTCTGATCTGACCGTTACTGTAGCTGGTCGTTTTAGCCATCTGTCCATCTTTGCGGTATACTGACAGGCCTAGCTGACGTGCGCGCGTAAATGAACGTAAATGAACGTGATTTAAATGTGACGTGACTACCGCTTGTGTTACAGTCATTACCTGTCGGGGAGGAACTTAAGTTGCAGCGTACCATTTTAACAACAGGTTTATGAAACGACTATATTTAATTATTTTTTGGGAAAGGGAAATAAATTATAATTCCAAATCTTTCCACGTACCCCCTGCAATCCCCTCACGTACCCCTAGGGGTCCGCGTACCCCCGGTTGGGAACCACTGCTGTAAGGAACGTCCCACGAGGAACACCTGGGTATGTACCTCGGCCCAAACTGCCAACATCCTGTAAGGAACGTCCCACGAGGAACACCTGGGTATGTACCTCTGAACGTCCCACGAGGAACACCTGGGTATGTACCTCAGATCCTGTAAGGAACGTCCCACGAGGAACACCTGGGTATGTACCTGGGTATGATCCTGTAAGGAACGTCCCACGAGGAACACCTGGGTATGTAAGGAACGTCCCACGAGGAACACCTGGGTATGTAAGGAACGTCCCACGAGGAACACCTGGGTATGTAAGGAACGTCCCACGAGGAACACCTGGGTATGTACCTCGGCCCAAACTGCCAACATCCCAGTTCAACATCATGCCCCCCAAGCTCAGCAAAGTCCGACACGTTGTGGAGAAGGCAGGGTCTTCATCAGCACCGGGCCCCAATGGAGTACCCTACAAGCTCTATAAGACCTGCCCCAAAGTGCTAGAGCTGCTATGGTACCTTATGAGAACTGTTTGGAAAAAGCAATGTATTCCATCTGAGTGGCAAAGAGCAGTAGCGGTCTTCATCCCCAAGGAAGAGAACTCCAAAGACATTGGCCAATTCAGGAGCATCGCCCTGTTAAATGTGGAAGGGAAGATCTTCTTCTCTGTACTGGCCAGAAGGATGACAAGCTACCTGATGGAAAGTGGCTACATCGACACCAACTGCCAGAAGGCAGGAGTCCCAGGCTTCCCAGGTTGTGTGGAACACTCTGCAATGATCTGGGAACAGATCCAAAAGGCCAAGCGCGAGAAGACGGACCTGCATGTCATCTGGCTCGACCTCGCCAATGCCTATGGGTCAGTTCCACATCAGCTGATCAGCTATCCCATGGAGTTTTTCCACATGCCCTCCAGTATCAAGAACTTGGTAGCAAGCTATTTCAAGGATGTGCAGTTGTGCTTCACCCTCCAGGACTTCATCACCGGGTGGCGGCAGTCAGAGGTGGGACTCGCCATGGGGTGTTCCCTTTCTCCCATTCTGTTTGTAGCAGCCTTCGAAATCATCCTTATCAGGGCAAGACAAACTGTGGGAGGGATCAAACTACCATCCGGACAGAAGCTACCGGATGGATGGATGACATCACCAGCCTACTTCAGACAGCACCATGTACATGCAGATTGCTGAACAACGACGGACTGGACGAGCTAATGTCCTGGTGTAAAGGATGACGAGCTAATGTCCTGGTGTAAAGGATGACGAGCTAATGTCCCGGTGTAAAGGATGACGAGCTAATGTCCTGGTGTAAAGGATGACGAGCTAATGTCCTGGTGTAAAGGATGACGAGCTAATGTCCTGGGCAAGAATGAACATCAAGCCTGCCAAGTCCCGCAGCCTGTCCCTCAGGAGGGGAGTCAGCACGACAGCACAATCTTCGTTGCCGGGGGCGATAGAGAATCCCACTGTTGTCTGAGCATCCCATCAGAAGCCTGGGAAGACAGTACACAGCAGAGCTCTCCGACAAGCAAACGGGGAGAGCAGCTCTCAGAAGGCCTCGCAAGGACCGATCAAAGCCAACTCCCGGGTAAGTACAAGGTGTGGATCTACCAGTTCACGCTCTACAGGAGGATAATGTGGCCGCTGAAAATGAGTGAGATTCCCTCATCCACAACAGTCAAGATGGATGGGAAAGCCAATTCATTCATCCGAAAGTGGCTGGGGCTACCGAGGTGCCTCTCTGACACGGGCCTCTTCGGGAAGAATGCCTTGCAGCTGCCACTACAACCCATCAGTGTGGCTACAAGCAGGAAACGACCAGGCTGCAGCTGCCACTACAACCCATCAGTGTGGCTACAAGCAGGAAACGACCAGCTGCCACTACAACCCATCAGTGTGGCTACAAGCAGGAAACGACCCATCAGCGTGGCTACAAGCAGGAAAAGACCAGGCTGCTTCTGGAACCGAGAGAGGCAACCGACCAGTCAGTGAGAGACGCAGGCGTCAAGGTCCGTCCTGGCCGGGAGTGGGACGCCCACGCCGAGGTCGACAAGGACGGAGGAAGAACGCTATAAGATCAAGGCAGTGTCCCAGAGCCAACAAGGAAGCTGGTCAGATCAGTTGGTCAGACTTGTGAAAGATGCCTCAAGCAAGGCTCGGGTTCCTCATCAGGTCAACCTATGACACGCTTCCCTGTCCTCGGAACCTCCACCAGTGGTTCGGAAATGAGGAAGTCTGCCCACTCTGCAACACTCCCAATGCTACCCTCCGCCACATCCTGTCAGGCTCATCCAGGCTTTCATCCTGTAAGATCGTGCTTTTGCAGAAGCGCCATGACCAGGTCCTGAGAAAGCAGCCGAGGTGCTGGAGGGACGCAGACAGGAAAGCAGGGCGGACAGACAGACAGACAGACAGGAAAGCAGGGCGGACAGACAGACAGACAGACAGGAAAGCAGGGCGGACAGACAGACAGACAGACAGGAAAGCAGGGGATGTTCAACAACAACGGAACACCAGATCAACTTTGTCAGGGAGGCGGAGGAAGAAGAAGCACCAGGAGTGGAACATGAGAGTTGATCTTGGCCAGTTCCCAGAGAAATCACCATCACAACTCTCCGTCCTGACATAGTGGTGTGGTCCACCAAGGCAAAAGCTGCACTCCTCATGGAGCTCACAGGACCGTGGGAGGAGGGGATTGAGGCTGCTTTCGAACTGAAGAAGAACAAGTATTCAGATCTGTCTGCGGAGTGTAGGGAGGCTGGCTGGAGGACCACCATCTACCCAGTGGAGGCTGGATGCCGAGGCTTTGTGGGGCTGTCAACCACACGCCCGCTGAGGGACACAGGCGGGACAGAAGGGCAGCTTCTGGCTGTGGCTGAGGAGGAGGGAAAAGTGTTGGGGAAAGAACATCTAACCCAGACTACAGCTGCAGGGGGGCAGGGAGACATCCACGTTCCAGGATTAAAGGAGCGAAGCATGGGTGAATGGTGGTTCCCGGCTGACGACCCTGCAGTTGATCCATGGGCACCGGAGGAGGCGCGTCAGGCAGCAATGCCCAGCAGGTTATTCCAGCTACCTTTGCAATCACTAGTACATTGAAGAAGTTAAATCTGGTCACATACTTTTGTTTCTTCTCCTTTTTGTTTTAAAGGAGAGTGGACTTCCACCCTTGTTTCGTATTTTGTTTGTTTGACAATTATTTATACAGAAGGAGCGAATTGAAGGTAAACAAGGAAAACACAGAACAACAAGGCAGTCTTCTGGACTCAGGCATTGAACCCAGGACCTAGGGGGTGGAGCGCATGTGAACCCAGGACCTGTGGGGTAGAGCGCATGTGAACCCAGGACCTAGGGGGTGGAGTGCATGTGAACCCAGGACCTGTGGGGTAGAGCGCATGTGAACCCAGGACCTAGGGGGTGGAGTGCATGTGAACCCAGGACCTAGGGGGTGGAGCGCATGTGAACCCAGGACCTGTGGGGTAGAGCGCATGTGAACCCAGGACCTGTGGGGTAGAGCGCATGTGAACCCAGGACCTGTGGGGTAGAGCGCATGTGAACCCAGGACCTGTGGGGTAGAGCGCATGTGAACCCAGGACCTAGGGGGTGGAGTGCATGTGAACCCAGGACCTAGGGGGTGGAGTGCATGTGAACCCAGGACCTAGGGGGTGGAGTGCATGTGAACCCAGGACCTAGGGGGTAGAGCGCATGTGAACCCAGGACCTAGGGGGTGGAGTGCATGTGAACCCAGGACCTAGGGGGTGGAGTGCATGTGAACCCAGGACCTAGGGGGTAGAGCGCATGTGAACCCAGGACCTAGGGGGTGGAGTGCATGTGAACCCAGGACCTAGGGGGTGGAGTGCATGTGAACCCAGGACCTATGGGGTAGAGTGGGGGGTTGAACCCAGGACCTAGGGGTGGAGTGCATACATGTGCGTAGCTGTCAGGAGCGCTACCGCTAAGCCACAACACCGTCAGAGGTTCTTCTGTTCTTACCGTCGTCCCAGGAGAAGGTGGGGGCGGGCTCAGGCTTGGGGGGTTCTGGGAGGTGCATCCCGCTGGCCAGGTCAAACCCGACCCGCTCAGCGTCTCGCCGGGTCTTCCTCAGGACCGCCCCCCCCTGGTCCAGCAGCCGCAGGGCCGCCTTGTAGAAGAACGTGTCCTTGGCGTTGTACTTCATGCAGTTGAAGATGACGAGGCTGAAGTCCGCCTCGAACTCATCCAGGTTCTTGTAGCCGTGGGCGTCGATGCGCCTCCTCATGGTGGAGAAGTCCATTGGGTTTTTGATGTGGTCCAGGTAATCAGGTACCTGAGAGAGGTGGAGGCAGCAGAACCATCAGAATGAGCTCCAGTACGTTCATATTAGTATGGGATTTTACATCATATCACGACAGAGTTGGTAACTAAAAGCAAAGTCAAAATCAATTAAAAAAAACATGTTAAAAGGTGTAATCTTTAAAGGTCCCATATTATGAAAAAATTACTTTTTCCAATGCTATACATGTGGGTCTCTGATAACCCTACTAACACAGAAACTGAGATAAAGCAGTCAGTTCTTTGTGGGCTGCGTATTTCCGAAAACATGCGATTCAACAAGCCATTCAGATCGGCTGCCCCCACCCACATAAGCTGGGGTCTCATATCCCCCCATCAGGAGAGATAAACAAGAACTGGGGCAATTGCTGAGAATAAACTGTTGTCTTGTATTCTGGTGAGACATTTACTGTTCCATAGATCCATAATCAAAACAATGTGATGAATGTTAGAGATTGTTACGCTCAGGAGTTTACGTCTCATCCAGGTCATCTGCGAGTAGCATCAGTAGCATCAGTCTGCCTGTGACCATTCAGCAACACAACCGCCCTCAGAAGTATCTTGTTTCAATGCAAAGTTTGGAGGAACGCGCTGCAAAGCCTCATCTGTTATGACTCTATTGAAGTGAAAACGCCACGTTTTACGCTACATACCTCCTGTGTAGCTGGGCAGCCTATCCGTGTGTTTCACTAATGACAATTTGTGGCTTTAAACCAAAAATGTGTTCAATGTTAAAAGCGTGCATCAGAATAAGCGAGAGTTTTGTTTAAAGGGTTTGTGGTGGGGCGGCTGTGGTGCAGGAGGTAGGGCCGCCGTCTAATGATCGCAAGGTTGGCAGATCAGCGGTTCGAGCCCCGGCTGGCCACATGTCGAAGTGTCCTTGGCCTCCCAGTGAGCGGGCCGGCCGGCGCCTTGCATGGTAGCTTGCCGCCATTGGTGTGTGAATGTGTGAATGAGAGGCCGTTGTAAAGCTCTTTGGAATACGTCAGTCTATTTAGGGTGTTCTAGAGTGTTCTAGAGTGTTCTAGAGTGTTCTGGGTGTTCTGGGTGTTCTAGGGTGTTCTAGGGTGTTCTAGAGTGTTCTAGAGTGTTCTGGGTGTTCTAGAGTGTTCTGGGTGTTCTAGGTGTTCTAGAGTGTTCTAGGGTGTTCTAGAGTGTTCTAGAGTGTTCTAGAGTGTTCTGGGTGTTCTAGAGTGTTCTGGGTGTTCTAGGTGTTCTATAGTGTTCTAGGGTGTTCTAGAGTGTTCTAGAGTGTTCTAGAGTGTTCTAGGGTGTTCTAGAGTGTTCTGGGGTGTTCTAGAGTGTTCTAGAGTGTTCTAGAGTGTTCTAGGGTGTTCTAGAGTGTTCTAGAGTGTTCTGGGGTGTTCTAGAGTGTTCTAGAGTGTTCTAGGGTGTTCTGGGTGTTCTAGGGTGTTCTAGGGTGTTCTAGAGTGTTCTAGAGTGTTCTGGGTGTTCTAGAGTGTTCTGGGTGTTCTAGGTGTTCTAGAGTGTTCTAGGGTGTTCTAGAGTGTTCTAGAGTGTTCTAGAGTGTTCTAGGGTGTTCTAGAGTGTTCTAGGGTGTTCTAGGTGTTCTAGAGTGTTCTAGGGTGTTCTAGAGTGTTCTAGAGTGTTCTGGGTGTTCTGGGTGTTCTGAGTGTTCTAGGGTGTTCTGGGTGTTCTAGAGTGTTCTAGGGTGTTCTAGGGTGTTCTAGGGTGTTCTAGAGTGTTCTAGGGTGTTCTAGAGTGTTCTGGGTGTTCTAGAGTGTTCTAGGGTGTTCTATGGTGTTCTAGAGTGTTCTAGGGTGTTCTAGAGTGTTCTAGGGTGTTCTAGGGTGTTCTAGAGTGTTCTAGAGTGTTCTGGGTGTTCTAGAGTGTTCTAGGGTGTTCTATGGTGTTCTAGAGTGTTCTAGGGTGTTCTAGAGTGTTCTAGGGTGTTCTAGGGTGTTCTAGGGTGTTCTAGGGTGTTCTAGAGTGTTCTAGGGTGTTCTAGAGTGTTCTAGAGTGTTCTGGGTGTTCTAGAGTGTTCTGAGTGTTCTAGAGTGTTCTAGAGTGTTCTGGGGTGTTCTAGGGCAGGGGTCGGCAATTAGGTTTGGCCTCGGGCAAAAAAAATTTTGAGCCACTAGATGGCGGGCCCGAACGTTTTTTTTTTTTTTTTCCTAACACCAGGGGAGCCACCCCTCCTAAATTTCGTTGTTTGGTACCTGTACTGTAGCAATGACAATAAAGACCATTCATTCATTCCATTCATTCATTCATTCATTCATTCATTCATAAGTAATTGATTGTTAAAAAATGTGACACGTTCTAATGCTTTGACTTTTCTTTCGAAAAATGTACACATCGCTAGTCAACTAACACAGCTTGTTTTGTGAGCCTGCTAACAATGTAAAGTAGTGTTGTAGTTAACTAGGTAACAATGTAAAGTAGTGTTCTAGTTAACTAGATAACAATGTAAAGTAGTGTTGTAGTTAACTAGGTAACAATGTAAAGTAGTGTTGTAGTTAACTAGGTAACAATGTAAAGTAGTGTTCTAGTTAACTAGGTAACAATGTAAAGTAGTGTTCTAGTTAACTAGGTAACAATGTAAAGTAGTGTTGTAGTTAACTAGGTAACAATGTAAAGTAGTGTTGTAGTTAACTAGGTAACAATGTAAAGTAGTGTTGTAGTTAACTAGGTAACAATGTAAAGTAGTGTTGTAGTTAACTAGGTAACAATGTAAAGTAGTGTTGTAGTTAACTAGGTAACAATGTAAAGTAGTGTTGTAGCTAACTAGGTAGCAGTCCAATCCATTACGTTGCAGTATTTTGGCTTGACTAGCAAGTTTGTGTTGTGATTCTCAACAACGTTGAAACGTAGTTTCACCCTTTTCCATAGTTTTGAATAATAAATGTGTGGACTGACGATGTAGCGCAGCCTAGCTTATTCTAATAATTATTTAACATACTTTCATTCTGAATGATTCCCCCCTCCTCCCAGACAAGGTCACATTATTATTGGATTGGTTGTTTGCCTGCCGGGTGAAGTTAGCTAAACATTTAACCTGCTAACTAGCAAGAGAAACATCATGTCACTCTCCAAAGGTGTAAAGAGGAAAGTTGACGGTGAAAACAGGGCATTTAAAGAGGAATGGACAGCGAACTATAATGTTCATCCTACCTGGTTTCATCAACGCAAAGCCGTTGTGAGACTCACATCTTCCGTGCTCACAATGTTCCCTTTCTATACATGCGAGTCGTCCTTTTCCTCAATGAATGTGATAAAGACGCACGAGAGGAATCGATTGATGCAAAAAAAAACTTGAGAACTGCCTGCGGATTAAAGTGACGTCCATATAACCAGATATCAAGCAAATACTGACCGATGGGAGATGCCACTTTTCACATTAAGTGAGTACCAAGCCTGTCGTTATTGTATTTAATAACCTAATTGTATTTTTTATATTTTGAATGAATGGCTCATTGTAATTATTATCCCTAATAGCGTGTTTGCTCTGTCGTTTCAGGAGCATAGGCCTATGCACCACCACCCCTCGCATAAGCGGATTACTTTTCTTTCTTTTCTTTTTTTCACCGATTTTGTTGTCAATGTTTTTCAGAATATTAAACTGAATTTGCTTTGTTACTGTTCATATGTGTGTTGCAGTCACATATACGTAAACATTACGTTTGAATTATTTACTGAGCTGGTGTTATTTTTTTCAAACCACACACGGCTATTTCAGCACTACACGTTGTCCACCTACTTATGATTCACTATGAGGGGTTCAGCGTCAGTGCGCTTCGGTGCACCCCGCTGCCTGATTGTCTGTCCCTGTGTCATTCACTCTCAACATGGATAAAAGTACAATAAGCATTATTCAGGTGGAGGTAGATTCTCTATTCGGACATTATAGGCGCTATATGTGGGACTGTCGGTCCGATATTGTAAAAAAAAAAAAAAAAAAAAAAAAAAGAAGTGGATTCTCAAAATATTCTGCTGGGCCAAATATTATTGGTGATGGGCCAGCAATGGCCCGCGGGCCGCCTATTGCCGACCCCTGTTCTAGGGTGTTCTGGGTGTTCTAGGTGTTCTGGGTGTTCTAGGTGTTCTAGGTGTTCTGGGTGTTCTAGGGTGTTCTAGGGTGTTCTAGAGTGTTCTGGGGTGTGCGGAGCCTCAACCGACCTCCTTAACGTTGACCGGCTGGGCGAACACCTTGGCCTGGTCCTTCTCCTGCAGCTGGTCCAGCAGGGCTCTCAGCAGGATGGTGAACGGCGTCAGCTGGACCTCCAAGGCCGACTGCTGCAGCTTCATCTGAGGGGAACAACAACACACAGGGTTCCTATGCAGCTTCATCTGAGGGGAACGACAACACAACACACAGGGTTCCTACTAGGGGTGTAACGGATCACGGATAATCCGTGATCCGTACGGATCGCCCTCCACGGTACGGCACGCATGTGTACCGCGGATCAATTGCAACATTTTAACAAGTAATAATATTACTTAATATTAGTTAATATCTTTTGTAAATCACAATGTAGAGTTGACATGAAAAGATAGACGGGACAGTTGCGGGCTTTGTTTTACTCAATGATAGGTTGATAATGCGGAAAAAAAAAGAATCCGTTGTTTGCTCACTACACGTGAAACTGGAAATCCACAACAAGGCTGCGTTCGTAAATTCGCTCTGGAATCTCATCAGCGTTCAAGGAACGCCTCTTGTCCAATCAAATTACTTGGTCCCTTTATGACGTCGGACCCAGTGTGCGCTCCGGCGCTCTCAAAGGGAATTTACGAACGCGGCCCAAGTGCATTATGGCGTGCTCGTTACGTTGTTCGGCGGAGAAGAACTCGAAATGCCTCCCTCGTCATTTAAATCCCATGTATGGGAGCACTTTGGCTTCTCTGTCAATTACGACAAAAGGTACCTCGACAACTTCTGATCATGTAGCATTTTTTTCATACCATGTTCAAAGGAAGGGTTCACTTTATTACTTAGTTAAAAGCAGTGGTGTAGTCTAGGTGATACGCAGGACTACGCCGTATACCCACTAGGAAAGGCCAAGGATTTCCATATACCCACTTAAAAATGTGCGAGGATACGTAACGGCGTTTTGTGACAGAACTTTCACTTTCATTCATAAAATTCACCCCGTCTGTGTTACGAAGCACTTGACTTTTGGACCATTGGGACTGACTATAGCGTCATATCAACGGGGGGAGATGCGACATGAAATATGTCAAAATGCAGCACTATCATGCACAGATCAGCCTTATAAGATTTAATGTTGGATATATATAACGTTAGACAGGGAGCGCAGATTTATTTTTATGGGGTTCCGAAATGAACGATGAGGCTGGGAGGGAAAAATCACAGTATACCCACTAGAAACAACTAGACTACACCACTGGTTAAAAGTGGCATAACACATGTTTATTCGTCTGCTTTAAAGAGCCCAGTGATTCACTGCTGCAACCAGTCGCCTCCCTCTCTCATATCATTTAAGTTGAATGTGTATTTCAGTATTTGTGTATTTCAGTATGTATATGTAATGTTTGAGTGTAGAATATGTTATATATTATAAAACTGGTAATATGTACAGTATATATATTACCAGTTTTGACATCTGGAATGTTTTTGTTTTTTTTTCACATAATAAAAATTGTGTTTTTACAGAATTCAAGAAAAAAATCTGTTTTAAAAAAAAATAAAACTGTTTTGTGTTGATCCGAAAAATTATCCGATCCGTGACTCAAAAACCGTGACACGATCCGATCCGTGAGTTAGGTGATCCGTTACACCCCTAGTTCCTACCACGCTCCTCAAACACAACACACAGGGTTCCTACCGCGCTCCTCAAACACAACACACAGGGTTCCTACCACGCTCCTCAAACCACGGACCTGATCTACTGATACCTGTTACTGAAAAACTAACCTAATTAATACTAACAAAGTGCTTAAGACTAGCCATTGAGATAAGCTTTCACTTTCACTAAACCCTGCGATGTCATACATGGCTAAACCCTGCGATGTCATACATGGCTAAACCCTGCGATGTCATACATGGCTAAACCCTGCGATGTCATACATGGCTAAACCCTGCGATGTCATACATGGCTAAACCCTGCGATGTCATACATGGCTAAACCCTGCGATGTCATACATGGCTAAAGCCTGCAGGTAGATGAGTGTTAGACAGAGGATGTTGGTGATGATGATGGTGATACCTCTTCTCTCTTCAGCTTCTCCCTCTTCCTGATCAGCTCCAGCAGCAGACGGGCTCGCTCCAGGTCGTGGCGGAGGCGGTGCCACTCCTTCAGCTGCTCCTTCAGAGCCTGGGTGGGGTCAGGGCTCTCCTCCACCTGGACCTGTCAGGGTCATATCCACATAGCTAGGGTTAGAGTTAGAGTTAGGGTCATATCCACATAGCTAGGGTTAGAGTTAGGGTTAGGGTCATATCCACATAGCTAGGGTTAGAGTTAGAGTCAGGGTTAGGGTCAGGGCTCTCCTCCACCTGGACCTGTCAGGGACATATCCACATAGCTAGGGTCAGGGTTAGAGTCAGGGTTAGGGTTCTCCTCCACCTGGACCTGTCAGGGACATATCCACATAGCTAGGGTTAGAGTCAGGGTCATATCCACATAGCTAGGGTTAGGGTTGGGTACCGAAAATCGGTACCGGTAGGTACCGGTTAATTTACATTCGGTATTTACCGTACCGAATTGCAAAGGAGATTTCGGTACCTCATTTCGGTACTTTTCTACTTTTTTTCCCCCTGGTGTCCGGTGTCACGCAACAGTCAACCACACGTGACTGAGTCGTGACGTGACATCGCCTGTTAAATTTCATGTCAGACTTCTTCTAGTCTTCGGAGACTACTTCTCCGCTTGCTGAAGCACTAAAAGTCGGAACAGCGCCACAAAACGAACTAGTGGTCGAAGACATAAGAGTTTCAGAGTAACTCTTCCCGACTCCGGAGATCCCTGGTTCATGTCTCATGTGCAGGTCATGCAATTAGTCAAGAGAGGTGTCGTATTTTGCCAGAGAAGGCAAATATGCTGATCTTTTTGCAAAATAATTGCTGAGGTGGGAGTTTTATTTTTATTTATTTTTATTTGAGTGTATATTTAACTGTAATATTATATATATATATGTATATTGTGCCTCAGTCAGCAGGAGTTTTATTTTCATTTATTTTAATTTGAGTGTATATTTAACTAATATATATTGTGCCTCAGCAATAAAAAAGTGAAAAGCTGTTTAATGTTGTCGACCGTGTTATTATTATATATATATATGTCATTTAAAAAAAATCAAAAGTACCGAATTAAGTACCGTTTCGGTACCAGTACCGTTTTTAAAGTATCGGTTAGGTACCGGTACCGGATAAAACCCAAACGATACCCAACCCTAGTTAGGGTTAGGGTCAGGGTTAGGGTTAGAGTCAGGGTCATATCCACATAGCTAGGGTTAGGGTTAGGGTCAGGGTTAGGGTTAGAGTCAGGGTCATATCCACATAGCTAGGGTTAGAGTTAGGGTTAGGGTCAGGGCTCTCCTCCACCTGGACCTATCAGGGTCATATCCACATAGCTAGGGTTAGGGTCATGTCCACATAGCTAGGGTTAGGGTCATATAAAAAAAAAAAAAGTTTTAGTAGAAGGCGATAGGGAGAAGGTTTTTCCTTCTATCAGTGGCCCCGGGCCCGAGCTAGATTACTCTTCCTGCAACGAATGGTGGATTGCTGATTCACATGCTTGGTATTCAAATGTATTGATTGTAAGTCGCTTTGGAATAAGGCGTCTGCTAAATGCCAAAAATTTAAAATGTAAATGTAAATATCCACATAGTTAGGGTTAGGGTTAGGGTCATGGTCATATCCACATAGTTAGGGTCATGGTTATATCCACATAGTTAGGGTTAGGGTCAGAGTTAGGGTCAGGGCTCTCCTCCACCCTGCCAGCCTGTCAGGGTCATATTAGAATAACAACATAAAAAATACAAATAATAATAATAATAATACATTAGACTTATATAGCGCTTTTCTAGACAAACTGAAGTAGTAATAATAAAAAGAAACAAAAAATAAATAAAGTATAGGGGCCTAATGAAGGTAGTGCTGGGGACACATGGGATGGGGAGGGGGAGAGGGTTAACAAATCAAATGTTACTTTTTTATCATTCAGTGAAAGGCAACAACCCAAATCTCATAATAATAATAAAGAATCGGCAAGTAACGACCGTCAGATGTGACGTTGGCCGGTCTGTCTTAATATTACACACAACACCAGGGTCAGAAATGTTACGGAATTAATAACGCAGAGCTAAACAGCTGTGTACAAGGAAGATGACATGGGCGGCTTAAATGAATGACAGGGTTCTGTTCTGTAGCAACACACCCCATTCAGGGTTCGACAGTAACGCTTTTTTACTTTGTCCGGAGCAGTAAAACATTCGCCGGGTTTGTTTGCGCGAGCCCGACGACGCTGCTGGATCCTGGATCTGTTTACCTGTGTGCAGGAAGAACAACAGACGGCGCCAGACCAGACTAGATGATCGTGAGTGAAGATATTATCAAAGCGTACGGGTGATCGACAGGTAATATGATATCTTCACTCAACGATAGCCTACGGTATCCAGGATCCAGCAGCGTCGTCGGGCTCGCGCAAACAAACCCGGCGAATGTTTTACTTGCTCCGGGCAAGTAAAAAAGCGTTACTGTCGAACCCTGAATGGGGTGTGTTGCTACACAATAGAGGTGTTGGTTTCAGTGCTGCACTGACCTGAGGCGTCGTCTTCTGAGGCTCGGGGTGGGGCTGGGGGGGCTGGGGTTTGGCCTGGGGGGGCTGGGCGTTGGGCTGGGCGTTGGCCTGGGCGTTGGGCTGGGCGTTGGGCTGGGGGTTGGCCTGGGCGTTGGGCTGGGGGTTGGCCTGGGCGTTGGGCTGGGGGTTGGCCTGGAGGCGTCTAATTAGCGGCACTCCGTTCCTGGACTGCCTCTTCAGCACCCAGTAGCTCAGGACCCGCTCCACAAACACCTTCTTCTTCTGGACAGACACCTGGTTGAGGATTGTGTCAAAACTGGGAGAGAGAGAGAGGGGGTATTTTGAAAAAGGGTTTTTAGTATCGGCAAGGCAACACATTACCAACGTCCCTCAGGATATTTATTCTGAAAATGTATATAGTAGCCTACATCACAGACCATCAGATATAGATGATATATTATGACCGATTAATTATCTTGCTTGCAACTGATGTCAAACGTACAGAGAGAATGAACGCTCTGTTTGCTATGCTACGCTATGCTATGCTTGCTCTGTTCAGTGGACTCTTACCTGGAGGGCGTGATACTGGGCCCAGAGGGGACGGGTGCCTCGGACTCCGCCTCGGGCTCTGCTCTCCGACTCTTCTTGATCGGCCATCTTTTTAACCTCGTCCTCCCTCTCTTGTCGCCCCTCTTGTGACAGACTCTGTTCATGGCGTGGTGGGCCTCCTCCTCGTAGATGGCCAGCGGTCTGCGGACGCAGCCCTTGGGCGTGTGGGCGCAGCAGTAGGCCGTCTTCTTCACCGAGAACGTGGCCGAGGAGCCCGATGCCGACGCAGTCACCTCCCTGACGGGCTCCATCTTCATGTACAGGCCGGCCTGCTGGGCGCAGCTGACGTGGAACGCCGCGTAGCAGTTCATCTTGTGGCACTGGATGCTGGCGCCCGCGCCCTTCTCCTTGCAGAGGTAGCAGGTGAGCTTCCAGCGGGCGGGCGGGATGTTGCCGACGCCGTCGATGGGCTCGACGAACACCGCGTCGGAGAAGCCCACCTCGGGCACCCACAGGGCGCACGCCACGTGGCCCCAGCGGCCGTCGTCCGTCCTCTTGAGTGCCCCGCCCTTGTTGGGGCAGAAGACACAAGCGGCGGGCCGCGCGCCGGGGCACTGCAGGCAGTGCCGGCACAGCCACTGACCCTCGGGCACGTAGGGCACGCCGTAGCACTCCTGGTGCACGGCGATGTTGCACGCGTCGCAGAACAGGATGACGTTGCTGTCGGCGCCGTCGCCGTCCATGCAGATGCAGCAGACCGCGTCCTCGTCCACCAGGGAGCGCGGGTCGCCGCGCCCGCCGGGGACGGAGAAGAAGGACTCCTTCTCGAAGCGGTCCATCAGGAACTCGAACAGGTTCTGGGACACCTGCAGGGTATATACAGGAATCTGGAGGTTAATTTCAACGCCTTTCTAAGACTTTTTAAAGACCTTGTCAATATTTTTCCAGACCTCACCACCACTTGGAGCTGTAACCGTTCACATCAGTGACACATTTAACTTAACACTATCATACAACAGGATTTCCGGTTCATCTTTGTTTTTTTATAAAAACTAATAAATTCACAAACTTTTACTAAAAGTTTTTAGGACTCAAACTCTTTGGACAGAGTCTAATTCAGAAAAATACCAACAAAATTCAAGACCTCATAAAATCGTGATAAGACTTTTTAATACTTAAGGGTCTTGATTTTCCCAAAATTTATTTATCAACTTTTAATACTTTTCAAGACACCGCGGAATACCCTGCACACACACACCCTCCTTCTCACACACACACACCCTCCTTCTCTCACACACACACTCCTCCTCACACACACACACACACTCCTCCTCACACACACCCTCCTTCTCACACACACACACACACACTCCTCCTCACACACACACACACTCCTCCTCACACACACTCCTTCACACACACACCTTCTCACACACACACTCCTCCTCACACACACACACACACACACTCCTTCACACACACACCTTCTCACACACACACTCCTCCTCACACACACTCCTTCACACACACACCTTCTCACACACACACACTCCTCCTCACACACACACACTCCTCCTCACACACAGTCACACACCTTCTCACACACACACACTCCTCCTCACACACACACACACACACTTCTCCTCACACACACTCCTTCACACACACTCCTCACACACACACACACTCCTCCTCACACACACACACTCCTCCTCACACACACACACTTCTCCTCACACACACTCCTCACACACACACACACTCCTCCTCACACACACACACACACTCCTCCTCACACACACACACACACTCCTCCTCACACACACACACTCCTTCAAACACACACCTTCTCACACACACACACACTCCTTCTCACACACACTCCTCCTCACACACACACTCCTTCTCATACAGCCTGACCTGGCTGGCGCCTTCGCTCTTCCTCTTCTCGTTCAGCAGCTCCAGCCAGGCGTAGTCTTCCTCGTCCATGTCGTACTCCACCTGCTCGTCCAGCTCCTCCGCCGTCTTCTCTGCGTATCTGAAGTAGACGGACGGCCGCCGCGGCACGGCCGGCAGGTTGTACTCCACCGTGCGGAACTTGGGCTCCGGGAGAGTGGCGCTGCTGCTCCCGTGCGGCGGGGGGGCGGAGGAGCCCTGCGTGGCGGTCAGCGCGGCGTTCTTCTTCTGCTGGCTGTTCTTCAGCCGCGCAGAACGTACCAGAACCTGCTGGGGGGGCGTCGCACTGTTCTCCTTGTTGCTGTTGCACTCGGTGATCTCCTGGGCCGTGGGGTGGTCGTCCGGGATGACGTCCAGCTTGTCGTAGATGCTGATCCGCTGCACGCGGCCGTCCACGTCCAGCTCCACCATGCGCTGGGCCTGGGCGTAGGTCAGGGTCTCCCGGTTGGGCGAGGGTTTGATGGGCGAGGGCGGCCGGGGCCTCTGGGGTGGCGTGGCCACGCGGTGGTGGTGGAGGTGATGCCGCACCTTTTTCCTCATCTCGATCTAGACCTAAAGGAACTGAAAACAATACGGTTGTTGTTTAATCGCAATATCTTTCGATTTAGAGACGGTAACAGATTCGTTAGCCGGGACCTCTCTTGCAGCAGCGTCGGTCTGGACTAGAGGAGGCGTTTGAAAGCCAATAATATCATAACACCTGTCGTTAGGGCTGGGTATAGCCTGTCGTGGAATGAACCAATCCAATATGCTCATTTGGTTTAAAGAGGTAGCAAATGATACCCCATCTACACTGACACATGAATCACGTCTATTTATAGCCGTCTGTTAAACAATAACTAGACTGCAGAAACGCTCAACGGGTTACTGAGGTTAAACCTAACTTTATGGTCCTGGGGAACTGCAGGTCACTGCTAACAGATCTGGACCCTGGTCGTTGTGTTATTCTGAACAGTGGACAGACAGGTATACAGTGGACAGACAGACATGTTTACATACACAGACAGACAGACAGGTATACATACACAGACAGACAGGTATACATACACAGACAGACAGACAGGTATACATACACAGACAGACAGGTATACATACACAGACAGACATGTTTACATACACAGACAGGACAGACAGGTATACATACACAGACAGACAGGTATACATACACAGACAGACATGTATACATACACAGACAGACAGGTATACATACACAGACAGACAGGTATACATACACAGACAGACAGATATACATACACAGACAGACATGTTTACATACACAGACAGACAGACATGTTTACATACACAGACAGACATGTATACACACACAGACAGACAGGTATACATACACAGACAGACATGTTTACATACACAGACAGACAGGTATACATACACAGACAGACATGTATACACACACAGACAGACAGGTATACATTTTTTATCACTGTGTCACTGCGCTGTGCTGATATAATAACCGGCTGGTGTCCCTCATACACATGCTGGTCTCCCTCATACACACGCTGGTCTCCCTCATACACATGCTGGTCTCCCTCATACACACGCTGGTCTCCCTCATACACACGCTGGTCTCCCTCATACACACGCTGGTCTCCCTCATAGACACGCTGGTCTCCCTCATACACACACTGGTCTCCCTCATACACACGCTGGTCTCCCTCATAGACATGCTGGTCTCCCTCATACACATGCTGGTCTCCCTCATACACACGCTGGTCTCCCTCATACACACGCTGGTCTCCCTCATACACACGCTGGTCTCCCTCATTGACACACTGGTCTCCCTCATAGACACGCTGGTCTCCCTCAGACACACGCTGGTCTCCCTCATACACATGCTGGTCTCCCTCATACACATGCTGGTCTCCCTCATACACATGCTGGTCTCCCTCATAGACACGCTGGTCTCCCTCATAGACACGCTGGTCTCCCTCAGACACACGCTGGTCTCCCTCATACACATGCTGGTCTCCCTCATACACATGCTGGTCTCCCTCATACACATGCTGGTCTCCCTCATAGACACGCTGGTCTCCCTCATACACACGCTGGTCTCCCTCATACACACGCTGGTCTCCCTCATACACACGCTGGTCTCCCTCATACACATGCTGGTCTCCCTCATACACATGCTGGTCTCCCTCATACACACGCTGGTCTCCCTCATACACATGCTGGTCTCCCTCATACACACGCTGGTCTCCCTCATACACATGCTGTAACATTGTAACGTAGTAACGTAGTAAGTAGTAACATTGTAACGTAGTAACGTAGTAACATTGTAACGTAGTAACGTTGTTACGTAGTAACATTGTAACGTTGTAACGTAGTAACATTGTAACGTAGTACCATTGTAACGTAGTAACATTGTAACATTGTAACGTTGTAACATTGTAACAGCAGCGCATCATAAAAAGACCCGCGGCCTCTCCTCCCAGCCAGGACAGTGGGTTAGCTGTATGTAACAGTCAGGTTGTAGCAGGGTTAGGCTAGCAGGGTTAGCTGTATGTAACAGTCAGGTTGTAGCAGGGTTAGGCTAGCAGGGTTAGCTGTATGTAACAGTCAGGTTGTAGCAGGGTTAGGCTAGCAGGGTTAGCTGTATGTAACAGTCAGGTTGTAGCAGGGTTAGGCTAGCAGGGACAGTAGATGTTAGCAGGGACAGTGGGCTAGCAGGGTTAGCTGTATGTAACAGTCAGGTTGTAGCAGGGTTAGCAGGGACAGATGGTTGTAGCAGGGTTAGGCTAGCAGGGTTAGGTTAGCAGGGTTAGGTTAGCAGGGTTAGGGATATAGAGGATATCAACATGGCGTCCTACAAAAACATCAAACTGAGCCGATTCAAACAGTTATAATCTCCTACAGAGGAACACTTCACTTCCGTGTGTTTAAACGCCACCGAGTCGTGGTGGATTAAACCTTCTGCATGCTTAGTGGGTCTACAGACAGGCTATGATCTAACCTACCTGGAGACTCAGGAGGGATTCCGCTTCACAAACAGCAGCAATGGCGCCGCGGCCCAGAGACACACAGGGTAGATCTGCTCAGAACCTTCAGACGGAACCCGCTGTAACCACGGCGACCGGGTGGAGGTTCCAAATTCGAAATTGGAATCTTCGCATCAATCCGTAGTGAACGTTCCAGTGACGTAATGTAGTGAATTCTAATGTTCCTGTTTTAGATTCTCAGCTCTGAGCGGCGGCCCTCTGGGTTCTCTCCCCAACAACAATGCGGTTGTACGTAACGTAACGTAACGTACGGCTCCACCACCAGTGACGGCGTGACGTCATTACGTCCCAGCCCAGGCGACAACCCAGGAAGTCCTGAGAATGAGGACTTTTTCTTTTTTTTTCTTTTTTGTTAGTTTGTGTGAAATAATGAATATTCATGAGCTGTGGTCAAGGGAAAGACCGTGGCTGTGTTCGAAATGGCATAACATGGCTGCCTACTGCACACACACACACACACACACACACACACACACACACACACACACACACACACACACACACACACACACACATTGATTGATTGAAAACTTTATTAGAAGATTTGCAGAAGTAGGTACATGAAAGTACATATTACATACAAGGTCAACTAACAGGATAAAAACCCAAGAAAGCCACTGGCTTATTTCAATTGGGGTCCTTGATTCTCAATTCATCGTTATTCACACACACACACACACACACACACACACACACACACACACACACACACGCACACACACGCACACGCACGCACACAATGGTGATTTTAGACTGGAGTCTGGGCCAAAATGATTCATTGTTCAGCTCACTGGGACTCTCTCAGTTACTCAGCCCAGAAGTGGTTTCCTCATTCCTCCACTAGAGGGCGGCAGCGCGCTAACTACCGGACCTGGGGAACGACTGTGGAATGGTTTTATTGGATAGACCAGAGGTGGGCAATTCATTTTCCCAATGGGCCACATGAGAAACCAGGACTATTGTGGAGGGCCGGACCAGTAGACTGAACCAGTAGATAGAAACCAGTAGGCTGAACCAGTAGACTGAACCAGTAGACTGAACCAGTAGACTGAAACAGTAGATAGAAACCAGTAGGCTGAACCAGTAGACTGAACCAGTAGGCTGAACCAGTAGACTGAACCAGTAGGCTGAACCAGTAGACAAACGTATAACATCATGTACAGAAGATGTGTATCATATTACAATCACAGTCACCCTTATTAAACTGTTTAATCGTATCCGATTCCCTTTGCAAGCCATTAAATCAATAACATTATTATCAAACATACATTCTGTTAAATGTAATTGCGTCACACACATGCAGAGACTGAAGGACAACTTATGTTTTTGTTTTAATAAGCCAGACAGCCAGTCTGCTACCTCACCACCACCGTTCTAAAGCTCTGGGACCTGGACTACACTGATTATTAATGTGATCAATGGATCTGATCAATCCAAGTAAATTTAATCGTCTGAACATCCTCAATTTCACTGTACACACCCAGTATTCATTACACTCAGAATCCTCCAAATACTTATACATACAATAATAACTAGCTAATAATGAAAATACAGTATGAGAGCATCTGGTTTATAATAATGTGAACACCCAGAGAAGTCAAACAGCCTCATGTATGTAGAGTCATATGTTCTTATGAGGCTGGAGAGGCTGGGCTGTATCTGACATTGCTGCTGCATATTCACATCTAGCAGACACACTGAGAGCACAAACTATATGATAACAAACCATAACCAGCTCAGAAATTACTCTGTGTGGGGAAATATACCATAATCTTTCCTAATGAGTGACAACAGATAAAGATGAATCTAAATGCTTATTTTACTGCTTGGTCAGTCAGTGTGATTGACAGGAGAGATGATCAGAGGGGCAGAGTTTTTACCACCCTTATTCAGGTCAGGGTAGAAGAATGGATAGAGTTTCTCAGTGAAGGTGCAGCCAGTGAAAGAGTAGATCAGAGACCTGGCCTCCACATCATAAAAGGAGACCTGGCCCTCCTCATAATCCACAAACACCCCCACCTTCCGGGGCTTCTCTCTCAGGGACAGGGGGACAGCAGGGCTAGCATTAGCCTCGTACTCATTTCCATTCCTCAACCCTACAGTCCAGTATCCATCCTCAGGGCTCAGTCTGGTAATCCCCTTCCTGTTGATGGACTCTCTGACCACTCCTACATCCCAGCCAGTCTTCTTCTTCACCTCCACTTCATAGTAAAACCTCCCTGAGGAGAAACCCTCCTTTCCTAAAACAAAGGCATAATAGGAAAACCTCTTTGTGTTATCAGGGAGATGCTTTCTTGTGTCTCCACGTCTAACTTGTTTCCCATCCTCAGACAGAATGAGATAGGGATGTGCTGTATCAGGGTCCAGAGTCACGTCCACTGCATACTGCTGAATCATCTTCAGCTTGACTTCAGACTTCAGCTTCTCCATCTCTGTATTCAGCGTCTCCTCCAGCTGAGACACAGCTCTCCTCACAGTCCCCACGTAGAGATCACTGTGAACCCTGACCTCAGACCAGTCCTTGGTGTGTGGAGGGGTGGACAGGGAAGGGCAGCTCTGGAGGAGGTGGAGGTGGTCCTCAGTGTGTGAGAGCTGCTCCAGCTCAGTGCTTCTCCTCTGTAGCTCAGTGATTTCCTGCTCCAGCTCTTTAATCAGCCCTTCAGCCCGCCTCTCTGCTGCTTTCTGCTTCTCCTCGATCACGTCAAGGAGCTCAGCCTGGCCTCTCTTCATGGAGTCCACCAGAGCAGTGAAGACCTGTACGCTGTCTGCTTTCTCTCTCTGTGCATCTTTCTTACTAAGATCTACTGAGTGTTTGAGCTCTGAAACCTTCTGCAGTCGCTCCTGGATCATCTGCTGAACATCTGCCTCTGTCTTCCCCAGCTGAGCCTTCCTCTCTCCATACTCCTCCTCTATGGGGACGGTGTCATGGGTCTTGTGGTCTGTTTTCATGCACAGAAAACACACACACATTTCATCACTCCTACAGAACAGCTCCAGGAGTCTGTCGTGCTTCTTACACATCCTGTCTTCCAGGTTCTCCACAGGGTCGATCAGCTTGTGTCTCTTTAAGGCTGCGACTCTCTGATGAGGCTCCAGGTGAGTCTCACAGTAAGAGGTCAGACACACCAGGCAGGACTTCAGAGCCTTGAGCTTCGTCCCAGTGCAGACGTCACAAGGCACTTGTCCAGGTTCGACAGGGGACTCATCTTCAGCCCTGACTCTCATTGTCTTGAATTTCTCTACGACCTCTCTAAGCGTTGTGTTGACGCGAAGCTCAGGTCTTCTGTAGAACGTTTCCTTACACAACGGACACAGACACAATTCACTGGTGTCCCAGTATCCTCTGATACAGGCCATGCAGAAGTTGTGTCCACATGGAGTAGAGACAGGGTCAGTGAACACATCCAGACAGATGGAACACAGGAACTGCTCCTCAGACAGGAGACTGCTGGAGGAAGCCATATCTAGAGAGAACAGAGGTGACACCATAAAGCATTTCCTGGAATCAATCAGATCTCGATAGTTTCAGCTATGGAGCTGTCAAGACTGTCTTACGGGATTATACAGCAACCAATAATGATAACATTATTCTACATCACATAGAAAATAGTCCTTCAAACAAATCAATACGTTTTACATGCTGAACTGTCTATAAACCAAACTGGTAGAGACTACACAATAGTTTATCTCGACATGTCATTGTAAGTCTCTCAACTCACCTGTCTGTGATTCTGTGAGAGTGTGGATGCTGTCTCTGTCCTTTCTACTGTATGTGTGATAGATGTCTCTGTCCTTTCTACTGTATGTGTGATAGATGTCTCTGTCCTTTCTACTGTATGTGTGATAGATGCCTGTTTGATATCTAACAAGTTTGAGAGAGTCTGCCCTGGTCCACGATACACTTTATGTCTCTACACAGTTTAGTTTCATTTCAGCTGCCTGACGTTGAGATGCTCCTCCCCTCCCAGTACAGCTCTCCTTCCTGGAACAGAGTTAACCCTTTACAGGCTGCTCTGTTTCTAACATGTGCTTTTACAGACACACTCTTCTTACCTGTCATTTCCAATCACCATATTGTTCCCAGTCAGTATAAACTGTAATCAGAATAATATGTGATCAGGGGCCTCATTTATAGAAAGTACTTTGGATCAAATGTTGATCTTACCCATGTCGTACGTAGAAAACCACGTCAACGTAGTGATTTATACTTGAGTCAATTTGAGTCAATTTGACCTTGGAATGAAAAAAACGTCTTTTTTTTTTTTACCTCACACAGGGCCGGCCAGGGACAGCCATAGGGCCGCATTATAGGGAGGTATTATGTCCATGTTATTGCATCTGTTCCTACTTATATGTTATGTATGTGTTTATATGAAAGTAAACCTGAGGTGATATTTGACTAATTCTTCAAATGGCGAAATATAGACTTTATGTTTGTCAGACCATGTTATTTGTGTGTA
>NC_137684.1:32234566-32249566 GCF_963989245.1 Nansenia antarctica | reverse complement strand
GCTCAGTATCCGCTGTTATTGGTAGCCACTCAATATGGAGAAGGCGGTGCTTCCTGTACCCATGAGCTGGATACTGTCTGATTTACAGTACTGATACTGTGTCTGTCAACCCACTGGTATCATCTGGTGTGAATAACATCCTGTGTGTAGCAGAACTGGTTGTTAATAACATCCTGTGTGTAGCATAACTGGTTTAATAACATCCTGTGTGTAGCATAACTGGTTGAATAACATCCTGTGTGGAGCATAACTGGTTGTTAATAACATCCTGTGTGTAGCAGAACTGGTTGTTAATAACATCCTGTGTGTAGCATAACTGGTTTAATAACATCCTGTGTGTAGCATAACTGGTTGAATAACATCCTGTGTGGAGCATAACTGGTTGTTAATAACATCCTGTGTGTAGCATAACTGGTTGTTAATAACATCCTGTATGTAGCATAACTGGTTGTTAATAACATCCTTGTTAATAACATCCCATTTAATAAAACTAGCTCCCATTTGCCAAAACCAGAAACACATTTCACATGAAGACACAATTCACAAAACACAATCCTCCTTTTCTCATAAATCTAAACACATTTTGTCTTGCTAAAACACAAGTTGCAAAAAACTCTGCTCAAATTCTCAAATTAAAGCTCATGTGATGCAAAATGCTTGCCACAGTCAGCAAAATCTGAACACAATGAACACACCTAGCTTCATTCATTAAACATAACGACTAAAACTTTAAGACACTTGTTGCAAATGATTGTGGTTTGTGTGTGTGTGTGTGTGTGTGTGTGTGTGGTATAGTTCCATAAATAAATAAAAAAACATCACACCCTGAACATTGTTTTCAGTGAGTATTGTTGTGTGTAATGGATCCTCTGTAGTGTTTGCATTGAGTTGTGATACAGTACAGTAGTGTACATGTTACGGTACATGTGGGAATACGGTACATTTTTCAAACTTTTATTTAAAACTCGATAGGACAACAGTGCAACAACTTCGCGGCTGAACTTTAGTAACATTTCCGACATCATATGCCATTTAAAGGGGGGAAATAGATATCTAAAAATGCATGACTATCATGCAAAATCAGCCTTAAAATATGTAACGTTAGATATAACGTTAGACAGGGAGCGCAGATTTATTTTTATGCATGACTATCATACATGTGGGAAAACTAGGGTTAGGGTTAGGTGCTAGGGTGCTAGGGTTACAGTAAGGTTAGGGTTAAGGTTAGGGTTAGGGTTAGGGTTATGGTTAAGGTTACGGTTAGGGTTAGACATGCCAGCATGTACCAAGTCACCCTAGCACCTAACCCTAACCCTAGTTTTCCCACATGTACCGTATTCCCACATGTACCGTAACATTGAAGGAAGTTATACTATTTCAATTACTGTAACTCTCACCCACCCCTGTGGGTGAATGCGTACTTCAGAATGGTCAAGAGATCCCTTTAGAAAGAAGTCGATTGTCCACACGTAAGATCAAGTTCGAATTACTGTACTGTAATGTATTTTAGTTATATAGTAAAATTAGCCAAGCATTACAGTAAAACATTCATGAAGAACATATACATACTGTAAAAGGATATTTTCCAACAACATACATACTGTATTTTCTGAAGATGTACATACTGTTCATATGAAACACACAAATCTATGAATGCCCAATACTCTACAGTGATATAGTCTGAGAACAGATACTGTAAGGTTTCTAAAAATGTGCTTTGGCAGTTGTGAAAAAAAAGAACATTCTCACACACTGAACATTGTGTTTTCAGTTGTTTTGTTGTACGTAGTCTGTAATGATGAGTATAGTGTTTACATTTTTGCAGGCTTTGAGCAGCTGTTTTGGTGTGAAAGTTTGAGTTTTGAAGAGAGAAGGTGTGGTTTTGCTTATGTAGCTTTAGAAAAGTGTGTTGTGTTTAGAGTTTTGGGGAAATGGAGGAAAGTTTTGTGAAATGTGTTTTAGCAATTGAGAAAAACTGTAATAACATCCTGTGTGTAGCATAACTGGTTGAATAACATCCTGTGTGTAGCATAACTGGTTGAATAACATCCTGTGTGTAGCATAACTGGTTGAATAACATCCTGTGTGTAGCATAACTGGTTGTTAATAACATCCTGTGTGTAGCATAACTGGTTGTTAATACTGTAAACTGTAACTGACTGTTTTCATAATGTCACAATGCACTGAGAGTATTTATGTCCTTTAGATATGTACATGTATGTGGACACACATGGACATTTCTGTGACTTTTAGGTTTTTCAAGAGAGCAGGATAGCCTCAGGCAGCACGGTCCTGGCTCTCCTTAGCTTCATACTAAATGTATTAGTTGACATGTTCATATTCATCGCCTTGGCAACGTTCCAACCATGTTCATGTGATCGTCCCCTCACGCGTCATCCTGTCACTCAGCTGATGTGGTGGTCAGAGGACGTGTTACTCTGAGCTCATGTGGACTTCAGGAGGAAAAAATCTGAGGTCCAGCCCCTGCTCATCGACGGCGAGAGCGTGGAGAGAGTCTCAACCCTCCGATTCCTGGGGGTGCACATACAGGATGACCTGTCCTGGAAGAACAACACAGCAGCCATCATCAAGAAGGCACAAGAGCGGCTCTACTTCCTGAGAGTCCTCAGGAAGGAACACAACAAGCAGGAGATACTGGTGGCCTTCTACCGCGGCGCAGTGGAGAGCATCCTCACCTACTGCATCTGCAACTGGTTCTCCAGCTGCACAACCGCAGAGAGAAATGCGCTACAGAGAGTCGTGAGATCGGCCCAGAAGATCACCGGCGCCCCCCTCCCCTCTCTGGAAGAGCTGTACAACACACGCTGCCTCAGGAAGGCCTCCAAGATCTCCAGAGACCCAACCCACCCTGGGTACGAACACTTTGCCCGGCTGCCCTCGAAAAGGCGGTACAGGATCATGGCCGCAAGGACAAACAGACTGAAGCTCAGCTTCTACCCCAGGGCCATCCAGGCCCTGAACACAGCAAAGACCTAGGTTCTGGGCCCTGGACAGTCTGGACGGATTGATGGCAGCTGCTGGATTGAAAAAAATCAGGTGTAGTGCTGAGGCACAAATATGTACATTTCAAGCCTGCAAACTGCGACACTTTAAATGAATGTGCAATAACACTATGTGCAATATGACAACCCTAGTCGTTTTATCTGTACAGTATAGTATAGTGGATAGTGTACATAGCCTTTATTTATGTAAACCAGCTCCTTCCCTTCTTGTTCTTTTTTTTGTTTTTTTTCCCTTTCCTAACACCAGGGGAGCCCCCCCTCCTAAATGTCGTTGTTTGGTACCTGTACTGTAGCAATGACAATAAAGACCATTCATTCATGTCTGGGAATAACCCATCATCTGATGTGGCAGACATGCGATATCTGTTCTGCCCATAGGGGGCAGCACCTGCCCACTGGAACACAATCAATGCTATTCCTGGACTCACATGACTCAGAGTTGGAGGTCACAATGGTTGAGCGTGACTGCGTGTGGTAGCAGGAAGGAGCAGGAAGGAGCGGGCTATGCTGTGACTACCTCACGTTACTCCTAAACACACGACTATGAGCTCAACCTTGTTGTTCAATGAGAACTAGGAGTGTTGTTTTAAATCACACACAAGACGTCATTTATAATAGAAAAAGTTTTATTTGAAATGTTGGTATGAAAGAGTCAAAGTCCCCATCAGGACTTCACTTTTAAAATTGTAAAAGAAGAAAGAAGTCCTCACATTTAAGGGATGAAAAAAGAAAAAAAAAGAAAAAAAAGAAATGTGTATCACTGTAGAACTTCAGACAGCGTTTCCCAAAATGATCAGACATGTACCTGTGAGGTTTAACCACCACCAACGGTTAGTTTGACCTCACATGCTAATATGTATTTAATATAAGCACACATTGTTCATGTCTTAATTTTAGTCATTTTTCAAAAATAGAAATAAAAGGAACGCAAAAAGGCCTTGAAATAAAACGCTGGGATTTCCTTAAACAGAAACCAAAATAAATAAACAAATAAATAAATAAATAGCCAGTGTGGAATGTCCAGTACAAATAAATAATATACAAATGGGAGAATGTACATAAATATACACAGTAGAAAAACAAAAAAGAATAAGAACATGAAGACCCATGAACATCATTCACACCTCAGCCCTGTCAGACCTGGATGTCTGCAGAGATACAGACACACAGAGATACAGACACACAGAGACACAGACACACAGAGATACAGACACACAGAGATACAGACACACAGAGACACAGACACACGGAGATACAGACACACAGAGACACACAGAGACACAGACACACAGAGATACAGACACACAGAGACACAGACACACAGAGACACAGACACACAGAGATACAGACACACAGAGATACAGACACACAGAGATACAGACACACAGAGACACAGACACACAGAGATACAGACACACGGAGATACAGACACACAGAGATACAGACACACAGAGATACAGACACACAGAGATACAGACACACAGAGACACAGACACACAGAGATACAAACACACAGAGACACAGACACACAGAGATACAGACACACAGAGATACAGACACACAGAGATACAGACACACGGAGATACAGACACACAGAGATACAGACACACAGAGATACAGACACACAGAGATACAGACACACAGAGACACAGACACACAGAGATACAGACACACAGAGATACAGACACACAGAGATACAGACACACAGAGATACAGACACACAGAGATACAGACACACAGAGACACAGACACACAGAGATACAGACACACAGAGATACAGACACACAGAGATACAGACACACAGAGATACAGACACACAGAGATACAGACACACAGAGATACAGACACACGGAGATACAGACACACAGAGATACACAGAGACACAGACACACAGAGACACAGACACACAGAGATACAGACACACAGAGAACGTTGTAGAACCCTTTGAGCCACTGTGAGAGAGAGGCAGAGAGAGAGGGAGGGAGGGAGGGAGAACAAGGGCGAGAGAGACAATGCTTTCAGTACACATTCAGACAAACAGATGAACCCATTTCCGCATTTCAGCTGTGCAACAGAGTGAAGGTAGTATGGCTGAGGGTAGTATGGATGAGGGTAGTATGGATGAGGGTAGTATGGATGAGGGTAGTATGGATGAGTGAAGGTAGTATGGATGAGGGTAGTATGGATGAGTGAATGTAGTATGGCTGAGGGTAGTATGGATGAGTGAAGGTAGTATGGATGAGTGAAGGTAGTATGGCTGAGGGTAGTATGGATGAGTGAAGGTAGTATGGATGAGCGTTTCAAGTATTCCACCATGTCGGTGGACAGCGTCACATGACACTGTCATTAGCTTGGGATTGGCTCTTAGAGAGATGGGAGGGTGGGGGTCCCCTGGTTAACACCTCCCTCTCCCTCTCCCAACCCTGATGACCTGGCCTCCACGTAAACAGCTGTTAAACAAGGCTTTTAAACAAGGCACTCCAAAAAAAAAAAAAAAATGTTCAAGCTCTATAAGAGCTGACAGGAGATCTGTATATAAAGGGGGTTACAGAAAGAATCAACCCAAAAAGTCTTGAAATCAACTAGGCCTAAACGCCAGTCAGACCACCCAAGAAACAACAATTTCCCTAAAAAAAGGAAAACACTTCCTCATAATAACTACTACAGTTAGAGGAGAACCAGAAATCATAGTCGCCAAAAAACAAAACAAAACAGTCCCGTTCTTCCTCTCCGGTAGTGAGACGAGGGACCCAGACGTCCAGACGGGTCTGCAGACCGTCAGAACCTCCCGGAACCTCCCAGAACCCCCCAGAACCTGGAGGTCTGTCAGAGGCTCTCCTTGCTGGAGTTTGTGCTGGAGGAGGAGGAGTCAGCGCCGGTGGCGTGCAGGGTGATGTCAGCGCCGATGGCGTGCAGGGTGATGACGTCACCACCGGCGCTGTTAGAGTCGCGCTGGCTCGTCGCTCGCATCCAGGGATGGTCAAAGATCTGCTCCAGGCTGGGCCTGTCTGAGGGCCGAGGGCTGAGACACCACCTGATCAGCTGCTGGCAGTCTGGAGGAGGAGGGAGGGGGGGAGGAGAGGAGAGGAGGAGGAGGGGGGGGGGGGTTAACAGGGGAGAGGAGGAGGGAGGGGGGGGTTAGCAGAGGAGAGGAGGGGGGGGGGGTTAGCAGAGGAGAGGAGGAGGAGGGGTTAGCAGAGGAGAGGAGGAGGGGGGGGTTAGCAGAGGAGAGGAGGAGGAGAGGGGGGGTTAGCAGAGGAGAGGAGGAGGAGGGGGGGGTTAGCAGAGGAGAGGAGGAGGGAGGGGGGGGGTTAGCAGAGGAGAGGAGGAGGAGGAGAAGGGGGGGTTAGCAGAGGAGAGGAGGAGGGAGTTAGCAGAGGAGAGGAGGAGGAGGAGGGGGGGTTAGCAGAGGAGAGGAGGAGGAGGAGGGGGGGGTTAGCAGAGGAGAGGAGGAGGGAGGGGGGGGTTAGCAGAGGAGAGGAGGAGGAGGGAGGGGGGGGTTAGCAGAGGAGAGGAGGAGGGAGGGGGGGGGGGTTAGCAGAGGAGAGGAGGAGGAGGGGGGGGTTAGCAGAGGAGAGGAGGAGGGAGGGGGGGGGTTAGCAGAGGAGAGGAGGAGGGAGGGGGGGGGTTAGCAGAGGAGAGGAGGAGGGAGGGGGGGGGTTAGCAGAGGAGAGGAGGAGGGAGGGGGGGGGGTTAGCAGAGGAGAGGAGGAGGAGGAGGAGGGGGGGGGTTAGCAGAGGAGAGGAGGAGGAGGAGGGGGGGTTAGCAGAGGAGGAGGAGGAGGGGGGGTTAGCAGAGGAGAGGAGGAGGAGGAGGGGGTTAGCAGAGGAGAGGAGGAGGAGGGGGGGGGTTAGCAGAGGAGAGGAGGAGGAGGAGGGGGGGGTTAGCAGAGGAGAGGAGGAGGAGGGGGGGGTTAGCAGAGGAGAGGAGGAGGGAGGGGGGGGTTAGCAGAGGAGAGGAGGAGGAGGGGGGGGGGTTAGCAGAGGAGAGGAGGAGGGAGGGGGGGGTAGCAGAGGAGAGGAGGAGGAGGGGGGGGTTAGCAGAGGAGAGGAGGAGGAGGAGGAGGGGGGGTTAGCAGAGGAGAGGAGGAGGAGGGGGGGTTAGCAGAGGAGAGGAGGAGGAGGGGGGGGTTAGCAGAGGAGAGGAGGAGGAGGGGGGGTTAGCAGAGGAGAGGAGGAGGAGGAGGGGGGGGTAGCAGAGGAGAGGAGGAGGGAGGGGGGGGTTAGCAGAGGAGAGGAGGAGGGAGGGGGGGGGTTAGCAGAGGAGAGGAGGAGGGAGGGGGGGGTTAGCAGAGGAGAGGAGGAGGAGGGGGGGGTTAGCAGAGGAGAGGAGGAGGGAGGGGGGGGTTAGCAGAGGAGAGGAGGAGGGAGGGGGGGGAGTTAGCAGAGGAGAGGAGGAGGGAGGGGGGGGGGGGTTAGCAGAGGAGAGGAGGAGGAGGGGGGGGGTTAGCAGAGGAGAGGAGGAGGGAGGGGGGGGGTTAGCAGAGGAGAGGAGGAGGGAGGGGGGGGGTTAGCAGAGGAGAGGAGGAGGGAGGGGGGGGTTAGCAGAGGAGAGGAGGAGGAGGAGGAGGAGGGGGGGGGTTAGCAGAGGAGAGGAGGAGGGAGGGGGGGGTTAGCAGAGGAGAGGAGGAGGAGGAGGGGGGGGTTAGCAGAGGAGAGGAGGAGGAGGAGGGGGGGGTTAGCAGAGGAGAGGAGGAGGGAGGGGGGGGGTTAGCAGAGGAGAGGAGGAGGAGGGGGGGGGGTTAGCAGAGGAGAGGAGGAGGAGGAGGGGGGGGTTAGCATAGGAGAGGAGGAGGAGGAGGAGGGGGGGTTAGCAGATGAGAAGTACAGGACAGAGGACAGGAGGAGAGACGAGTTTCACCGGTGGAGATGTTCCTCCTGAAGAGCAGGCGTCCCTTCAGGATGTCCTCGTCCTGCTCGAAGGGGATGTCCCCGCAGACCATGTCATACAGCAGCACGCCCAGCGACCACACCGTGGCCGAGCGCCCGTGGTACCGGTGGAACAGGATCCACTCAGGAGGGCTGTAGACCCTGGTGCCTGAGAGGAGGAACGCAGAGGCACGCTTACTACTCTGAACAACATGTTGTCATGGTGATCATCAGTCTGACGAAAACCAATGGAATTTGCCCAGAATAAAAAACAATTGACATTCGATTTCACTTGTTCATGAAACTATTATTAGATGTGGGTTAGGGTTAGGAAACTGTTATTAGATGTGGGTTAGGGTTAGTAAACTGTTATTAGATGTGGGTTAGTAAACTATTATTAGATGTGGGTTAGGGTTAGTAAACTATTATTAGATGTGGGTTAGTAAACTATTATTAGATGTGGGTTAGTAAACTATTATTAGATGTGGGTTAGGGTTAGTAAACTATTATTAGATGTGGGTTAGGGTTAGTAAACTGTTATTAGATGTGGGCGACACATCTTGTGACATTATGAGGATGTAATCAATAGGAACATATGACCGCTGGAGCGAAAACAACCCTGTCTGTCTGTGTCTGTCTGTCTGTCTGTCTGTCTGTCTGTGTCTGTCTGTGTCTGTCTGTGTCTGTCTGTGTCTGTCTGTGTCTGTCTGTGTCTGTCTGTCTGTGTCTGTCTGTCTGTCTGTCTGTCTGTCTGTGTCTGTCTGTGTCTGTCTGTCTGTGTCTGTCTGCCTGTCTGTCTACTGGGTGTGAGGCTGAGGGCAAACCCAAAATAATGTTAAACAACTGCCCGTTTCTTTTCTTTTTTTTGCCAATTGCCGGTCACTAGGATAGTCTCTTCACCCCCCCCACCCCCACATCTTCCATGTCCCACGGTTTGATTTTGAGAGGGAACTCTGAGAGGTGTGTGTGAGGAACTGCTGCGTCACAACATTGATCTCAAGGTTTGGTCTGTGTACTCGCAGTACCAGGAACAGCCACACGTCAACTGACAAGTTAAGCAGACCCAACGTTTCTACAACAGGCTTGTTTAAGGACAGGCAGTAACAGGCTTGTTTAAGGACAGGCAGTAATAGGCTTGTTTAAGGGTAATGCAGTAACAGGCTTGTTTAAGGGTAATGCAGTAACAGGCTTGTTTAAGGGTAATGCAGTAACAGGCTTGTTTAAGGGTAATGCAGTAACAGGCTTGTTTAAGGGTAATGCAGTAACAGGCTTGTTTAAGGGCAGGGTTAGGGTTAGGCAGTAACAGCCACAGCCTACCATCAAAGTCTGTGTAAACGGTGTCCTTCAGAATCGCCCCCGAGCCAAAGTCAATGAGCTTCAGGTCTCCGCTACGCAGATCCACCAGAAGGTTCTCGTCTTTGATGTCCCTGTGCACCACCCCGCACGCGTAGCAGTGGCCCACCGCCTCCAACACCTGGCAGAAGAAGCCCAGGGCCGTGCCTTCGTCCAGGGCGCCCTTCTCTGTGATGTAGTCGAACAGATCCTTCGCCGCCTCCGGCCGCTCCATGACGATCAGCCAGCCGTCCGGCCGCTCGTACCAGTCCAGCAGCTTGATCACGCCGCGGGACGCCCCGCCCACCTTCTTCAGGAGCAGGATCTCCAGAGGCACCAGGGCGCAGTTCTGTGGACTTAAGCAGGTTGTTACAACGTCCTTTACAAGAGGAGTCATTCCACACAGGGTATCCGGTTGTTAAGTCTGACGTCAAACGTGACGTTTTACAATTTCCAAACCAGAAATTCTCCGCACCAGAGTACCTGAACTACAGCGGTAGAATGACAGTTTCATCGTTTTTTAGACTCTGATCTATTCATACAACAAGGGACACAGCACTTTCCCGTTTTCACCATATTGTCAGGGTATTTGAGCCTCGGAAAAGCGCTATATAAATATAATTAATTATTATTATTACTGAGGCATTTTGAAGACAGCGCCTCAGCCAACTTTGGACCCGGAAACACGTCACGACTTTACAACCGAATACACAGGAATCTGGAGGTTAATTTGAAAGTGACAGTTGGATCTAAGTGACAGTTGACACTAGAACAGCCGTGTCTATGTTACCTACTCAGGGTATATACAGGAATCTGGAGGTTAATTTCAACGCCTTTCTAAGACTTTTTAAAGACTGTGTCGATATTTTTCCAGACCTCACCGCCACTTGGAGCTGTAACTGTTTACTGTTTTCAGTGACACCTTTAACTTAACAGTTTTAGTTTGCAATAGACTAGACCACTATCATACAACAGAATGTCCGGTTCATCTTTGTTTTTTAATAAAACTAATGAATTCACAAAGTTTTACTAAAAGTTTTTAGGACTCAAACTCTTTGGACAGAGTCTGATTCAGAAAAATACCTACACAATTCAAGACCTCATAAAATCGTGAAAATACTTTTTAATACTTATTACGGGTCTTGATTTTCCCAAAATTGAATTATCAACTTTTAATACTTTTCAAGACACCGCGGACACCCTGCCACATGAAAGCATTTCAGATCTGAAACAACGTCACGAAACTGGATAGAACCTACCAGGGTGGCCCACTCTGTGACTCTGTCCTGGCCCACTCTGTGACTCTGTCCTGGGCCACTCTGTGACTCTGTCCTGGGCCACTCTGTGACTCTGTCCTGGGCCACTCTGTGACTCTGTCCTGGCCCACTCTGTGACTCTGTCCTGGGCCACTCTGTGACTCTGTCCTGGCCCCCCCCCCACACTGACACACTCTCCCCCCCCCCCCCCACACTGTCACACTCTCCCCCCCCCCCCCCCACACTGACACACTCTCCCCCCCCCCCCCCACACTGTCACACTCTCCCCCCCCCCCCCCACACTGACACACTCTCCCCCCCCCCCCCCACACTGTCACACTCTCCCCCCCCCCCCCACACTGACACACTCTCCCCCCCCCCCCCACACTGTCACTCTCCCCCCCCCCCCCCACACTGTCACACTCTCCCCCCCCCCCCCACACTGACACACTCTCCCCCCCCCCCCCACACTGACACACTCTCCCCCCCCCCCCCCACACTGACACACTCTCCCCCCCCCCCCCACACTGTCACACTCTCCCCCCCCCCCCACACTGTCACACTCTCCCCCCCCCCCCCCCACACTGACACACTCTCCCCCCCCCCCCCCACACTGTCACACTCTCCCCCCCCCCCCCACACTGTCACACTCTCCCCCCCCCCCCACACTGACACACTCTCCCCCCCCCCCCCCCACACTGACACACTCTCCCCCCCCCCCCCACACTGTCACACTCTCCCCCCCCCCCCCCACACTGTCACACTCTCCCCCCCCCCCCCCCCACACTGACACACTCCCCCCCCCCCCCCCCACACTGTCACACTCTCCCCCCCCCCCCCCCACACTGTCACACTCTCCCCCCCCCCCCCCCACACTGTCACACTCTCCCCCCCCCCCCCCACACTGACACACTCTCCCCCCCCCCCCCCCCACACTGTCACACTCTCCCCCCCCCCCCCCACACTGTCACACTCTCCCCCCCCCCCCCCCCACACTGTCACACTCTCCCCCCCCCCCCCCCACACTGTCACACTCTCCCCCCCCCCCCCACACTGTCACACTCTCCCCCCCCCCCCCCACACTGTCACACTCTCCCCCCCCCCCCCCACACTGACACACTCTCCCCCCCCCCCCCCCCACACTGACACACTCTCCCCCCCCCCCCCCACACTGACACACTCTCCCCCCCCCCCCCCCCCACACTGTCACACTCTCCCCCCCCCCCCCCCACACTGACACACTCTCCCCCCCCCCCCCCCACACTGTCACACTCTCCCCCCCCCCCCCCCACACTGACACACTCTCCCCCCCCCCCCCCCCCACACTGACACACTCTCCCCCCCCCCCCCCCCACACTGTCACACTCTCCCCCCCCCCCCCCACACTGACACACTCTCCCCCCCCCCCCCCCACACTGTCACACTCTCCCCCCCCCCCCCCCCACACTGTCACACTCTCCCCCCCCCCCCCCCACACTGACACACTCTCCCCCCCCCCCCCCACACTGACACACTCTCCCCCCCCCCCCCCCACACTGACACACTCTCCCCCCCCCCCCCCCACACTGTCACACTCTCCCCCCCCCCCCCCACACTGACACACTCTCCCCCCCCCCCCCACACTGACACACTCTCCCCCCCCCCCCCCCACACTGTCACACTCTCCCCCCCCCCCCCCCCACACTGTCACACTCTCCCCCCCCCCCCCCACACTGTCACACTCTCCCCCCCCCCCCCCACACTGTCACACTCTCCCCCCCCCCCCCCACACTGACACACTCTCCCCCCCCCCCCCCCACACTGTCACACTCTCCCCCCCCCCCCCCACACTGTCACACTCTCCCCCCCCCCCCCCACACTGTCACACTCTCCCCCCCCCCCCCCCCACACTGTCACACTCTCCCCCCCCCCCCCCCCACACTGACACACTCTCCCCCCCCCCCCCCCCACACTGTCACACTCTCCCCCCCCCCCCCCCACACTGACACTCTCCCCCCCCCCCCACACTGACACTCTCCCCCCCCCCCCCCACACTGACACACTCTCCCCCCCCCCCCCCCACACTGTCACACTCTCCCCCCCCCCCCCCCACACTGACACACTCTCCCCCCCCCCCCCCACACTGTCACACTCTCCCCCCCCCCCCCCACACTGACACACTCTCCCCCCCCCCCCCCCACACTGACACACTCTCCCCCCCCCCCCCCCACACTGTCACACTCTCCCCCCCCCCCCCCCACACTGTCACACTCTCCCCCCCCCCCCCCCCCACACTGACACACTCTCCCCCCCCCCCCCCCACACTGACACACTCTCCCCCCCCCCCCCCACACTGTCACACTCTCCCCCCCCCCCCCCCCACACTGACACACTCTCCCCCCCCCCCCCCCCACACTGACACACTCTCCCCCCCCCCCCCCCACACTGACACACTCTCCCCCCCCCCCCCCCACACTGACACACTCTCCCCCCCCCCCCCCCCACACTGTCACACTCTCCCCCCCCCCCCCCCCCACACTGACACACTCTCCCCCCCCCCCCCACACTGACACACTCTCCCCCCCCCCCCACACTGACACACTCTCCCCCCCCCCCCCCCACACTGTCACACTCTCCCCCCCCCCCCCCCCCACACTGACACACTCTCCCCCCCCCCCCCCCACACTGTCACACTCTCCCCCCCCCCCCCCCCCCACACTGACACACTCTCCCCCCCCCCCCCCCACACTGACACACTCTCCCCCCCCCCCCCCCCACACTGTCACACTCTCCCCCCCCCCCCCCACACTGTCACACTCTCCCCCCCCCCCCCCACACTGTCACACTCTCCCCCCCCCCCCCCCCACACTGACACACTCTCCCCCCCCCCCCCCCACACTGACACACTCTCCCCCCCCCCCCCACACTGTCACACTCTCCCCCCCCCCCCCCCACACTGTCACACTCTCCCCCCCCCCCCCCCCACACTGACACACTCTCCCCCCCCCCCCCCCCACACTGTCACACTCTCCCCCCCCCCCCCCACACTGTCACACTCTCCCCCCCCCCCCCCCCACACTGACACACTCTCCCCCCCCCCCCCCACACTGACACACTCTCCCCCCCCCCCCCCACACTGACACACTCTCCCCCCCCCCCCCCACACTGTCACACTCTCCCCCCCCCCCCCACACTGACACACTCTCCCCCCCCCCCCCACACTGACACACTCTCCCCCCCCCCCCCCCACACTGTCACACTCTCCCCCCCCCCCCCCCACACTGTCACACTCTCCCCCCCCCCCCCCACACTGTCACACTCTCCCCCCCCCCCCCCCCACACTGTCACACTCTCCCCCCCCCCCCCCCACACTGACACACTCTCCCCCCCCCCCCCCCCCCACACTGTCACACTCTCCCCCCCCCCCCCCCCACACTGACACTCTCCCCCCCCCCCCCCACACTGACACTCTCCCCCCCCCCCCCACACTGACACACTCTCCCCCCCCCCCCCCACACTGTCACACTCTCCCCCCCCCCCCCCCACACTGACACACTCTCCCCCCCCCCCCACACTGTCACACTCTCCCCCCCCCCCCCCCACACTGACACACTCTCCCCCCCCCCCCCCCACACTGACACACTCTCCCCCCCCCCCCCCCACACTGTCACACTCTCCCCCCCCCCCCCCACACTGACACACTCTCCCCCCCCCCCCCCACACTGTCACACTCTCCCCCCCCCCCCCCCCCACACTGACACACTCTCCCCCCCCCCCCCCCACACTGACACACTCTCCCCCCCCCCCCCCCCACACTGACACACTCTCCCCCCCCCCCCCCCCACACTGACACACTCTCCCCCCCCCCCCCCCCACACTGTCACACTCTCCCCCCCCCCCCCCCCACACTGACACACTCTCCCCCCCCCCCCCACACTGACACACTCTCCCCCCCCCCCCACACTGACACACTCTCCCCCCCCCCCCCCACACTGTCACACTCTCCCCCCCCCCCCCCCCCACACTGACACACTCTCCCCCCCCCCCCCCCCACACTGTCACACTCTCCCCCCCCCCCCCCCCCACACTGACACACTCTCCCCCCCCCCCCCCACACTGACACACTCTCCCCCCCCCCCCCCCACACTGTCACACTCTCCCCCCCCCCCCCCACACTGTCACACTCTCCCCCCCCCCCCCACACTGTCACACTCTCCCCCCCCCCCCCCCCACACTGACACACTCTCCCCCCCCCCCCCCCCACACTGTCACACTCCCCCCCCCCCCCCCACACTGTCACACTCTCCCCCCCCCCCCCCACACTGTCACACTCTCCCCCCCCCCCCCCCACACTGACACACTCTCCCCCCCCCCCCCCCACACTGTCACACTCTCCCCCCCCCCCCCACACTGTCACACTCTCCCCCCCCCCCCCCCCACACTGTCACACTCTCCCCCCCCCCCCCACACTGTCACACTCTCCCCCCCCCCCCCCCACACTGTCACACTCTCCCCCCCCCCCCCCCACACTGTCACACTCTC
>NC_137684.1:32149566-32229566 GCF_963989245.1 Nansenia antarctica | reverse complement strand
ACATTTAACTTGGTCATGAAAAGGTCATATCGTCTTTGAGTGTCTAGAAAAGCGCTATATAAGTCTAATGTGTTATTATTATTGTTATTAATATTATTATTATTATTATTATTATTATTATTATTATTATTATTATATCATCGTTTTGCAATCATGTGAAAGGTGCAATTCATGGTCTTGAAGTTTGTGTGTTGTATCAATCTTATCACCTCTTGTTCCCGCACTCACCAGCTGCTGTCACATTTTGTTTGATTTTATATTTGAAATATATAAATTAAATAAATAAACATTAGCTGCCTCACTGAACTTTTTTTCTGCGCTGCCAGTTCATGACAAGACTTCCCAGTGGCCAGCTCGTGCTCACAGCCTGATGCTACAAGCCTAGTGCTCACAGCCTGATGCTACAAGCCTAGTGGACAAATTGTGCTTTCTAGTCCCGCCTCATATAATCTCTAGTTTGTTTACATTCTGAACGTGTGCAGGTTGGTGAACTATTGAGACAATAGCAACACAACAAATCTTCCAGTTTCCCAACAGATTCTCGCAACTTAAGCAGTTTATGACAATTGTATTTGTAAGAAGTGCTATTGAAATCCATTTGATTATGCAGTTACAGCGTTTTGAGCACAGAATAGGACTGGAATCAACCCTTTTGAAAGCTGGGAGTGACTGTGGAAAAGTAGTGGTTTCAAATCCAAACTGTTGAAGTAAAATACGACAAATTGCTTCCTCTTTCCAATGCTTACCGAGGGTACTGTATCTCTGATGACGATTTCATTGTTTTCATAAGCACGTCATATCCCATAGTCTACCTTTAAACAGTAAACTTGATTTCAACCAAATGTACATGTCTTTGGCCTTTACTGAGGGAAATTAATGACAGACAAAACCCTAATCAACATGATATACTGTTGCACTGTTTTGCATTTGTAACGGTTATAACAGACCTTCTATTTGGTCTCACACTGTTTTCCTCTTCGACCTTGACACACATATGATGTCTGGCACCTGACTTGTCCAGTGCTATCTATAGCTAGCGAGCGTCTATAGCTGGTTCTATTTTAAAAAGCTGTGAAAAGAATTGAAACTCCCTTTGGACAAATGTCATGCAGACCCACTTAGCTTTGCTCCGGTGGAAGGGAGTAGTCATAGACACGTCTGTTGTTCTGTTCTGAAACTTTCAGGAAACCATCTTAAGAAATTATATATTTGATCAGATCAGCAATGACAATGTACAGTGACGAGGCTATGGAATGGAGCAGCTGTAACAGCTCTGCTAGCGAAGGGGATTTACCATATCAGGTTTCAGGACTTCATTCAGCAACAGCCAAGTTAACGGTAGTAGTGGGCGGTGCTGTCTTCACTGAGGAGAGGACTCTGTTAGTGCAGAGCTGCGAGTATTTCCAAGCTCTCTACCGGTCAGGGATGAAAGAATGCCGGCAGGAGGAGATCCATCTGCAGGGTCTCTGTGCCCGAGGGTTCCTGATCACCCTGGCGGTCCTGCGAGGCAAGAGACCAATCCTGGATGGCGATGAGATTGTGGAAGCCATTGAATGCGCCGCCTTTCTGCAGGTGGAGCCTCTTGCCAAACACCTTGTGGACCTCGTCGACTCTGATAACTGCCTGCTCATGTACCACACCGCTGCAACCTTTGGTCTAATGGACCTTTACCAGGCTGCAGCGCTGTTTATTAGAAACATGTACCAAGACCTGGAAGTGGAGGTCAGGAAGAGCTTACCAGCGGAGCTTGTGGCGTACGTCGAGTCCCTGGTTCCTAGCGTGTTTGTGGCTGTTGGGGTCCACCCGGCCTGTGGGGTGGGCAGGATGCTGCATGCAGCTACTAGGACGGTCTGCTACCTAGAGGAGGACGGAAAGGACTGGAAGGTCCTCACAGACCTGCCCCCGGAGGCCAGCACCTCCCTGGCCGGAGTGACCGTCCTGAACAACAAGCTCTACATCGTGGGCGGTGTGCAGGGCGCCCAGAAGCAGGCGGTGGACTCCTGCTTCTGCTACAGCGTGGAGACGGACGAGTGGAGTGTGATAGCCAGTCCGAGGCAGCTGCGGTTCAACTTCACCCTGGTGGGACAAGAGGGGCGTCTCTACGCCATCGGAGGCGAGTACGAGCGGACGGTGATGTCATCAGTGGAGTCGTACGACGTCGCGACAGGAAGCTGGTCGTTTGTGGCTCATCTGCCTCGGCCTGTCGCCGGGGCGGCGAGCACCAAGGCCTTGGGCCGGATCTTCGTGTGCTTGTGGAAGCCGATGGAAACTACTGAGATCTACGGATACCTGCCGGGAGAAGACGAGTGGTCGCTGGTCACCACTCTGGTAAAGCACCAGAGCTACGGCCACTGCATGGTGGCGCACCGGGACGACCTGTATGTGATGCGTAACGGACCTCACGACGACTTCCTGAGGTGCATGATGGACTGCTACAGCCTCACCTCGGGCCAGTGGACCGCCCTGCCGGGGCACTTTGCCAACAGCAGAGGCTCCTTGTTCACAGCCGTGGTCAGAGGTGACTCGGTGTTCACCCTGAACCGCAGCATGACTCTGGAGTACGCTGTCGAGGGGAAGACGTGGAGACCGAGGAATCAGATGAAGGGTTTCCCAAGAAGCGGCTCAGTGTGGTCGTTCTTTCTCACGCTGCCGAAGGTTGGCAAAGATTCGACACCGAGTTGTCTCCCTAATGGACTTGGACAACTTTGAGACAACAGTGATCGCTAATAAGACTAAACTAGAGAAACTGCTTTGGGTACAACAGTGGTTTTCAACCCTCTCCTCGGGGACCACCAGCTGTTCCACATATTTGATCTGTTCCACCACCAGCACACCTGAGTCAACTAATCAAGTACAAACCATAATTGCTTTGCACTTGATTAGTTGAATCAGGTGTGCTGGTGGTGGAACAGATCAAATATGTGGAACGGCTGGTGGTCCCCGAGGAGAGGGTTGAAAACCACTGGGGTACAAGATACCTGGGCTGGACGCCTCTACATGGATGCAGCGGTCAAGCTACTCGGTCACGACTCTTCACTGTCCTGGCGCCCCGCTGGCGTAACTTCCCACTGCTGTCAGGACTGCAGAGTCACTACCTATCTTCTGCCATAGATTTAAGACACATCTCTTCATCTTCTACATCTTAACTGTCCCTCCTAAAGACCTCTTCGTCCCCACTACACCCCAGTACAGTTTCTCTACTGACTGTAAAAAACAACAACTAGTAATTCTTCCTTCTTCTAGCATTGTGATTGCCAACAGCCCCTGGTCCTAGCATATATTTATTTTTCTTATGATGGATAAATGATTCAAAGGTGTTTGCTAAATGCCAAAAATTTAATGTAAAAGATTAAAGGGATGTACCCTGTTAGAGGGATGGTTCACTATTTTGACAGTTCCATTAGTTTTTAGATAGATAGTTAGTATCTGTCATGTTGACAATAACAGATAGTGAGGAATGAGATCACATTATAAAGACTGTCCAGTGAAGAGGGTTAGGGCTGTTCAGATCTAAACAATCTGGTGTCAAGGTTGAGCGCTAAGTATTGTTTGTGTACGAAGTTGCCATCATTAGAAAACATAGCATTCGTGAAAAAAGAGGGCAGCAAAGCACAAAACAACACACTTCACCTTTAAACTTGGTCAGCAAAGCTCAGAAAAGAGAGAAATTAGTCATAATAATGAACCATCCCTTTAGGAAAACAGGTGAATAAACTTCACAACCAGACTTTGCACAGCCTCACTGAAACAAGACTGGAATATTTGTTCTTCCATGTGGATTTCCTTGTTGTGACAGTTGTGACCTTGTTGTGACAGTTCCTTGAAAGTGTGACTTCTGCCAGAGCATCTTGCTGCCAGGTCTAGAAGGGCAAGGCGTGAGAGGGGGTCAGATCTATGTGACAGTTTGATTATCCTGGGGTTATCCTGGGGTTGGACCTCAGCTGATGTGGGACATGTTCTATGAATGTATGGAATGGAGTTTGGTATGCTTCTCAGAAATTAAAATGTTTTTACTTAAGATGACATAAGATGAATCGATAACTCTGTAAAGGATTTGGACCAATCCCATTTCAAATGTTTACCCCTACCCCTCGTTTTGGAGTGACACTCGCTTTTCAGTTTATTATTCAATTGGTAGGAACCTGGGATTAAACACACTGTACTGTAGAACGTTACTATGGTTACCATATCAGAGACTCAACAAGCACCAACAACACACAAACACCTCTCTGCTGGTATTCCTGTAACACAAAGCTTCTGGTTTTAGTTTTTTGTGCACATAGTGGGTAGCAGCACCTCTGGCTTCCTGTTGGCAGTAACACAGTGAGGGAGGATAGATGGAGGATAGAGGGAGGATAGATGGAGGATAGAGGGAGGATAGATGGAGGATAGATGGAGGATAGATGGAGGATAGAGGGAGGATAGATGGAGGATAGAGGGAGGATAGATGGAGGATAGAGGGAGGATAGATGGAGGATAGATGGAGGATAGATGGAGGATAGATGGAGGATAGATGGAGGATAGAGGGAGGATAGAGGGAGGATAGATGGAGGATAGATGGAGGATAGATGGAGGATAGATGGAGGATAGATGGAGGATAGAGGGAGGATAGATGGAGGATAGAGGGAGGATAGATGGAAGATAGATGGAGGATAGAGGGAGGATAGAGGGAGGATAGATGGAGGATAGATGGAGGATAGAGGGAGGATAGATGGAGGATAGAGGGAGGATAGATGGAGGATAGATGGAGGATAGAGGGAGGATAGAGGGAGGATAGATGGAGGATAGAGGGAGGATAGATGGAGGATAGATGGAGGATAGATGGAGGATAGAGGGAGGATAGATGGAGGATAGATGGAGGATAGAGGGAGGATAGATGGAGGATAGATGGAGGATAGATGGAGGATAGATGGAGGATAGATGGAGGATAGATGGAGGATAGATGGAGGATAGATGGAGGATAGATGGAGGATAGAGGGAGGATAGAGGGAGGATAGAGGGAGGATAGAGGGAGGATAGATGGAGGATAGATGGAGGATAGATGGAGGATAGATGGAGGATAGATGGAGGATAGAGGGAGGATAGAGGGAGGATAGATGGAGGATAGATGGAGGATAGATGGAGGATAGAGGGAGGATAGATGGAGGATAGATGGAGGATAGATGGAGGATAGATGGAGGATAGATGGAGGATAGAGGGAGGATAGAGGGAGGATAGATGGAGGATAGATGGAGGATAGATGGAGGATAGATGGAGGATAGAGGGAGGATAGATGGAGGATAGAGGGAGGATAGAGGGAGGATAGAGGGAGGATAGAGGGAGGATAGATGGAGGATAGATGGAGGATAGATGGAGGATAGATGGAGGATAGAGGGAGGATAGATGGAGGATAGAGGGAGGATAGATGGAGGATAGATGGAGGATAGATGGAGGATAGATGGAGGATAGAGGGAGGATAGAGGGAGGATAGATGGAGGATAGATGGAGGATAGAGGGAGGATATAGGGAGGATATAGGGAGGATAGATGGAGGATAGAGGGAGGATAGATGGAGGATAGAGGGAGGATAGATGGAGGATAGATGGAGGATAGAGGGAGGATAGAGGGAGGATAGAGGGAGGATAGATGGAGGATAGAGGGAGGATAGATGGAGGATAGATGGAGGATAGATGGAGCGTGTCTACGGCCTGCTTCTCCTCCTCACTGACACAGATCACCCTGCATCCCACCTCTACGCGTATACACCTCCACTAAAGCACTGTGACATCACAGGGTCGACACAACAGGCGGTTGTGTCTCAGGAGGTAGAGGCTGTGTCTCAGGAGGTAGAGGCTGTGTCTCAGGAGGTAGAGGCTGTGTCTCAGGAGGTAGAGGCTGTGTCTCAGGAGGTAGAGGCTGTGTCTCAGGAGGTAGAGGCTGTGTCTCAGGAGGTAGAGGCTGTGTCTCAGGAGGTAGAGGCTGTGTCTCAGGAGGTAGAGGCTGTGTCTCAGGAGGTAGAGGCTGTGTCTCAGGAGGTAGAGGCTGTGTCTCAGGAGGTAGAGGCTGTGTCTCAGGAGGTAGAGGCTGTGTCTCAGGAGGTAGAGGCTGTGGCTCAGGAGGTAGAGGCTGTGTCTCAGGAGGTAGAGGCTGTGTCTCAGGAGGTAGAGGTTGTGTCTCAGGAGGTAGAGGCTGTGTCTCAGGAGGTCAGGAGGTAGAGGCTGTGTCTCAGGAGGTAGAGGATGTGTCTCAGGAGGTAGAGGCTGTGTCTCAGGAGGTAGAGGCTGTGTCTCAGGAGGTAGAGGTGTCTGTGTCCCAGGAGGTAGAGGCTGTGTCTCAGGAGGTAGAGGCTGTGTCTCAGGAGGTAGAGTCTGTGTCTCAGGAGGTAGAGGCTGTGTCTCAGGAGGTCAGGAGGTAGAGGCTGTGTCTCAGGAGGTAGAGGCTGTGTCTCAGGAGGTAGAAGCTGTGTCTCAGGAGGTAGAGGCTGTGTCTCAGGAGGTAGAGGCTGTGTCTCAGGAGGTAGAGGCTGTGTCTCAGGAGGTAGAGGCTGTGTCTCAGGAGGTAGAGGCTGTGGCTCAGGAGGTAGAGGCTGTGGTTCAGGAGGTAGAGGCTGTGTCTCAGGAGGTAGAGGCTGTGTCTCAGGAGGTAGAGGCTGCGTCTCAGCAGGTAGAGGCTGCGTCTCAGGAGGTAGAGGCTGTCTCAGGAGGTAGAGGTTGTGTCTCAGGAGGTAGAGGCTGTGTCTCAGGAGGTAGAGGCTGTGTCTCAGGAGGTAGAGGCTGTGTCTCAGGAGGTAGAGGCTGTGGCTCAGGAGGTAGAGGCTGTGTCTCAGGAGGTAGAGGCTGTGTCTCAGGAGGTAGAGGCTGTGTCTCAGGAGGTAGAGGTTGTGTCTCAGGAGGTAGAGGCTGTGTCCCAGGAGGTAGAGCCGCCGTCTAATGATCGCAAGGTCGGGGCTCGAACCTCCCAGGTGGTTCGAGCCCCGGCTGGCCACATGTCGAAGTGTCCTTGGGCAAGACACTGAACCCCAAAATTGCTCCCAGTGAGCGGGCCAGCGCCTTGCATGGCAGCTTGCCGCCATTGGTGTGTGAATGTGTGTGTGAATGGGTGAATGAGAGGCCGTTGTAAAGCGCTTTGGATAAAGGCGCTATATAAGTGCAGTCCATTTACAAAAGCAGAAGTCGACAAACCCGATAGCGGAAGTGATAAACTGGCTGAGCTTGACTGAAGCTCATTGGGATGGAAAGAGGGAAGGAGGTTGAAAGCGTACGAGTGTAGTGTGTATGTGTGTAGTGTGTATGTGTGTAGTGTGTATGTGTGTAGTGTGTGTATGTGTGTAGTGTGGGTTAGTGTTTGTTTGGAGGAAACAAGGTTACTGAAGGGTCAAGCACGTTGAAGATTCACGTGTCTCATGTAATGGGTGATGTCAAATACAATGTGTTGTTGTGGGTAGTAAGAAGGCATTATGAGCTGAGTGCTGGTGGAGGCGGTGCACTGCATCCTCTTATTGACTTACCTAAAGTAGCCTGGAGCACAAACAGGCTAACAAGCGCGAGCAGCGTTGTTCAGATGTGGTTTCTATAAATACACTTCCTTATGTGTAGTCCTTCTCCTCCCTGAGGGGGGTGTATTTTTAAACTAAGCCGTGATCAAGGCTTTCTCTTCTCTTCAATATTTGGACACATTATTTTCCTGTCCAGTGTGTTAAGGGAAAAAACTAAACTGTAAGACTGTAAGAACCTTTAGATGTCTGTCTGTCTGTCTGTCTGTCTGTCTGCTGCTCTGTCTGTCTGTCTGTCTGTCTGTCTGCTGCTCTGTCTGTCTGTCTGTCTGTCTGTCTGTCTGTAAGACTGTAAGAACCTTTAGATGCCAGGAGATAAAAGAGAAAAGAGAGAGAAGTGACAGTTGAACGTTTCACCGGAAACTGTGAATCCACCACGTTGCGTCAGACAACACTAATTATATCGCTAGCAGTCTATAATTGCCCTCAATTGAAAGGGGCTTTTAATACAAGTTGACAATGTATTATTATTATTTTTTAAATTTGTTTTTCAGATTTTATCCCTTTTTCACCCAATTTGGTAGCCAATTGAACCCAACCTAGCATCCAATTATCCCTTGCCTATTGCGAAGGATCCGCCGCACGACCCCGTGGCCGGCAGTCCCAGAAGAGGCCGCCAGGCAGACTAGCTGACTGGCTCCTCGAGCCCAGCACCTGTTATTCCGGCACCCCGGGGGCGCTGTTGCGCGACGGATCCTTGTCCGGAAATACTCCTATACCGCCCTCGGGAGCGGCCGCCCAATATGCCGCTCCCCGTGTGTGCCCCAGCCATATCCGGATCTGGCGAGCTGGGATTCGAACCCAGTCCCCGGTGGGCAGCATGCACTAGTGGCCAGTGCTTAGACCGCTACACCACCACTCAAGTTGACAATGTTGATTGTGTTTCAACGTGTGGCCCTGTGTGTCACGCAGCTCAGGGAAAGAAAGGACTTGAGAAACCTTCAGGTCTGAAATACAATCATCAATTATTGTTACAGGGTCGTAACCATCGCTGCCATACATGGAAACATTTGTCACCAAACACGAAATGCTTTTAGAGCTCATTCTTATAATTGTGTTCAATTCCTACAGATTTTTCAGAGAAAAGACAAAAGACATTGAAAAATCAATGCTTTACTAAATATATTGATGATATTTGTTAAAGACTGACATTACCCAACTCTCATTAGTTAGTATTGTGTTCTAGTGTTTCTGTTCTAGTGTTTCTGTTCTAGTACCTCAACCCACTGGCTATTTGTGGAGAGGAGCACTACGGATGTCACATTACCGTTACGTCATGACCCAAACATGTTTGTGTTTACTACACAGCTGTTATGGAATACATGGAGTGTGTGGTGTGTGGTGTGTGTGTGTGTGTGTGTGTGTGTGTGTGTGTGTGAGAGGGTGAAAGAAAGAAAGAAAGAAAGAAAGAAAGAAAGAGAGAGAGAAAGTGTGTGTGGAAGAAAGGGAAAAACAGGAACTTGTTGGAATTCTTTAGATGTTTTGACTCTGTTGACTATGTTCTGGACTTGGCTGGGCCGCCTGCAGGGCTGGACTCCTAACAGGACGTATGAGGGGGGGCTCCGCTAGTTCACCAGGTTCAGACACAATGTCTGTTTGAACGCTCCCGTATAGCCCACTGTGTTTACCACTAGAGAACAACACACTCAAATGTACGTTGAAAACATTTGAATTGTATTGAAAAGATACAAAAAGCTTCTATTGTCACAGAAGTTGTTATGTCTGGATGTCATGTGGGGACAGCGAGGCGAAGGTTTACGTTCTCTGTCTGTGTTTACAGCGAGAGATGGGGAGGGAGGGAGGGAGGGAGGGGGGGAGGGAGGGAGGGAGGGAGGGAGGGAGGAGGGAGGGAGGAGGAGGAGGAGAGGTGGGAGAACCAGAGTGTGATTATCGTGGCGCAGTGTTATGGAGTACAGTGTAAGCCGCAGGAGGAATTGGGTCATTCTAAATTAAGCTCAGACACATGGAATGGGTCACGCTAGCCTGCTACGCTAGCCTAGCGGTGACATTAGCATGGCTCCTGTTCCTCTGAACCCAGGATCTACACCTCTGACCCCTGACCCTAACCCTGACCATCACATCTGACCCCTAACCCTGACCCTGACCATCACAACAGCTCTGACCCCTAACCCTGACCATCACATCTGACCCCTAACCCTAACCCTGACCATCACAACAGACCCCTAACCCTAACCCTGACCATCACAACAGACCCCTAACCCTAACCCTGACCATCACAACAGACCCCTAACCCTGACCCTGACCATCACAACAGAGACCTAACCCTAACCCTGACCATCACAACAGACCCCTAACCCTAACCCTGACCATCACAACAGACCACTAACCCTAACCCTAAAGATCGGTGAAGGAGAAAACATCCGTGCTGAATGACTTTATATCCAAACAAGATCTCTCTTTCTTTTTCATCACAGAAACGTGGCAAACTCCTGGGGATTATTCCACTCTCAACGAACTCTGCCCAGCTGGCTGGAAGTACCACAGCATCCCGAGACGCGGTAAGACGGGAGGGGGCGTGGCCTGCCTATATAAGGACAAATACACCTGTTCTCTGCTGAACTGTCATACTTATTCCAGCTTTGAGGTTCAGTTGCTGAAAGTAGGCATAACCCTCCTCATCATGATCATCTACCGCCCGACGGACAGCAAGACCTTTAAGGAAACCAAGAATTTTACATCCCAATTCTCTGATCTCCTTACTGAAATCATTCCCAGCCATAACAAGGTGCTTATCATGGGGGATTTCAATATCCATGTGGATAATCCCACCCGGGCTTTCGAGTCTGAATTCCTGGACCTGATCGAGTCATTTGGTTTGACTCAGCATGTTTCTGGCCCCACCCACAGTGGAGGACACACATTAGATCTGGTCCTCTCGATCAACATCCCCATCAGTGACGTGGAGACCATGCTGGCTCATGCTGACTGTGACCATAAGGCAGTTCTGTTCACCTCATCTCTGTCCATCCCTCCCTCTACCCAATCCTCTGCTCGCCTCTCTCGATGCATTAACGCCCAGACAGCCCCAAGGTTTTCCTCTGCCTTCATGGCCGCCCAAAACACCAGGGCAGGGGAGGCACCATCTGACCCAGAGGAACTCACTTCCATGTTCAACACCTCCTGTCGCTCCATCCTCGACTCGATAGCCCCGCTTACCCTGAAAAAGCCCAAACCCAGGGTCACGGCTTGGCTCAACGACACCATCAGATCTCAGAGAAGAGCGTGGAGACAGGCGGAACGCAGGTGGAAAAAGGACGGGCTGACCATCTCACTCGAGATTTTGAGGGAAAAGCAGAGGACCTATCAGAAGGTCGTAAAGACTGAAAGGGCTAAGTACTTTGCCACTCTCATCTCCATTAACTCACACAACCCCAGAGTGTTATTCAGGACGATCAACACCGTTGTTCACCCCCCCCCCCCTACCGTCATCCAGGATCCATCCCCGGCTAAGTGCGAGGAATTTTTATCCTTTTTTTCTGATAAAGTCACCAATATCAGAAAAAACATCCCGCACTCCACCAAAGACTTAGCCACCACACTGGGATGTTCATCCACGTTCTCCAGCTTCTGTCCCTTCACTCTACCAGCCATATCCAAGATGGCCGCTGTACTGAAGCCGGCCTCATCGCCTCTGGACCCCATCCCTACCCCCCTCCTCAAAGAGGTGTTCGACACAGTAGGGCCACACATCCTCTCAATAATCAACAGCTCGCTGGCCACTGGCATTGTTCCGCCCACCCTCAAACAAGCAGTGGTACAGCCTCTCCTTAAGAAACCCAACCTGGACCCTTCCAACCTCAGTAACTACAGACCCATCTCCAAGCTCCCAGTCGTGGCCAAGCTCCTGGAAAAGGCTGTCCTCAGCCAGCTATGGCCCTACCTCCAACAGAACAACATCCTGGAGAAGTTTCAGTCTGGCTTCAGACCTGGCCACAGCACTGAGTCGGCACTTTTAAAGGTTTGGAACGACCTCCTCCTCATCGCAGACTCCAGGAAATGTGCTGCCCTGGTCCTCCTGGACCTCAGCGCAGCTTTTGACACCATAGACCAGGGGTATTCAATTACAAATTCAGTTGGGCCAGATTTGAAAACCAAGAAATTTTGCTGGGCCAGACATTTTCAGCGACCAGTAGCCTAGGCACCAGGTAATGACACATTTCAAACCAACACAAATGAATGTAGGCCTAATGAAATACAAGCAGTTTATTTATAGTTTTCCTTTTAAATTAGGTAACATCTGACACAGGCACGTCAAAAAGACTTGACTGAACACAATAAAAGAGCTGTAATTGAACAGAACCTAATAGCAATACTTTTTTCACTTTCTAGGTAAAACAACAACATTTTGGTCTCAACTGACCCATGCACATCTCAAAGTGCATAAAAAAGTGTACAGTAGTATACCAATAAAAAAAAAGTCCTTTTGTAAAATAAACATTTTGGTCATAGCTGAACACAATAAAAGAGCTGTAATTGAACAGAACCTAATATCAATACTTTTTTAATTTTTTAGGTAAAACAACAAAATTTTGGTCTCAACTGACCCATGCACATCTCAAAGTGCATAAAAAAGTGTACATATACAAATAAATAAAAAAGTCCTTTTGTAAAATAAACATTTTGGTCATAGCTGACCCAGGCACATCACAAAGTGCTTTTAACTGAATGAAAATAACCATCAATGCCTTGAGTGCACAATTAAACAAGTTACAGTTACAGTTAAACAATAACATTGAATCTAATCTAATCTAATCTTACCCCGCTGACTTTCTTAGTGTGAGAAGTGACATTTTTTATTCTGAACAAGAGCAGTGACATTTGGCTCATAAGATGTCAATGCAATCCGAAGGCATTGGTGAAGAGTACTGTTAGTCAGAGAACAACGAGAGCTGCTTTTTATTGTGTTCATGTGTGAAAAGCTTGCTTCACAGGTGTATGTTGATCCAAACATACTGAGCACATGGATTGCTACTTTCTTAATGTTAGGGAACTGGTGCACGTTGACATCACTCCAAAACTTCGCAGGTCCATTAGTGCGAAGCTCCTGTGCCATGGTTAAGGATGACTGCATGTCAACAAGTTCAAGTACGAATTTCCCCTCGTCGATGGAAGGCACCACTCCCTTTCCTCTGGTGGATAAGTCCCCTTCTATTGCAGCAGTGAACGGGTCTCTGGCAAAGCCCATCACCTCTGCGGGCAGAGCAAGCCCATCCAGTCGACCAGCAAAGTTCTCTTTCAACCTCGCAATGAAATCAGTCATCACATCTGTGATTTGTGCCGGGGATGAGACGCATTTGCGGAGCGTTGGAAAATGCAGCATTCTGCCGGTGCACAAGTCGGCCGCGAAAAGGTCCAGTTTGATTTGAAACGCGCGCGTCTGTTCCACAAGATCAATCACAGTTTTGTCTCTGCCTTGTAGCCCCACATTTAGGTCATTCAGGTGTTTGAACATGTCGCTCAGAAAGCAGACATCAGCCATGAAGTTGTCGTCCAGTATGCGATTCAAGTGTGTTTCTGCCTTCGTTTGCTTGCTGCTGCGGAGGAAAGTTGTAATCTCCTCTCTGAGATCACAGAAACGCTCCAGTGCCTTGCCTTTGGACAGCCACCTGACGTCGTTGTGCAAAAGCAGGTCGTGGTGCTCAGCAGACGTTTCTGACAGCAGCTTGCGGAATAAGCGATGTTGGAGGCTCGAAGTGGAGCGAATAAAATTAATTGTAGCCATCACGTTGTCCATTGTTGTTTTAAGCTCCCCGCTGAGTTTTGCGCACAACACCGTCTGATGCACAATGCAGTGTAAGGATGTTATCTGAGGTGCAACAGCGGACCAGCGTGCTGTCAAACCATTTACTCTCCCTGTCATGGATGGAGCCCCATCCGTCACAAGCATTCCCACACGCTTCATATCTAGACCATTGTCTTTGAAAAATTCTGAAATGTTCTTAAAGACTATCTCGCCAGTTGTGTGTCCTTCTAACGGCAGTAAACCGAGCAATTCCTCTCGGAAGCATTTGCCGTCAAAAAAACGGACATATATGCACAATTGTGCGATATCGGTTCTGTCTGTGGACTCGTCTACTGCTATAGACATAACATCAGCTTTCTTCAGTTCTTTTAACAGTGTTTCAAACACATCTGTAGCAAGAATTTCAACCCTGCGAATGTTTGAAGTGTCTGACAGGGGAACGTTTTTAATAGCAGATGACACACTCGTTTTAATTTTGCTGTCAATTATCACTTCATCTATGACGGCCAGCATACAGTCTTTCATGGTTTCAGAATCAGTGAATGGCCTTTTCTTCTTTGCTAAGATCCAGGAAACACGAAGGGATGCTGCTGTACCTCTCTCTTGGGCTGTGCATGTCCGTACCATCGTTGTACAGCTCCGATTGTAGGATGCAATCAAACTCTGCACTTTTGCAGCCCTCTCCTGAGATCCCTCTGGAAAGTTGGCCCGGAAAGTCGGGTGTTTCTCCATGTGGTGCCTCCGAATATTGTAATCTTTAAGTACCGCAACGCACTCATTGCATATTAAACACATCGGTTTGGCATTTGGACTTTGTGGTAAAATAAACACGTATTTTTCAGTCCAGGCAGGGTTAAACCGACGGTTTTCATCGTCAATTTTGCGTTTCAGGGTGGAGAAAGTCGAAGACATTTTTGGAGTTGATATCGGACTTCTAGCTAGCCTGCCTACAGAACGTGAATATAACGCTCTAGCAACAGTCAACCCAATCAGGGCATTGTTTGTTAAAGTGTGTCTAGCAACGTTATATTAAACAATGCCCTGATTGGGTTGACTGTTCACACGCTCACACGTCACACCTTGCCACGCCCAATGCGTGACATTTGAGAGCCCTGGTGTTATATTCACGTTCTGTAGGCTACTATTGTATGGTAACGATCCTGTATGAGGCCCGTTAACAGCTCCACCAAGGGAGTTAACTATCTTGGTCTAATGGTTAGCGCGGTCGTCGTTTATGCGGGAGATCGGGGTTCGATTCCCGCATGGGGCGAGTTACACTACCAAGTCTCCGTTCGCTACAGTATGAACACTCGCGAAATACGTTTTTCTCTACTTTTATGGCTGGGCCAATCGGGGGTCGCGTCTGGGCCGCATGCGGCCCGTGGGCCGCTAATTGAATAGGCCTGCCATAGACCATGCCATCCTCTTTAATCGACTCCAGCAGGAGGTTGGCATCACCGACACCGCCTTGTCCTGGTTCAAGTCTTACCTCAGCAATAGAACCTACGCCGTCCACATAGCAGACAGCTCCTCCAGACAAGCCAACCTCACCTGTGGGGTCCCTCAGGGCTCCATCCTCGGTCCCATCTTGTTCTCCTTCTACATGCTCCCCCTCTGTCTAATCCCTCAACGCTACCAGATCTCATTCCACTGCTATGCGGACGACACCCAGCTTTACTTATCAATCAACACTGACGACCCCGCCGATCTGATGCGCCTGATGGACGGCCTCCACGATGTGAAGGAGTGGATGGCCCAGAACTTCCTACAGCTGAATGAGAGCAAGGGGGAAATCCTCCTCATCGGCAACACCACCGCCATCACTCAGCTCAGCACCAACATGGGAAGCCTGTCCACCCTTGTCAGACCACATGTCAAGAACCTCGGTGTCATCTTTGACTCCGAGCTCAACCTTAACCGACAAGTGAGCTCCGTCGTGAAGTCATGTTTCTACCAACTACGTATCATAGCCAAGATCAAGTCCTTCCTCACCCCCAGTGACCTGAGGAGGGTCGTCCTCATGCTAATTTCATCTAGGCTCGACTACTGCAACTCACTCTATGCTGGACTTCCTGATAAGACCATCTACCGCCTGCAGCTAGTCCAAAATGCCGCTGCCAGGCTGGTGTCAGGCACTAAAATGAGGCACCACATCTCCCCTGTCCTCATCTCCCTTCACTGGCTCCCAGTAAAGAAGAGAGTGAAGTTCAAGATCTGCACCTTTGTCTACAAAGCTCTCAACAGTCTCGCCCCACCCTACATCAAGGACCTCCTGGACCTGTCTTCCACCTCAAGGCCCAGGCTCAGGTCCGACGCCCAACTCAGCCTGAGGGTCCCCCGCACCAACCTCAAGAGGAAGGGTGACCGTGCCTTTGCGGTGATAGCACCGACCCTGTGGAACGCGCTCCCTTCCGCCATCAAGTCTGCCCCCACTCTGGACTCCTTTAGAGCCAAGTTAAAAACCCACCTCTTCGTCAATGATGTTCCCTAAGTCTACTCCCTATTTGTTGTAAATTGTATAGCTTGAGATGTTCGTTTAAGTAGTCTGTGTCTGTTTGCTTTATCAAATTTGACATTTGCTTTTGTCTTTATCTGTTCCTTTACCCGGGCTGCGCCCCGGGCCGATGTAAAAGTTGGACGGGGGGCGCATTATAAATAAAATTAACATTAACATTAACATTAACAGAGACCTAACCCCTAACCCTAACCCTGACCATCACAACAGGATCTACACCTCAGACCCCTAACCCTAACCCTGACCATCACAACAGCTCTGACCCCTAACCCTGACCATCACAACAGCTCTGACCCCTAACCCTAACCCTGACCATCACAACAGCTCTGACCCTAACCCTGACCATCACAACAGCTCTGACCCCTAACCCTAACCCTGACCATCACATCTGACCCCTAACCCTAACCCTGACCATCACAACAGACCCCTAACCCTAACCCTGATCACAACAGACCCCTAACCCTAACCCTGACCATCACAACAGACCCCTAACCCTAACCCTGATCACAACAGACCCCTAACCCTAACCCTGATCACAACAGACCCCTAACCCTAACCCTGATCACAACAGACCCCTAACCCTAACCCTGACCATCACAACAGACCCCTAACCCTAACCCTGATCACAACAGAGGCCTTCAGTCACATGGCCGAGGCTGAACCAACACTCACAGCTGTAACTTCTGGGTAAAACATAAAACACAGGCCGGGTGTGTGTGTGTGTGTGTGTGTGTGTGTGTGTGTGTGTGTGTGTCTGTGTGTGTGTGTGTGTGTGTGTGTGTGTGTGTGTGTGTAAGGTAAGTGGGTGGGGAGGGGCTTGTCTATAAGCTCTCCAGCAGGTTGACAGGTTGAGGTCAGGTTGACCTTTGGAAGTCGTAACATCTGTGAATGAACTCTGAACTCTGAACTCTGAATGTGAATGTGATTGTGATTGTGCCATCGTACGTTTCTAGTGAGATGACTCCTACTGGCCGTGTCGTACAGACAGAGACAGCCAGGCATGAGCAATCAATCACCAACCAATCAACCGTTCCAAATTCAACGGCTACAACATGAGTTCACCAAAGCAGCGGCACCATTCCACTAAACTCCTGAAGCAGCTTGACATGGGATCAGTAAAACACCCTCATCACTGTGGGCAGAACGACGCTACACATCTTTACATTTCTTTCTCCCCCCCAAAAAACAATATCAATTGTTATGTGTTTTTGTTGGCTAAATGATTTAAGGGAGAGATGGGTTATGGATGGATGGTATGGCTCCCATACATGAGGTAGGGCTGGGTGGGATGTTGAGTATTGAGTATTGATATACTATATGCACGAAATGGCCAGGAGTTGTATCGTGAGTATTGAGTTTTAGCGCATTGTATTATTTTTTATTATTTTATAATAAAACACATTTTCATTTCATTTCACATCCTTATGTCGACATTTTTGTTGTCGTCTCCCCAGCCTGTGAAACCAGCAGCTCTGTGAGTGACAGACAGTCACCCGGTCCACCCCTGTCCACCCCGGTCCACCCCGGTCCACCCCGGTCCACCCCGGTCCACCCCGGTCCACCCCGGTCCACCCTGGTCCACCCCGGTCCACCCCGGTCCACCCCGGTCCACCCCGGTCCACCCTGGTCCACCCCGGTCCACCCCGGTCCAGCACCACGGCACCGCGGCAGCTAAATAACACAGTCTTAATGCTGCGTTTGTCTAACCAAGCCGATGTTCTGTTACCTCACATAACACCCTATAAATAAACCCTTCTTCCTTCCAAAAAGAAGACCGTTTAGGCCCCAGCTGAAAGTGGGCAACGTTATACATTGTTGACAAGGGGATTATTGTGAACAAACACACGTCCTCGTGTGTTGGAAGGGGTTGGGGGGGACGGGGGGACGGGACTCAAGACTGGGGGGATCTCTTGATGGATGAGGGTCTTATTTCTGTGCCGCCAAGACCTGTCGAGCGAGAATCGCTTCTTGTTTCTTCGGGGCGCTCGCTAGACATCTTGGCTCCGCGACGGTGGCTCTGTGGTGGCTCTGCGCCTAGCTTCGCCAGGGAGGGATTTACTCTTTTAAGAAAACACACCGTGTGAAAACGGCTCCCAAAATGGAGAGACGGGGGGGAGTGAGGTCATAGCTGTGGGGAGGGGGAGGGCTGAGGTCATAGCTGTGCTACCTCAGAGAAGGGGAGGGTGAGGTCATACCTCAGAGAAGTCTTTGTTTTGGTTTTGCCTGGAAGGTCTGAGGCATTTCTGCAACTCTGAGCAAATTGTGCCTCATAGCTCCTTTCTGTCTCTCTGTCTCTCTGTCTCTCTGTCTCTCTCTCTGTCTCTCTCTGTCTCTCTCTCTGTCTCTCTGTCTCTCTCTGTCTCTCTCTCCCTCTCTCTCTCTCTCCCTCTGTCTCTCTCTCTGTCTCTCTCTGTCTCTCTCTCTGTCTCTCTGTCTCTCTCTGTCTCTCTCTCTCTGTCTCTCTGTCTCTCTCTCTGTCTCTCTCTCTGTCTCTCTCTCTCTCTCTGTCTCTCTCTCTGTCTCTCTCTCCCTCTCTGTCTCTCTCTCTCTCCCTCTCTCTCTCTCTCTCTCTCTGTCTCTCTGTCTCTCTCTCTGTCTCTCTCTCTGTCTCTCTCTCTCTCTCTGTCTCTCTCTCTGTCTCTCTCTCCCTCTCTGTCTCTCTCTCTCTCCCTCTCTCTCTCTCTGTCTCTCTCTCTGTCTCTCTCTCTCTCTCTCTCTCTCTCTCTCTCTCTCTCTCTCTCTCTCTCTCTCTCTCTGTCTCTCTCTCTGTCTCTCTCTCTTTCTTGAGGAGGAACACAGTTGAACAAACTTGGATCAGATCCGGATCACACTGGTTCTCTCTGGGTTGAATCACGTCTGTCGCTGCTGCCGAGCTGTGGGACGAATCACAATGCTAACACCAAACAGTCTGAATACACCTGCTAAAGCCAGACAAACACTGTATATATATAAATAATAAATAACAGTGTCAGCACACACACACACACACACAGCACACACACACGCACACACACACACGCACACGCACACGCACACAGCACACACACACACACACACACACACACACACACACACACACACACACACAGACTTTGAGCCTGGTTTTCTCAAAATGGTCTTTTGGAGGGTATCAACATTCAAATATCCATGACTTCTTCAACTTGTTAAAAAAATAAATATATAGTTTTTGCCCTACTTGCGGACTTTTTAACCTGTCACATATGATGTGTTCTCACAGAGAAGCAGGGAGTCGTAGCAGGAAGAGTAATCTAGCTCAGACCCGGGGCCATTGGCAGTCTCAGTGATAGAAGGAATTGTTTTTATTTATTTATTATATAGACACTGGAGAACAGAGAAACATTACAAGGGGGCAATAGTCAAGTCAAGTCAAGTCAGCTTTATTTGTATAGCACGTTTACATACAGCGGTGGCTAAACCAAAGTGCTTCCCAGTTGTAGAACAGATAAAATGCAGGAAATAAATAACATAAACAATGCACACAATACAATGCAATACAAGATATGAATGAATGAATGGACTTTATTGGTATGGTAAAGTTAAAAAGAGAAGATAAAAGGACTAAAAACAATAAAAACTATAAAATAATAAAAGTCAGGGACCAATGGCTAAGTGGGGGGGGAGACCAGGGAAAACAGGTGTGTTTTTAGGAGAGATTTAAAAATCTCCAGGGTCTGAGTGGCCCGTACGTGGAGGGGGAGGCTGTTCCAAAGTTTAGGTGCAGCAGCCGCAAAGGCTCTGTCTTTCAGTAGAAGTCATAGGGGACACAGTAAAGGGGAAAAAGCGTGTGTCTCAGGAGACGCAGTGCTGGGGGGCAGTAGATGTCTCAGACTACGCAGTGCTGGGGGGTAGTAGATGTCTCAGGAGACACAGTACAGGGGGGTAGTAGGTGTCTCAGGAGACACAGTGCTGGGGGGTAGTAGATGTCTCAGGAGACACAGTGCTGGGGGGGTAGTAGATGTCTCAGGAGACACAGTGCTGGGGGGTAGTAGATGTCTCAGGAGGGACAGTGCTGGTGGGTAGTAGATGTCTCAGGAGACACAGTACAGGGGGGTAGTAGATGTCTCAGGAGGAGCAGTGCAGGGGGGTAGTAGATGTCTCAGGAGACACAGTGCTGGGGGGTAGTAGATGTCTCAGGAGACGCAGTGCTGGGGGGTAGTAGATGTCTCAGGAGACACAGTGCTGGGGGGTAGTAGATGTCTCAGGAGACACAGTGCTGGGGGGTAGTAGATGTCTCAGGAGACGCAGTGCTGGGGGGCAGTAGATGTCTCAGGAGACACAGTGCTGGGGGGCAGTAGATGTCTCAGGAGACACAGTGCTGGGGGGTAGTAGGTGTCTCAGGAGACACAGTGCTGGGGGGTAGTAGATGTCTCAGGAGACACAGTGCTGGGGGGTAGTAGGTGTCTCAGGAGACACAGTGCTGGGGGGTAGTAGATGTCTCAGGAGACACAGTGCTGGGGGGGTAGTAGATGTCTCAGGAGACACAGTGCTGGGGGGTAGTAGATGTCTCAGGAGACACAGTGCTGGGGGGTAGTAGATGTCTCAGGAGACTCAGTGCTGGGGGGCAGTAGATGTCTCAGGAGACACAGTGCTGGGGGGTAGTAGATGTCTCAGGAGACACAGTGCTGGGGGGTAGTAGATGTATCAGGAGACACAGTGCTGGGGGGTAGTAGATGTCTCAGGAGACGCAGTGCTGGGGGGCAGTAGATGTCTCAGGAGACACAGTGCTGGGGGGTAGTAGATGTCTCAGGAGACACAGTGCTGGGGGGTAGTAGATGTCTCAGGAGACGCAGTGCTGGGGGGCAGTAGATGTCTCAGGAGACACAGTGCTGGGGGGTAGTAGATGTCTCAGGAGACACAGTGCTGGGGGGTAGTAGATGTATCAGGAGACACAGTGCTGGGGGGCAGTAGATGTCTCAGGAGACACAGTGCTGGGGGGTAGTAGATGTCTCAGGAGACACAGTGCTGGGGGGTAGTAGATGTCTCAGGAGACACAGTGCTGGGGGGCAGTAGATGTCTCAGGAGACACAGTGCTGGGGGGCAGTAGATGTCTCAGGAGACACAGTGCTGGGGGGTAGTAGATGTCTCAGGAGACACAGTGCTGGGGGGCAGTAGATGTCTCAGGAGACACAGTGCTGGGGGGTAGTAGATGTCTCAGGAGACGCAGTGCTGGGGGGTAGTAGATGTCTCAGGAGACACAGTGCTGGGGGGTAGTAGATGTCTCAGGAGACGCAGTGCTGGGGGGCAGTAGATGTCTCAGGAGACACAGTGCTGGGGGGTAGTAGATGTCTCAGGAGACACAGTACAGGGGGGTAGTAGATGTCTCAGGAGACACAGTGCTGGGGGGGTAGTAGATGTCTCAGTGCTGGGGGGTAGTAGATGTCTCAGGAGACACAGTGCTGGGGGGTAGTAGATGTCTCAGGAGACACAGTGCTGGGGGGTAGTAGATGTCTCAGGAGACGCAGTGCTGGGGGGCAGTAGATGTCTCAGGAGACACAGTGCTGGGGGGTAGTAGATGTCTCAGGAGACACAGTACAGGGGGGTAGTAGATGTCTCAGGAGACACAGTGCTGGGGGGTAGTAGATGTCTCAGGAGGGACAGTGCTGGGGGGGTAGTAGATGTCTCAGTGCTGGGGGGTAGTAGATGTCTCAGGAGACACAGTGCAGGGGGGTAGTAGATGTCTCAGGAGACACAGTGCTGGGGGGTAGTAGATGTCTCAGGAGACACAGTGCTGGGGGGTAGTAGATGTCTCAGGAGACACAGTGCTGGGGGGTAGTAGATGTCTCAGGAGACACAGTGCTGGGGGGCAGTAGATGTCTCAGGAGACACAGTGCTGGGGGGCAGTAGATGTCTCAGGAGACACAGTGCTGGGGGGTAGTAGATGTCTCAGGAGACACAGTGCTGGGGGGTAGTAGATGTCTCAGGAGACACAGTGCTGGGGGGTAGTAGGTGTCTCAGGAGACACAGTGCTGGGGGGTAGTAGATGTCTCAGGAGACACAGTGCTGGGGGGTAGTAGATGTCTCAGGAGACACAGTGCTGGGGGGTAGTAGATGTCTCAGGAGACACAGTGCTGGGGGGTAGTAGATGTCTCAGGAGACACAGTGCTGGGGGGTAGTAGATGTCTCAGGAGACACAGTGCTGGGGTGCAGTAGATGTCTCAGGAGACACAGTGCTGGGGGGCAGTAGATGTCTCAGGAGACACAGTGCTGGGGGGTAGTAGATGTCTCAGGAGACACAGTGCTGGCGGGTAGTAGATGTATCAGGAGACACAGTGCTGGGGGGCAGTAGATGTCTCAGGAGACGCAGTGCTGGGGGGCAGTAGATGTCTCAGGAGACACAGTGCTGGGGGGTAGTAGATGTCTCAGGAGACACAGTACAGGGGGGTAGTAGATGTCTCAGGAGACACAGTGCTGGGGGGTAGTAGATGTCTCAGGAGACACAGTGCTGGGGGGGTAGTAGATGTCTCAGTGCTGGGGGGTAGTAGATGTCTCAGGAGACACAGTGCTGGGGGGTAGTAGATGTCTCAGGAGACACAGTGCTGGGGGTAGTAGATGTCTCAGGAGACACAGTGCTGGGGGGTAGTAGATGTCTCAGGAGACACAGTGCTGGGGGGTAGTAGATGTCTCAGGAGACACAGTGCTGGGGGGTAGTAGATGTCTCAGGAGACACAGTGCTGGGGGGTAGTAGATGTCTCAGGAGACACAGTGCTGGGGGGTAGTAGATGTCTCAGGAGACGCAGTGCTGGGGGGTAGTAGATGTCTCAGGAGACACAGTGCTGGGGGGTAGTAGATGTCTCAGGAGACACAGTGCTGGAGGGTAGTAGATGTCTCAGGAGACACAGTGCTGGGGGGCAGTAGATGTCTCAGGAGACACAGTGCTGGGGGGCAGTAGATGTCTCAGGAGACACAGTGCTGGGGGGTAGTAGATGTCTCAGGAGACACAGTGCTGGGGGGTAGTAGATGTCTCAGGAGACACAGTGCTGGGGGGTAGTAGATGTCTCAGGAGACACAGTGCTGGGGGGTAGTAGATGTCTCAGGAGACACAGTGCTGGGGGGTAGTAGATGTCTCAGGAGACACAGTGCTGGGGGGCAGTAGATGTCTCAGGAGACGCAGTGCTGGGGGGTAGTAGATGTCTCAGGAGACGCAGTGCTGGGGGGCAGTAGATGTCTCAGGAGACGCAGTGCTGGGGGGTAGTAGATGTCTCAGGAGACACAGTGCTGGGGGGTAGTAGATGTCTCAGGAGACGCAGTGCTGGGGGGCAGTAGATGTCTCAGGAGACACAGTGCTGGGGGGTAGTAGATGTCTCAGGAGACACAGTTCAGGTGTAACCTGAAGAGATAAAGGTCTTCAGACCAGTTGTTAATACAGTGTGTTGTGTTTCTAATTATTTAGATAGAACATTTAGTTTAGGAATTACGGTAATATTCCAACGCATGTAAAATGCTGTCAGTTTAAAACAGTATCGCGATCAGTTGTTAATTTCACAGATTTGAATCGTCTCATATTTGTATTGATAATTAACTGCATCGTTACATCCCTACTCATCATTGGTTCAGACAGAGGGAGTAACCATGGATACAGACACCTTCACTGGTAACACCCTCAGAGGATGAACACTACAACCATTCCAGATACATGGAAAGACTTTCTCAGTGAAGGTGTGTGTGAGTGTGTGTAGGTGTGTGTTAGTGTCAGGGTCAGAGAACGACAGCTTTCCTCTGTTCCAGTCCAGCTGCACTCTGACCCTCTGGGGGTTCTGGCTCACTGTGAGAGGAGTGAATGGAGCACCTGGAACATCTGTATAAAACTCCCCATCATTAAACCCAAGCCACCAGGATCCATCCCAATAGCCTGAGTCTCCCTTCCTGTCTGCAGACTCTGTCATCACACCCAGTTCATAGTGTGTATTCCCCCCCACCTCAACGTCCCAGCTGTGTGTCCCTGAGTCAAAGCCCTCAGAGCCCAGGACCCCAGCATAGAAGTCAAACCTCTCTGGGTTGTCAGGAAGCTGCTGTTCCTCTTCACTGTCTGTCACACTGGTCAGATCCTCAGACAGGAAGAGCCATGGGTGGGCAGTGTTGGGGTCCAGAATCACAGGAGTGTATTCCACTATTCCCTGCATCTTCTCCCAGACTCTGAACTGCAGGTTGCCCAGGTGCTTTGCCACGTCTATCAGCGCTCCTGAAACCTTCTCTGGATCCGGCAGTGTGCTCTGGGCTCTGTCCATGGAGGCCTTGAAGTTCAGCAGGAATGTGATGTCATCAGCTTTTAGCTCCTCCTCCATGGCTGTGATTGTGTCTGAAAGGGATGATATCTCTCCGCTCAGCCCCTCAATCTTCCTCTTCATCACCTGACTCTTCTGCTCCTCTTCCTTCCTCAGTGCAGCGATCCTGACTCTCTCTTCATCTCGTAGAAACTGGTGAAGCTTCTCAAACTCCTCCTTCATCTGCCTCTCTGTGCGCTGGGCCTGGCTCTGAATATGTTTAGCTGTTTCATCACAAGTCAGTTTAACCTCTTGAAAGGTCATCAGCTTCTCCTTTAAGGGTTTCAGTGCAGTCTGGAGTTCACTCTTATGGTCCAGTACAGCTTCATCTACCGGGCAACAGTCATGTTTTTTGTGCTGTTTTGAAGTCTGACAAATCACACAGATGGGCTGTTTATCCTCCAGACAGAAGAGCTTAAGTTTCTCACTGTGCAGACTGCAGAGCACTTCAGACCCTGCTGCAGCTCTCTGACTTCTCTCCTGTAAGAAGTCCTCACACAGGTTCTTTAACACCAGGTTACAAGGAGGATGTCTGGATGATTTCCTCCTGCACATTGGACATTCCTGAGTGTCTTTCTGTTTCCAGAATACCTGCAGACAGGTTTTACAGAAGCTGTGGCTACAATGGAGGAGGACAGGATCCTTGAAGATGTCACAGCACACAGGACAGGAGAGATTCTCCTCAGAGAGAAAGGGTTTAGACGCCATTCTCTCACCACCTCCGTCTCCCCTGTAATGGCTTCTGAGGTGAAAGTTCACTTCTGAAAACTCACCGAGTTGAAGTCAACAGGAAGTCAAATCCAGATTTTTTACGGTGTTGCTTCTTCCTTTGTGGTAGTTTTGAATGTTGATGGTAAATGAGTGTAAAGTCCTTCAGAGAGTCCTACATATGTGATGTTGTGGAGCATGCTAGTGAACGGCAGCACCAGAGAGCTGAATGTTAGCCTGCTGTGTGGTTCACTTCTGCTCTCCACTGTTTCCTGCTCAACAGGTAAGAGGGTGGAGCTTCAGGCAAGGTATGAGTCACTGTGTTCAAGGGTCACAAGCAGAATTATGTCAGGTGTGTGTGTGTGTGTGTGTGTGTGTGTGTGTGTGTGCGTGTGTGTGTGTGTGTGGTCACTAACCAATAGAAAACCAAGGGTGTGTACACACACCACCAACAGGGGCCTGGTGAGTGTAAAGGCATGTCAGCCTGACATACATAATAACACAGACTCAGTGATGTTTATTTATACTCTGTCGTCTGCTGATCTAATGATCACCCAGAGTGAGCTAGTCGTAACCTACGAGGGTTCCGGTACAACCGTGGGATTAAACATCACATAGGGCTTTGAGGAGGGCTGCGGAGGTCAAATGATGAATGTAGTTGCTGTTATACAGTTTATTTAAAAAGAAAGAATTGTCCAACAAACAAAACATTTACGCTTAAATTCTCCTGTTGGTCTACAAAGCCCTGATGGGCATTGGACCTGCCTAGTGTCTACCTGTCACACCTGCTGTCCCCTATGGACCTGTCTAGTGTCTACCTGTCACACCTACTGTCCCCTATGGACCTGTCTAGTGTCTACCTGTCACACCTGCTGTCCCCTATGGACCTGTCTAGTGTCTACCTGTCTCACCTGCTGTCCCCTATGGACCTGTCTAGTGTCTACCTGTCACACCTGCTGTCCCCTATGGACCTGTCTAGTGTCTACCTGTCACACCTGCTGTCCCCTATGGGCCTGTCTAGTGTCTACCTGTCACACCTGCTGTCCCCTATGGACCTGCCTAGTGTCTACCTGTCACACCTGCTGTCCCCTATGGACCTCCACCACCCTACGGTCAAGCCATGCCAAACTATGTCATGCACCCAGAACCAGAACCCACACCAGGCCTCTGGACCTCTCTGCCAGACCAGGGATGTCTAAGAGCTGCTCAGACTGTTGGGCCTTTGATATGATATGATATTTAAGCGTTATGTAACGAGAAGCCGTGGTATATCGTGGATATCGGCACAGCTAGCGGGGTGGTTAGGCGCGAAGCGGAGTGCCGTCATCTTTACACCCCCTAGCTGTGCCGATATCCACCATGTACCACGGCTTCTCGTTCCATAACGCTTTTATACAACGGTTACCACATTTATCTATCAATATCAATAGAAGAAACTTTCAATTAATGTATTTTAATGGAACTATGTTTTATTGTAAGTGTATTCATCCGCTGAACAGTTGTTTATCGGTTGCTAAGCAACGGTAAGAGTGTAACGTAATATATACAAACGCAGAGTAATATGAAAAGATGTGTCAACATTCCATTTAGCCGTGCGTATGTCATGGATATCGGCACGGCTGGAACGCAAACTGACCAATAGAGACAATGGACCGGATCTATCCGTAGTATAAGACAATATATGATTATGATATTGATATATATATATATGTATGTTACGGTACATGTGGGAATACGGTACATGTGGGAAAAATAGGGTTAGGGTTAGGTGCTACGTCGACTTAGTACATGCTGGCATGTCTTATCCTAACCCTAACCCTACCCCTAACCCTAACCTTAACCCTAACCTTAACCGTAGCACCTAACCCTAACCCTACCCTACCCCTAACCCTAACCCTAACCCTAACCTTAACCCTAACCCTAACCCTAGTTTTCCCACATGTACCGTCTTTCCACATGTACCGTAACATACATATATATGATGTGTTCTCACAGAGAAGCAGGAAGTCGTAGCAGGAAGAGTAATCTAGGCCATTGGCAGTCTCAGTGATAGAAGGAAAATGTTTTTATTTTAATTTTATTTTTATTATATAGACACTGGAGAACAGAGAAACATTACAGGGGGGGGCAGTAGAAGTCATAGGGGACACAGTAGAGGTAGATGTCTCAGGAGGAGCAGTTAAGGTGTAGCCTGAAGAGATGGAGGTCTTCAGTCTCCGACGGAAGATGGGTAGTGACTCTGCAGTTCTGACAGCCGTAAATCTGATGCGAGCTGCTATCGGGAGCCAGTGCAGGGTGCGAAGGAGGGGGGTGACATGAGACAATTTGGGGATGTTGAACACAGAAGCTGAACCCAGACGAGATGTTAATACAGTGTGTTGTGTTTCGAATTATTTCGATAGCACATTTAGTTGAGGAATTACGGTAATATTCCAACGTGTGTAAAATGCTGTTAGTTTAAAACAGTATCGCGATTAGTTTTTAATTTCACAGATTTGAATCGTCTCATATTTGTATTGATAATTAACTGCATCGTTACATCCCTACTCATCATTGGTTCAGACAGAGGGAGTAACATATAATAAGAGTAATATATAGAAATAGTATTTTCGTTGTACCCGTACAATGACAATAAAGATCATTCATTCATTCATTCATTCATTCATTCTCTCTTCAAATCTCCTCAACTCTAACTAAATAATATTCGATAGCACATTTAGTTTAGGAATTACTGTAGTATTTGTCAAATGCTGTCAGTTTAAAACAGTATCGCGATCACAGATTTTAATCGTCTCATTTGTACTCATCATTGGTTTAGACAGAAGGCGTAACCATGGATACAGACACCTTCACTGGTAACACCCTCAGAGGATGAATGATACAAACATTCCAGATACATGGAATGACTTTCTCAGTGAAGGTGTGTGTGAGTGTGTGTAGGTGTGTGTTAGTGTCAGGGTCAGAGAATGACAGCTCTCCTCTGTCCCAGTCCAGCTGCACTCTGACCCTCTGGGGCTTCTGGCTCACTGTGAGGGGAGTGTCTGGAACACCTGGAACATCTGTATGAAACTCCCCATCATTAAACCTAAGCCACCAGGATCCAGACAAAAAGCCTGAGCCCTTCCTGTCTGCAGACTCTGTCATCACACCCAGGACATAGCCTGTACTCCCCCCCACCTCAACGTCCCAGCTGTGTGTCCCTGAGTCAAAGCCCTCAGAGCCCAGGACCACACCACAGGTGTCAAACCTCTCTGGGTTGTCAGGAAGCTGCTGTTCCTCTTCTCTGAGTGTCACACTGGTCAGATCCTCAGACAGGATGAGACATGGGTCTGCAGTGTTGGGGTCCAGAATCACAGGAGTGTATTCCACTATTCCCTGCATCTTCTCCCAGACTCTGAACTGCAGGTTGCCCAGGTGCTTTGCCACGTCTATCAGCGCTCCTGAAACCTTCTCTGGATCCGGCAGTGTGCTCTGGGCTCTGTCCATGGAGGCCTTGAAGTTCAGCAGGAATGTGATGTCATCAGCTTTTAGCTCCTCCTCCATGGCTGTGATTGTGTCTGGAAGGGATGATATCTCTCCGCTCAGCCCCTCAATCTTCCTCTTCATCACCTGACTCTTCTGCTCCTCTTCCTCCCTCAGTGCAGCGATCCTGACTCTCTCTTCATCTCGTAGAAACTGGTGAAGCTTCTCAAACTCCTCCTTCATCTGCCTCTCTGTGCGCAGGGCCTGGATCTGAATATGTTTAGCTGTTTCATCACAAGTCAGTTTAACCTCTTGAAAGGTCTTCAGCTTCTCCTTTAAGGGTTCCAGTGCAGTCTGGAGTTCACACTTATGATCCAGTACAGCTTCATCTACCAGGCAACAGGCATGTTTTCTATGCTGATTTGACCTCACACATATTACACAGATGGGCTGTTTATCCTCCAGACAGAAGAGCTTAAGTAGCTCACTGTGCAGACTGCAGAGCACCTCAGACCCTTTTTTTGGTTTAGACGCCATTCTCTCACCACCTCCGTCTCCCCTGTAATGGCTTCTGAGGTGAAAGTTCACTTCTGAAAACTCACCGAGTTGGAAGTCAGTAAGAAGTCAAATCCAGATTTTTTACGGTGTTGCTTCTTCCTTTGTGGTAGTTTTGAATGTTGATGGTAAATGAGTGTAAAGTCCTTCAGAGAGTCACACATATGTAGTGTTGTGGAGCATGCTAGTGAACGGCAGCACCAGAGAGCTGAATGTTAGCCTTCTGTGTGGTTCACTTCTGCTCGCCACTGTTAAGTGCTCAACAGGTTAGAGGGTGGAGCTTCAGACAAGGTATGAGTCACGTCACTGTGTTCAAGGGTCACAAGCAAAATTATGTCAGGTGTGTGTATGCAGGGCTTAAAGTGGGAAAAAATGAAACTTTTTCTTGGGGAGGGGGGTCACAGTTTGAGATATTGGGAGAGCGGGTACAGAAGACAGCTTCTTGTCTCAATGTTAAAATGCATTAATACTATTTTATACTCAATACAAAATAAAATAATATATTTAGATGTCTTTAAAAGAACAAACTGATTAAATCACTTAAGGCCAAACTGATTGCATCACTTATTAAGCCACTATCACTATAACAATAGATCAATAGATCGACATCAAGTAGAATACTGATGACTAGTGACACACACTCAGGGAGCAGGGACCCAGGGAAGCCAGCATCCTTCAGACTACGGCGTGCACACACACACACACACACACACACACACACACACACACACACACACGCATGTTAGCTAACACACAACAACACACACAATTAGTGGTAACACCCTTTAAACTTGGACGCATTAAATACAAAGAGTTAAATAGTAGTAGTAGTAGTAGTAGTAGTAGTAGTAGTAGTAGTAGTAGTAGTAGTAGTAGTTTCCAGTGTATCTAATGAGAGGGGCATAACACGTTTGTCCATAGATGTAAAACAAACTCTAACCCATGCATACTTTGTAGTAGGACAGCACCATTTTTAGACAGTATATACTCACATGTCCTTGTTCCACTGGTTGGTGGCAGTGTTAAAGTAGCCCCAGCTGGCTGCATTCTGGGAAGTCATTGCACATCTCTCCAAACCACACAGCATGGATACCACATAGTCATGGATGGATCCTGCCACTGTCAAATCAGCCAGAAACCCTGGCCTGTATTCAAATGATATATATATATATATGTTACGGTACATGTGGGAATATGGTACATGTGGGAAAACTAGGGTTAGGGTTAGGGTAGGGTTAGGGTTAGACATGCCAGCATGTACCATGTCACCCTAGCACCTAACCCTAACCCTAGTTTTCCCACATGTACCATAACATATACAGTATATTAAACACACACACACTTATTTGGATCGGATTAATATGACAATTTAAATAATTCAAACTGGAGGAGGTTGACAATGACCTATATAACATACTGTGTCTATTATTGGCAGTCAGTCTGGTCATGTGTGCATGCTGTGTGTACCTGTGTCTCATGTAGCAGAATATGGCAGCACAACCAAAGCCTGTGGCGACACTGAGATGTGAGTCTGGTTTTGGAAGAGTGGACAGGAAATCACTGCTGCAGGGTCCATCTTGCCAGGTGATCAGCTGACTAGTGTCTCTGGGTCTGAAGAGGTTTCCATTGGACCAATCACACCCTGGGTGGTAGATAAGACAGGATTTGGTTCACCAAAGTAGCACTGGGATTTTCTTAAAAATCTAATGAACATGTGCCATATTGGGTACCATATTTAGCCTACCTGTTTTTGCTTTCCAGAACAAAACACCATGCATGCAGACACCCCAACTTTAATGACCTTCTGAAGCTTGTCTCTGGTCAGAGAGGCGATGCACTCATTCAGAGTTTTTATTCCAGTATCTTGTTCTTTAGCCTACATTGGAAAGCATATAGGCATTTTCAGAAGAAACAATTAAATGCAGACTGGATAAACAGGAAACTATTTGAACACAGTTAGTACCACATACATGTGATTCATCGATGACGACATCTGCCGTCGTTGGCAAAGAGAAACTCTCCGATACGTTTTTTGAACAAATATCGAATAAGACGACCTTGATTGAAGTAGTTCCTATGTCTATCCCTAGTACATATTTCGGCATCGTTGCTAATAAGTTTACCGGTAGCTTGTGGCTTCTGTTAGTAAATAGAGAGACAGCTTCTTGTCTCAATGTTTAAATGCATTAATACTGTTTTATACTCAATACAAAATAAAATAATATATTTAGATGTCTTTAAAAGAACAAACTGATTAAATTACTTAAGGCCAAACTGATTGCATCACTTATTAAGCCACTATCCCTATAACAATAGATCAATAGATCGACATCAAGTAGAATACTGATGACTAGTGACCAGTCAAGACCATTGGACTCCAGGATATCTTTGAGCTCCTGCATGAGGGCTGATGAGTTGGCGATGTTTACTTTCCTGCTGACTAGGTGTTGTGTTGTTACTTTGGCCAGATCATCATCAAAAAATCGAACAAGGCTTCTGCCTCCGATTGGCTAGAAGTCGTTGGTTGGCTTGAGCAATGTGATACCATTGGTAGGCGGAACTGTCTCTTTGCTGAAGATGACTCTTTAAATTACGATGTACAACAACAAATAGCATGTGAATTTTTAATTCACATTTTTAATATATTTTTTGCTCAAAATTCCCCCGCGCCGGAAATCCGGCACCGTGCCGGAGAACTTGCCCTGTGTATGTGTGTGTGTGTGTGTGTGTGTGGTCACTAACCAATAAAAAACCAAGGGTGTGTAAAGGCATGTCAGCCTGACAGACATAATAACACAGATTGATTCAGTGATGTTTATTTATACTCTGTGGTCTGCTGATCTAATTATCACTCAGAGTCAAACTCAAGCCAAACTATGTCATGCACCCAGAACCAGAACCCACACCAGGCCTCTGGACCTCTCTGCCAGACCAGGGATGTCTAAGAGCTGCTCAGACCGTTGGGCCTTTGATATGATATGATATTTAAGCGTTATGTAACGAGAAGCCGTGGTATATTGTGGATATCGGCACAGCTAGCGGGGTGGTTAGGCGCTAAGCGGAGTGCCGTTATATATACACCCCCTAGCTGTGCCGATATCCACCATGTACCACGGATTCTCGTAACATCTGGTTCTGACCTGTAACAACGTTTCTTCTGTGCTAGACACGACGACTACCTCCTCAGAGTGCAGTACTACACTCTCTCTCTCTCCCTCCCCCACACCCTCTCTCTCTCTCTCTCTCCCTCCCCCACACCCTCTCTCTCTCTCTCCCTCCCCCACACTCTCTCTCTCTCTCCCTCCCTCCCCCCACACTCTCTCTCTCTCCCTCCCTCCCCCACACCCTCTCTCTCTCTCTCCCTCCCCCACACACTCTCTCTCTCTCCCTCCCCCACATCCTCTCTCTCTCCCTCCCCCACACCCTCTCTCTCTCTCTCCCCCACACCCTCTCTCTCTCTCCTCCCCCACACCCTCTCTCTCTCTCTCCCTCCCCCACATCCTCTCTCTCCCTCCCCCACACACTCTCTCTCTCCCTCCCCCACACCCTCTCTCTCCCCCCCCCACACCCTCTCTCTCTCCCCCCCCACACCCTCTCTCTCCCTCCCCCACACCCTCTCTCTCCCTCCCCCACACACTCTCTCTCTCTCCCTCCCCCACACCCTCTCTCTCTCTCCCCCACACCCTCTCTCTCCCTCCCCCACACCCTCTCTCTCCCTCCCCCACACACTCTCTCTCTCCCTCCCCCACACCCTCTCTCTCTCTCCCCCACACCCTCTCTCTCCCTCCCCCACACCCTCTCTCTCCCTCCCCCACACACTCTCTCTCTCTCCCTCCCCCACACCCTCTCTCTACCTCCCCCACACCCTCTCTCTCTCCCCCACACCCTCTCTCTCTCCCCCACACTCTCTCTCTCCCTCCCCCACCTCTCTCTCTCCCTCCCCCACACCCCTCTCTCTCCCTCCCCCACACTCTCTCTCTACCTCCCCCACACCCTCTCTCTCTCTCCCTCCCCCACATCCTCTCTCTCTCCCTCCCCACACCCTCTCTCCCCCCCACACCCTCTCTCTCTCCCTCCCCCACACTCTCTCTCTCCCTCCCCCACACCCTCTCTCCCTCCCCCACACCCTCTCTCTCTCTCTCCCCCACACCCTCTCTCTCTCTCCCCTCCCCCACACCCTCTCTCTCTCCTCCCCCAACACCCTCTCTCCCTCCCCACACTCTCTCTCTCTCTCTCTCCCCCACACCCTCTCTCTCTCTCCCTCCCCCACACCCTCCCTCCCTCCCTCCCTCCCTCCCTCTCTCTGGTGTGTGTGTATACAGTAGCTGTGTGCTGCATGTTGATGTCAGTGTGTCCCCGGTTCACCTGCTGCTGCCGTTCTGCAGAGGCACAGAGGGACTCACACACACACACACACACACACACACAACACTCCTTCTTACACACTCACTCACACACACACACTCATATCTTCTGTGTCTCAGTAGCGTCTGTCTGTCTGTCTGTCTGTCGACTATGTCGGTCACATGTACTCAATTATGGCGAGTCTGTGTGTCGATTCAAACACTTCTGTCTGTCTCTATCAAGCTCGTTCTCGTTTAAAGTCTGTAAATTTAAGATAAGATCTTGCTCTGTGTTTTTATTTTCTCTGCGTCTGTTCCTCATCTCCCCTCCTCTCTTTCTGCCTATCCTTTGCTCTATTTCTCCCTCTTCCTCTTCCTCTCTCTCTCTCTCTCTCATTCCTTATCCATGGACAGTCTATGGCTTCTTCCCTCCTGCTCTACCACACAAGCCAACAGTAACAGTTTGTCCAACCAGATTCTCCTTTTCTCTGTCTCTCTCTCTTCCACTCCCTCTCTTTCTCTCCTTCCCAGGGTATATACAGGAATCTTGAGGTTAATTTCAATAACTTTCTAAGACTTTTTAAAGACCTTGTCAATATTTTTCCAGACCTCACCGCCACTTCGAGCTGTAACCGTGAACATCAGTGACACCTTTAACTTTTTAGTTTGAGGACAGTTTTAGTTTGCAATAGACTAGACCACCTATCATGCAACAGAATTTCCGGTTCATTCTTTGTTTTTTAATAAAACCAATAAATTCTTACTAAAGGTTTTAGGACTCAAACTCTTTGGACTAAGAGTTACTCTTTGGAGTCTAATTCAGAAAAATAGCTACAAAATTTCAAGACCTCATAAAATCGTGATAAGACTTTTTAATACTTATTAAGGGTCTTGATTTTCCCAAAATTGATTTATCAACTTTTTAATACTTTTCAAGACACCGCGGACACCCTGCCTTCCCCTCTCTCTGTCGTCTCAGAAGCCACAGTGGGAGAGACACACAGCCTGAGAACACAGGCGCTCAGGGTGAGAAGCAAACCTCCTCTCCCATGTGTTTGTGTGTGTGTTTGTGTGCGTGTGTGTATGCGTGTGTGTGTTTGTGTGTGAAAGACAGAGAGAGAGAGAGAGAGAGAGAGAGAGAGAGAGAGAGAGAGAGAGAGAGAGAGAGAGAGAGAGAGAGAGAGAGAGAGAGAGAGAGAGAGAGAGAGAGAGAGAGAGAGAGAGAGAGAGAGAGAGAGAGAGAGAGAGAGAGAGAGAGAGAGAGAGAGAGAGAGAGAGAGAGAGAGAGGGAGAGGGTTAGGTTAACAGAAGGTGGTTAACAGCATTAGGGTTAGGGTTAGGTTAACAGACCATAATTGCTTTGCACTTGATTAGTTGAATCAGGTGTGCTGGTGGTGGAACAGATCAAATGTGTGGAACGGCTGGTGGTCCCCGAGGAGAGGGTTGAGAAACACTGATCTATAGGATCCAAACCAACACTTGTGCCATAAATCAGAATGGAACACTATGACACCTCTCACACAGGCAGAGCGACAGAAGTGCCGGTCATTTGTGTGTGTGTGTGGTGTGTGTGTGTGTGTGTGTGTGTGTGTGTGTTTGGGGGTGGGGGGGCTGACCATGTTGGGGGGGGGTGACCGTGTCCCCTGGTGGTGTGACATGATCTCACTCTCACTCCCTCCTCCAGAACTCATTTAAACATAGGAGGACACGCTTTCTCACACTTTCACACACACACACACACACACACACACACACACACACACACACACACACACACACCCGTGCACTGTGGGTCACCATAGCAACGGCCCACTCCAATGTGACAATGCTCTGCCGGAATTTCCAGCCGGATCTGCGATGTATTCCCAAGCTGAGGGGGGGAGGGGCTCTGAGGGAGGGGGTGGGGGGAGGAGGGGAGGGGGGGAGGAGGGGAGGCTGTGTTGGATGATTTCTTGGCATATAAAGTATGGGCAGCACCCCCAATTGATGAAGCTTTCTGAGTCAAAAGAGGAAGAGATGAGGAGGGAGGCCAGGCCAAAAGACCCCCCAAAACACGCATAGACACACACACACACGCACACACACACACACACGCACGCACACACACACACACACACGCACGCACACACACACACACACGCACGCACATACACACACACGCACGCACACACACACACACACACACACACGCACGCACATACACACACACGCACGCACACACACACACACACACACACACACACACACACACACGCATGTTAGCTAACACACAACAACACACACAATTAGTGGTAACACCCTTTAAACTTGGACGCATTAAATACAAAGAGTTAAATAGTAGTAGTAGTAGTAGTAGTTTCCAGTGTATCTAATGAGAGGGGCATAACACGTTTGTCCATAGATGTAAAACACACTCTAACCCATGCATACTTTGTAGTAGGACAGCACCATTTTTAGACAGTATATACTCACATGTCCTTGTTCCACTGGTTGGTGGCAGTGTTAAAGTAGCCCCAGCTGGCTGCATTCTGGGAAGTCATTGCACATCTCTCCAAACCACACAGCATGGATACCACATAGTCATGGATGGATCCTGCCACTGTCAAATCAGCCAGAAACCCTGGCCTGTATTCAAATGATATATATATATATATATATATATATATATATATATATGTTACGGTACATGTGGGAATATGGTACATGTGGGAAAACTAGGGTTAGGGTTAGGGTTAGGGTTAGGGTTAGACATGCCAGCATGTACCAAGTCACCCTAGCACCTAACCCTAACCCTAGTTTTCCCACATGTACCGTAACATATATATATAAACCAGAAAACGGTACATGTGGGAAAACTAGGGTTAGGGTTAGGGGTAGGGGTAGGTTTGGGGTTAGGGTTAGGGTTAGACATGCCAGCATGTACCATGTCACCCTAGCACCTAACCCTAACCCTAGTTTTCCCACATGTACCATAACATATACAGTATATTAAACACACACACACACTTATTTGGATCGGATTAATATGACAATTTAAATAATTCAAACTGGAGGAGGTTGACAATGACCTATATAACATACTGTGTCTATTATTGGCAGTCAGTCTGGTCATGTGTGCATGCTGTGTGTACCTGTGTCTCATGTAGCAGAATATGGCAGCACAACCAAAGCCTGTGGCGACACTGAGATGTGAGTCTGGTTTTGGAAGAGTGGACAGGAAATCACTGCTGCAGGGTCCATCTTGCCAGGTGATCAGCTGACTAGTGTCTCTGGGTCTGAAGAGGTTTCCATTGGACCAATCACACCCTGGGTGGTAGATAAGACAGGATTTGGTTCACCAAAGTAGCACTGGGATTTTCTTAAAAATCTAATGAACATGTGCCATATTGGGTACCATATTTAGCCTACCTGTTTTTGCTTTCCAGAACAAAACACCATGCATGCAGACACCCCAACTTTAATGACCTTCTGAAGCTTGTCTCTGGTCAGAGAGGCGATGCACTCATTCAGAGTTTTTATTCCAGTATCTTGTTCTTTAGCCTACATTGGAAAGCATATAGGCATTTTCAGAAGAAACAATTAAATGCAGACTGGATAAACAGGAAACTATTTGAACACAGTTAGTACCACATACATGTGATTCATCGATGACGACATCTGCCGTCGTTGGCAAAGAGAAACTCTCCGATACGTTTTTTGAACAAATATCGAATAAGACGACCTTGATTGAAGTAGTTCCTATGTCTATCCCTAGAACATATTTCGCCATCGTTGCTAATAAGTTTACCGGTAGCTTGTGGCTTCTGTTTGTAAATAGAGAGACAGCTTCTTGTCTCAATGTTTAAATGCATTAATACTGTTTTATACTCAATACAAAATAAAATAATATATTTAGATGTCTTTAAAAGAACAAACTGATTAAATTACTTAAGGCCAAACTGATTGCATCACTTATTAAGCCACTATCCCTATAACAATAGATCAATAGATCGACATCAAGTAGAATACTGATGACTAGTGACCAGTCAAGACCATTGGACTCCAGGATATCTTTGAGCTCCTGCATGAGGGCTGATGAGTTGGCGATGTTTACTTTCCTGCTGACTAGGTGTTGTGTTGTTACTTTGGCCAGATCATCATCAAAAAATCGAACAAGGCTTCTGCCTCCGATTGGCTAGAAGTCGTTGGTTGGCTTGAGCAATGTGATACCATTGGTAGGCGGAACTGTCTCTTTGCTGAAGATGACTCTTTAAATTACGATGTACAACAACAAATAGCATGTGATTTTTTAATTCACATTTTTTATATATTTTTTGCTCAAAATTCCCCCGCGCCGGAAATCCGGCACCGTGCCGGAGAACTTGCCCTGTGTATGTGTGTGTGTGTGTGTGGTCACTAACCAATAAAAAACCAAGGGTGTGTAAAGGCATGTCAGCCTGACAGACATAATAACACAGATTGATTCAGTGATGTTTATTTATACTCTGTGGTCTGCTGATCTAATTATCACTCAGAGTCAAACTCAAGCCAAACTATGTCATGCACCCAGAACCAGAACCCACACCAGGCCTCTGGACCTCTCTGCCAGACCAGGGATGTCTAAGAGCTGCTCAGACCGTTGGGCCTTTGATATGATATGATATGTAAGCGTTATGTAACGAGAAGCCGTGGTATATTGTGGATATCGGCACAGCTAGCGGGGTGGTTAGGCGCTAAGCGGAGTGCCGTTATATATACACCCCCTAGCTGTGCCGATATCCACCATGTACCACGGATTCTCGTAACATCTGGTTCTGACCTGTAACAACGTTTCTTCTGTGCTAGACACGACGACTACCTCCTCAGAGTGCAGTACTACACTCTCTCTCTCCCCCTCCCCCACACCCTCTCTCTCTCTCTCTCCCTCCCCCACACCCTCTCTCTCTCTCTCTCCCTCCCTCACACCCTCTCTCTCTCTCTCCCCCACACACCCTCTCTCTCTCTCCCTCCCCCACACCCTCTCTCTCTCTCTCTCCCTCCCCCACACTCTCTCTCTCTCCCTCCCCCACACCCTCTCTCTCTCCCTCCCCCACACCCTCTCTCTCTCTCTCTCCCTCCCCCACATCCTCTCTCTCCCTCCCCCACACACTCTCTCTCTCTCCCTCCCCCACACCCTCTCTCTCCCTCCCCCACACCCTCTCTCTCCCTCCCCCACACCCTCTCTCTCCCTCCCCCACACCCTCTCTCTCTCTCCCTCCCCCACACACTCTCTCTCTCTCCCTCACACACTCTCTCTCTCTCTCTCTCCCCCACACCCTCTCTCTCCCTCCCCCACACTCTCTCTCTCTCCCTCCCCCACACCCTCTCTCTGTGGTGAGCCAGAGAGAATATTTTTTTGTTACGAGGCAGAATACCGTATGACTCTAAACGCTCCAGACAGTAGCATGCTAACGCTAACATTCCTCATCTGGCTCCGTTTCTCCCTCCTCTCACTCTCTCCATCCCATCACTCTTTCTCTCACAACCTCCCTCCCCTCTCATCATCCTTTCTGCCGAACTCCGCAGAGTGAAGCAAACAACCAACCGCAGAGCAACGGCAGAGCTTTCTGTCTGAGCAACGACCTGAGTCGTTCCCATGAGCTCATTTGGAAACTGAAACGGCCCGGGATGGGGTTAGGGTTAGGCCCGGGATGGGGTTAGGGTTAGGCCCGGGATGGGGTTAGGGTTAGGCCCGGGATGGGGTTAGGGTTAGGCCCGGGATGGGGTTAGGGTTAGGCCCGGGATGGGGTTAGGGTTAGGCCCGGGATGGGGTTAGGGTTAGGCCCGGGATGGGGTTAGGGTTAGGCCCGGGATGGGGTTAGGGTTAGGCCCGGGATGGGGTTAGGGTTAGGCCCGGGATGGGGTTAGGGTTAGGCCCGGGATGGGGTTAGGGTTAGGCCCGGGATGGGGTTAGGGTTAGGCCCGGGATGGGGTTAGGGTTAGGCCCGGGATGGGGTTAGGGTTAGGCCCGGGATGGGGTTAGGGTTAGGCCCGGGATGGGGTTAGGGTTAGGCCCGGGATGGGGACACATCACTGTCTAACTGTGCTCACGTGTGGTGCCTCTCACGTCTCTCCAGGGAAGTTCAATCTAACCTATAACCCTAAAAAAAAGGGCACAAGTTTACCCCCTGTTGTATTACTAATCAGTCAAGATTTTCAACATAGCTAATTGTTTGCATTGGTTCTGTTTTGATTCAATCTTATTTATCAGATGAATTGAGCTGACATTCATTGCTGATTTGTTATAATGATAATAATAATAATAATAATAATAATAATAATAACTTGCAATCCTAACACTGTGAGTTCGAGGCGGAATTGCATCAATTTTGACAAAAGTTATTTTAGTTTGCCTTACCCTTATCGTAACCACTTGAAGTGAATGCCTAAAGGCTAACGTTAGCTAAGGCTAGGTAAGTACTACCTTGTATGCTAAAGCTATTTCCCCCCTTTTTTGTTTGTTGAGGAACACTGCTTCTACACACACACACACACACACACGTTCTTCCATATCCTGGTCATCTACGTGCTTCTCCTAGTCTGAAGCCTCACGCCAAGTTCAGATGTGGACTATTTTAAAGTGATTGAGGAACATTTGTATAATTTCAGTCACTGGTTCTATAATGTGCAAAAACAGCTGGGACCCTTTTCACGTTTCACGCCATACAGTATGATACGCTACATACATAGCCAAAAGTATGTGGACACAATTATGGTCTGTTTTTCATGGTTTGTGTTAGGTCCCTTAGTTCCAGTGAAGAGAGATCTTAATGCTACAGCATACAACGCCCCCATACACAAAGTGAAGTCACTTTAATGGCCATAAGGATACATTTGATTATAAAGTTAAATATCACAAATGTATCATCTGAGGCAAAGCAAACAGTTTGAGCACTTGAGGAAAGTAGCGACAATACTGTACAAACTCCACACACCACACTTACCACATAACATAGGGAAACTCAGGTCAACTCCAGGCTACGCTGGGTATTTATTTATTTTAACAGCAGATGAAAAACGGACTAAATCCAGTCTAATCAGGCTAACTGCAATCACTTGAAAAGTGACCCTAACCCTTTTTGCTATACGTTTTGACTGATCCATTATGGTTAATGACCTAGGCTATGATAGCTAGCTAAGCTGACTGAGAGGGTGAACCGTTTGAGGGATTTTTGAGTGTGAAACTAAAAGACTGAGTGAATATTATTTCAACAAAAACATATCTACAAATATTATACTCAACGGTACAAAATCATTGTTGTGATGGGATATGTTAACTACTTTACAGTAATTCCCCAAATGACCAGAAAAAGTACCTAGATTTGTCGCTGGTCGCTTTTGACTAGTTAAGTCACCAAGGGGATCTGGAAAGTCGCCATATATAGCGACAAAGTCGCCAAGTTGGCAGCACTGATTGTAACGTGAATCTCGGATCACGGGATATGTTAGATGCGTTACAGTAATTCCCCAAATGACCAGAAGAAGTAGCTAAATTTGTCGCTGGTCGCTTTTTACTTATTAAGTCACCAGGGGGGTCTGGAAAGTCGCCAGATATAGCGACAAAGTCGCCAAGTTGGGAACACTGGTCCCAGTATTGTAGCTTCAGACAGACATGTTGGTTGTTATTGTGCTTGCTGCAGCAAGCCCACGATACGTTATTGCTCATATATATTTATATTAATCCTTTTCTTTTACCAACTACTAAGACAACAATATAGTAAGCTAGTTACTTTAACTAGCTAAAGATATTGGCCCCCCAAATCATTTTACAACTTGTTTAGCAATTATGTTACAATGTTTCTGTGGAACTCCGCAGTGTAGGTATCTAAGCAACGTAATGTAGCTAGCGAACACGTTATTTTGATAAACTGGACACATTTTGGGAATATATATGGTTACTTTCTCGCCTCTCGCCTGAAAACATATTAAAACTTAAAATGACATGTTTAACACTTGTAGAGCCAAAATTACAGCTTTTAGCCAATGGAGGTTTAAAATGGAGGATTTAAAATCCCCACTCCCGGTCCGGCCAGTGCGAAATGCATTCTGCGAGGCAGTATGCATACTGCAGTGTAAACGGTCGGCTGGTATTGGCATACTTATTATGAATTTAGTAGGCAGTATGCAGTATATACTCATTGAGTATGCTAGTATGCTAGTATGCCATTTTGAACACAGCCATTGATCTTCCATACCTTCTTAATGAGTGGAGGGGCATCAGGTGTGTTGTGTCCTAATTGGCCACGCCTGAGTCTAATTACATGTCTCCTATAAATGGAGGATGTGTCAAACGTGCTTTTCAGAGGAAAGAGCAAGCTGATGAGCGACAAGCTAGTGAGCTGATCCAATAACGTTACGTTTATTTGTTATTCCAGTCAGTTTGTGTTCTAATCTGCAACACCAATGGCTTGTCTGATGAAATCTAGATTTATCTCAAGTTGATTGGCTCAGATCTTGTCAGTCTGTTTTTTTTTTGCTGCCCACTGACAGACCTGACAGACCCATCAAAATCAGATCAGATACGTCTAGATCTTTCCAGTCTGTAGGTTTCACATCTCTGTGTTCCACAGTCAAACTCTTCTAAACCACCTGAGATGTGTAGATTTCCCCAGATGGTCTTTGCATTTCTGAACACTGTTTGGTTAGCATGTGACTTGGGATCGTGTCTGAGACCAGTTCACAGGTGCTTTGAAAACCCAGTGGTGTGCCGTCAGGGCCAGCAAGGCCTTCTCTGCTGGCCTAAACATCATCAGAATATACATTTTATTTTAATATATATTTTCCACAAATATGTATTAATGATTCCCCATAGTCTATTCTCTTCATTTCATAGCTTTCCTCTTGGTTGCGCTGCTTCCAGTCTCCGATTGAGATTTGGAGGGCTGGCCTTTATGTTAGAGCTTTTATCCAATCAAAATGTGTTGCTAGGGGGCTCAAAAATCTGCCCGCCTTCACATTAAACGGTGCTGCGGATTCGACCTGTAACTTAACATTGGAACGAGAAAACCTGTGGCGTACCTAGTAAACCTACGTAGATGCGAGCAAAAGCAACAACGGCGCCTGCTGTAAGGCTCAATGATGTCAGCACCCAGCACGTCTTTTGATTGGATACGCACTATTGCTACGCACTATTGATACGCACTATTGATATTCACTATTGAGATGCGGAACTATGCCGGTAGATGTGAAACTTTTGAAAGTGCGCAGGGAAACGGAGCCTCACAACGAAAGCTTTCGTTGACTGATCGATAATACTGATCGATTGTGTCCTGTTTTTGGGTAAACAATAACTTTCATTTAGGGGACACAATGAAAGCGCCAAGTCCACAAACAGAGGAAACTACGTTGAGCTTCTTTCTTTTCTGGCTGAAAACAACCCAGATTTACATTACCACCTGTCCACAAACAAAGTGTTTACTGGGACGTCAGGCAAAATACAAAACGACCTGATTTTTGCTATTGCTGAAGTGATGGAAGAAGAGATCAAAATGGAGATTAAAAAGGCACCCTTTGTCGCTATTATGGTGGACGAGACGACAGACGTGGGTAATGTAGCGATCTTAAAGATGTTAGTTTAACACTCTTCATTGTAAATGCGGATTTATTGATTAAAAATGCTTCGGAAATATTAATATAACTCTGTTGTACTTGTCTGACTATGTTAAGGTGATGCAACGCCCGGTTATACTGTGTTTCTGTCTAGTTTCTAGAGCCATGGCGTCATAACGATGGTATTAAGAGGTAGAATAATTCAGGTAGGAATGTGTCGGACATCACTGAAGGCCTAGGTGTGAAATGCACCGCCCGCCACTGTGAAAACCCAAACCACCAGTTTATCCATGTCAAGATATAAGAAGAATGTTTGATTCATCTAATCATTGGCTCGGACTATTATTATTATTATTATTATTATTATTATTATTATTATTATTATTATTATTATTCCCAGCAGTGGATCAACATTCCTCATGTAAGGGTTAGTCCAGTAAGGGGAGAGGAAGGAGGGAGGGGAGACATGGAATAGCTTTCACAGAATTAACATTTGCATGGTATTTCTTATAGCCTCTATTTGGTTGTTAAGTCTGACGTCAAATGTGACGTTTAGCAATTTCCGGGTCCAAATTAAAAAATCCCTGCACCAGAATACCAGTGTACTAAAGCACCAGAATACCAGTGTACTAAAGCACCAGAATACCAGTGTACTAAAGCACCAGAGTACCAGTGTACTAAAGCACCAGAGTACCAGAGTACTAAAGCACCAGAGTACCAGAGTACTAAAGCACCAGAGTACCAGTGTACTAAAGCACCAGAGTACCAGTGTACTAAAGCACCAGAGTACCAGTGTACTACAGCACCAGAGTACCAGTGTACTAAAGCACCAGAGTACCAGTGTACTAAAGCACCAGAGTACCAGTGTACTACAGCACCAGAGTACCAGTGTACTAAAGCACCAGAGTACCAGTGTACTAAAGCACCAGAGTACCAGTGTACTACAGCACCAGAGTACCAGTGTACTAAAGCACCAGAGTACCAGTGTACTAAAGCACCAGAGTACCAGTGTACTAAAGCACCAGAGTACCAGTGTACTAAAGCACCAGAGTACCAGTGTACTAAAGCACCAGAGTACCAGTGTACTACAGCACCAGAGTACCAGTGTACTAAAGCACCAGAGTACCAGTGTACTAAAGCACCAGAGTACCAGTGTACTACAGCACCAGAGTACCAGTGTACTAAAGCACCAGAGTACCAGTGTACTAAAGCACCAGAGTACCAGTGTACTAAAGCACCAGAGTACCAGTGTACTAAAGCACCAGAGTACCAGTGTACTACAGCACCAGAGTACCAGTGTACTAAAGCACCAGAGTACCAGTGTACTACAGCGGTAGAATGACAGTTCAATCGTTTTTTAGACTCGGATCTATTCATACAACAAGGGACACAGCAGCACTTCCCCGTTTTTCCCATATTTGTCAGCGTCTTTGAGCCTCGGAAAAGCGCTATACAAATATAATGAATTATTATTATTACTGAGGCGTTTCGAAGAGAGCGCCTCAGCCAACTTTGGACCCGGAAACACGTCACGACTTAACAACCGAATAGGTTACAAGGCTACCAAAATGATGTGTAAAGTTAAACACACACAGTTATGTTATGCAGCCGATGTGTGTAGCAGTCTGTCAGTCTGTCTAGGGGAGGTTTGGTCCTGTTTTGTCCTGTTTTATCAAAAGGCCCCAAATGTCCTGTAAATAGCCAGTATACGCCCCCTGCCAAAAAACCTGCAGTTTGTTCTGATTTCTGATGAAAATGTCTTCATTCTTTTTTTTACATGAACTAAGAACAGAGAACAGACAGGTCATTGTGGGTATCGCATTCTTACTTATGTTCTCAATAGTTTGCTTCGTGTCACAGGTTACTTTATATGTTGTCCATTGGTCCTAATAGGTTCAGGGAATATCTCCAGTATTCGTATATAGAGAATTGATGTCTTTAGGGAATAGAATCGCATTGCTGGACACCGTCACTCCCCCAAGCTTATTCACAAAGTCATATGTATCTTTTAAATATGATGAGTGTTTCTGTGATAAGGGGGTTGATAAAAGAGTCTAGTTACTCTGCAATACGCGACGACTCTGAGCCTGTGTGTGTGTGTGTGTGTGTGTGTGTGTGTGTGTGTGTCAATACGCGACGACTCTGAGCCACAATCACTGACCGCAGGGAACCTCGCCTGGGACCGTCCACTTCTCCTGTGCCTTGTGCCTCTTAGGGAGCAGGTAGAATGTCCTGTGCCTTGTGCCTCTTAGGGAGCAGGTAGAATGTTCTGTGCCTTGTGCCTCTTAGGGAGCAGGTAGAATGTTCTGTGCCTTGTGCCTCTTAGGGAGCAGGTAGAATGTTCTGTGCCTTGTGCCTCTTAGGGAGCAGGTAGAATGTTCTGTGCCTTGTGCCTCTTAGGGAGCAGGTAGAATGTTCTGTGCCTTGTGCCTCTTACAGGTAGAATGTTCTGTGCCTTGTGCCTCTTACAGGTAGAATGTTCTGTGCCTTGTGCCTCTTACAGGTAGAATGTTCTGGGTGTCGGTACCTCAGGGCCCAACAGCTGAGTCATTTGCTTAGGTGTAATCTTGTCAGTCTGGAACAATTGGCTTACCAGATCTTTAATCATGCTCTGGGTTTCCAGCTGCATAGAGTGGGATAATAACAAAAGGTGTAGATGGACCTCATCACCATCTACACCACTCTCATCAGGCCGTGTCTGGAATACAGCTCAGTGCTCTTGGTGGGCTGCTCTAAAAAAACAACAGGCTGAGCTAGAGCGAGTCCAGACACGTGCCTGCAGAATCATCAGAAGGAGAGCTGGTGAGATCTCACAACCCCTTACCATCACTCCAGACCAGGAGGGAGGAGGCCGCAGTGAAGCTGGTCAGGAACATGCATGATGAGCAACACCCTCTGCACGACCTGCTGCCTCCAACACGAGGCAGCTGCACTGCCAGGACACTGAGGAACCAGCACAAGCTGGCTGAACCAAAGGCCAAGACCAGCAGGCTGAAAAACTCAACCCTTCATACTGCAGTTAGGCTGTACAATGACATTATCTAGACCCACAAAAAAACACAGCATGACTACCATGACTGCTACCTGCCCTTGCTTTTGCCGCCTTGAAATATTTTTTACCTTAAAATTGTTGTGTACGCTGCTAATATTTTTTGTCATGTATGAATTATCTCTTGTCATGTAAGTTCTGCAGTTTTTCAGTGGGGCCTTGGCTCCACTGCAAGCGTGAATTAATAAAATAAAATAAAATAAAAACAATGTTCTCATTAAGGCTCAATTTCTTGATGGCCTGTAGTTGTTCTATGCTGAGGTTGTACTTTACTGTGGGGTTATATCTGAAATGTCTTAAAGACTCCAGGTCCTTCTGGATAAGAGTTCTGATAGTCTGCGATACTTGTCTGGGTTCCCAGGTGGAGGGGTCCGTAAATGGCATATGGGGGAACTCTGTCTCATAGTTAAAGTGGTCCAGTAACTTTAACCTCCTATGATAGATGTGAAGGTCTCTGCGTAGCTCCCTGCGGTCGGGCGGTCTAGGTGTGGGGATGAAGGTGAGTCCCTTCTCTTAAACCTCCATCTCCATCTCTCATAGGATGTACAGTTTAGAGAGGTTCGTGATATTCGAATGGGGAGTTGTATTGTTACATTTATTTCCCCGTAGGAGTTTAAATGACCGACCCCCATTATCAAAATGTTCTCTGCAGTTTCTGCTGTCCGACAGGGTCAGACCCCCCTACTCGAAATTGATCGCAGTTGTATGGCTGGTAAGTATTTACATTTCTTTTTGATGAGATCGTTCAATCTGTTAAGATCCTCTCACTAGTCCTTCCAGGGTTCAAGGGTGCTTTATTTGTCACATGCACAGAAATACAAAGTAAAACATGCAGTGAAATGAAATGTGACTAGACACTCAACACTGCCAGAGAAGAAAGAGACAATAGTAACAATAAAAAGACACAGGACATCAGGGACATAAAGTGCTGTGCAGTAGCAACAGTGTCCTCAGTACAAGGGAACCAATAGGCTAGGTGCACGATCTCCACTACTTCCTGAAAGGCACCTGGCATGAACATATCCTGTCTCACTCTATTGGTTTAATTGGTTAATCAGCTGTGCACTGTGTGTTCCAACAGTTTACCGCACAGCTGATTAACCAATTAAACCAATAGAGTGAGACAGGATATGTTCATGCCAGGTGCCTTTCAGGAAGTAGTGGAGATCGTGCACCTAGCCTATTAAAAACCAGTTAATAAATAGGTGTGCTTTAAGAGATAAATAGGTGTGCCGCGGTCCTTCTACCTCTAATGTCTTATTTCCTTAATAATTGTTGTAACTGTTTCCAGGTAGGGGTAGGATGGATTCTGTTGGCCCAAACAGTTGATTGAAGATTCACTTGCTTAGTCAAATGTATTAATTGTAAGTTGCTTTGGAATAAGGCGTCTGCTAAATGCCAAACATGTAAATGTAAATGACTAGAATCACCCGCTTCTGTAGACACTGAGGTGGACGAGGAGGAGTCATGCTGTCTGAAACTGGTGTGTGTGTGTGTGTGTGTGTGTGTGTGTGTGTGTCTGTGTGTGTGTGTGTGTGTGTGTCTGTGTGTGTGTGTGTGTGTGTGTGTGTCTGTGTGTGTGTGTGTGTGTCTGTGTGTGGTGTGTGTCTGTGTCTGTGTGTGTGTGTGTGTGTGTGTGTGTGTCTGTGTGTGTGTGTGTGTGTGTGTGTGTGTCTGTGTGTGTGTGTGTGTGTGTGTGTGTGTCTGTGTGTGTGTGTGTGTGTGTGTGCGTGTGTCCTCAAACTCCCTCTGTCCTCATCAGCCCTCTGAGGTCTGAACCCAGCTACTCTCCTCATGAGCTTTACTGTGCAGCCAGAACGCAGGGAAGAGAGAGAGAGAGAGAGAGAGAGAGAGAGAGAGAGAGAGAGAGAGAGAGAGAGAGAGAGAGAGAGAGAGAGAGAGAGAGAGAGAGAGAGAGAGAGAGAGAGAGAGAAAGCAATAGAGCAAGGGAAGAAGAGAAGATGATGGACAGGGGGAGGGAGAGAGGGGAGACATTGGTAAAAGAAAATATATGGTGTTGACATGATTATTTCCTAGTTTGTACTAAAGTGGATGTGTATGGGACATCACAAATGGTCAAAATCACTGTTTTCATCCCTAGTTTCAATATTTTACAAGTAAACAGGTACAGGGTTGGAAAACAAAATAAAACTGTTTAAACAAAGACTGCTATTATTTGTCACTTGCCACTGACTGTTTGCAATAAAAAGAAGAAAGTAAACAGGTACAGACATACAGACATATTGCCATGTAAATTCCATAGGAATAATGTTTATCTAACTTCAGCAAAGTGTCTTAATGATGAGAGAATAAGACCTTTCCCTTCTGATAGAGAAGGACATAAACAATTACATTGAGTCCACACACACGCGCGCGCACACACACACACACACACACACACACACACACACACGCGCGCGCACACACACACACACACACACACACACACACACACACACACACACACACACGCGCACACACACACACACACACACACACACACACAGTGGGGGTCCATGGTCATGGCCCTCTGGTAACAGGTGTCTCCTCTGTGTGTCCTATTGTCCAGACGCTCCCCTCCCCCTGAATAACCAGACAATGACGTGTGAGAACTATGAATACCTAAATGATGAATATGTTAACATGGGGGGTAGACTACGTCTGCATGTGTTTAAACATTCATTTCAATATGCCACTTTAACCAGGCACCTGGAGGGGTGTCCAGAAATATAGCCCGGGTGAGCCCCTCAACCAGGTCTCGGGGTGGTAAAAGGGTAGCCCCTCGGCCCCGAGCCTGGTGGAGTGGAGAAGAAAAACAACAACCCATACGACGAAGAAGAAGAAGAAGAACCAGGCACCATTGTTAGCATATGCTCTTTAGGCCCAGGGGGAGGGGTAGCAGACATCTGTCATCAGGCAAGGACAGGTCAACTCTGTCTGCTTCTCTCATCTCAGTACATGGGTAAGAGCATTGCATTATGGGTAAGAGCATCTCAGTACATGGGTAAGAGCATCTCAGTACATGGGTAAGAGCATCTCAGTACATGGGTAAGAGCATTGCATTATGGGTAAGAGCGTTGCCGTAGCAAGGACATGTTCTAATGATGTAACATCAAACTCTCTGATCCAGGTGATTGAAGCTGTAGTTGTGTCACCTCTTGAGTTCCGTCCAGTCTGGTCGTCTGCTGCTAAGAGAGATCTGAGAAAACATCGCTCCAAACAAAGCTGCTAGATCAGCGCTCCACTGTTCAATGCGCACAAATGTTTTGGAAATTCATAGACATCTGGCATGGCTTCCTGTGGAAGATAGATTACAATCCAGTCTTCTGATCTTCTTCAGGAATGTCATAAAGGAGAGAGGGGGGGGGGAGGACATGCACAGATAAAGCAGGATGTGTGTTGTGTCATGCACATTGTGTTGGTGTAGTTAAAACGTTCTTTGAGAAAAGCATGGAGTTACTGACCCCTCTACCTTCAGTAGGAGCACTGTTCTTAACCCAAGCATTTCTCTTAAGTTCCTCAGCAACAATATGTTAGAAAGATGAGATAATGAAATGAGATGAGATGAGATGTGTCCTTTTTCTAGAGGAAAACTAAATACAATAAAGTGTTTTGATCAGTTTTGGTAGAGTACACAACATAATAGTTTCTGGCCTGTTGCTTTTAAGTTAAATGCAAAAAATGCATTTATACATTTAGAAATGTTTAGAAGTCGTGCTGCAGTCTGTCGTGGTCCTCACAACCCCTTACCATCACTCCAGACCAGGAGGGAGGAGGCCGCAGTGAAGCTGGTCAGGAACATGCATGACGAGGTGCAGCACTGCAGTCTGTCGTGGTCCTGGCGTTGACGACAAGAGATGAGGAGCAGCAGATGACATGTTAAGTAGAAGATGACGGAGCTCTGTGGCTGCAGTCCTGTTAGACATCAGGGGGTTTGGCTTGTCTCAGTGTCTCTGTAGCCTACTGTGCTACTACATCATGGCTGGGTTACCTCTTAAATATATCAAGTTGTACATGTTGGGGCCTTCGTTGCATAAGATGTTCTCGATCACTCCGATACTGAGACGAAAGCAGCTGGCTTACTGTGGACCACTCTCCTCTATTCTCAGACTCTTCACAATTGGATCCAGATACAGATGGTGTCTGCCAGTGAATGCCAGCGTGGACCTGATGCCCTGCCAAGAGCCAGACATCCATTATCTCACAGACAGATTACCCAGAGAGCACTGGGCTGTGTCGTGGGGGTTGCGGAGGGCAATCTATTGACTGTTTCAGTTTCCATACGGGTTTCTATAGGGTCTCTATAGGGTCGAGAGTTTTCTAAAGAGCCAACAAGCTCTCATATTTTGTTTTTCAATACAACCCATTCTTCTATATTTTCCATTCTAGTTCAATTGAAGTTTTTTTTTTCTTCCTGAATCGTGTCTCTTTCTCTCAGACACAGTTCAGTTTGACGTCAATCCAAAATACTTAATTTCTCTCTCTCCCTCCCTCCGTCTCTGTCGTTCTCTGTGACTCTGTGACGGTTTTCAATCAGAATCTCACTTCCACCTGATACCCTGCGCACCTGCGGACCCACAGTGATCCGTCACCTTCCTGCCTGACTCTTCCCCGAGGTAATTGGCCAGAGACCGGTGACTTCAGACCTCCCGGAGGGTCAAAAGGACCCGCAGGGACAGATGGTGTGTGTGCCTCAGCAGTGGTGCAGCAACAAGCCAGTTTGTCGTTGTGCACTCACTCGGCTAACGCCACGACAAACGTGGCGTCTCTAGGGGTCAAAGGTCAGTGGGTGTGCAGCGCATGGTGGGGCTCCATAAGCAGAGAGAGAGGGTTTGTCAGGTGATTGTCTGTCGGTCTACAGCAACACAGACCCAGAAGCTTCTGTCAGGTGATTGTCTATCGGTCTACAGCAACACAGACCCAGAAGCTTCTGTTGTTGTAAACAGAGGGTTCCAGGGTTCCGTACGGCACCAGAAAGGTAGCCATCGAAAAGTAGCATCAATATTGTCATTAGTTGTTTAGCAAATAACACGTAAGAACACACAAGAACATGTTTTTTGCTGTTCTGACAACATGCAGTTGGTCAGACAAAACCATGTAATACTGTAGCAAACATAAACATCTATGAGCAATATATATACGTATATATATACTATGTGGTGTTCAGTCCTAAAAACTAATAAAACGCATATCATGGTTTAATTCAAATCGACGGTGTGCAGGGTTCCCATGCGTCCTTGAAATCCTTGAAAGTTTGTGAATTTGAGATAAAGAAAATCAAGGTCTTAAACGTTTTTGAAAATAGACATGGGTCATTGAAAGTGCTTGAATTCCCCCCCCCCCCACCTCTCTCTCTCTCTAAGAAAAAAATATATTTTCAAAAATGTTTTACTTAGCTCGTCAACTAGTAAATAAGTCTCTGTGTTGCTTAACTTTACACATATTTCACAATATATTGTTTTGCTGTGCTGTGGTAGAGAAGGCAAGAGACCATCTAGTGTTCACACATTCAAGCCTCTCTTTTTAATTGTTGTCTGTGAGCGGATAGTTCCTATTATATAAATTCTCATCTAGTTCTGTCTCAAACTATGACTATGACTCTGTTACTGGCTGACTCTGTTACTGGCTGACTCTGTTACTGGCTGACTCTGTTACTGGCTGACTCTGTTACTGGCTGACTCTGTTACTGGCTGACTCTGTTACTGGCTGACTCTGTTACTGGCTGACTCTGTTACTGGCTGACTCTGTTACTGGCTGACTCTGTTACTGGCTGACTCTGTTACTCTATCCTCCAGGAATGTCCACATCAGCAGCAGTGGCCACATATCTGCATTCTCCAGCCCCACGTGTGTAGCCAGGGTAGACAGACATGCTCATACTGTACACTGGGACTGGGTGGTTGTGTAGGTGCTTTTCAATGCCTGTGTTTTTGTTTGGGAGTTAGATTAAATGTGGATAAAGTCTGAATTCAGTGGCCAAGAAAAAAACAAGACCAATAGGTAATCTGTTATTCATACTGGAAGGTCATATGTGAAAAGTCGGCGTATCAAAAAAACAAAAAAACAACCAAGGTAACATATACGTGTATACATGTATTCAAGCCAGACACAAATACAGATTAATAAACATTAGGGTTATCCCCCCCCCCCCCACACACACACACACGCCTGGTTGTGGGCCAACTCACAGACTGACAATATAAACATGTCAGAGGTTAGAACCATGTCTCTGTCCAATCGACAACCAGTTTGGGTTAAAGCTCTTGCAGATAATCTGACCGACCTCTCTCTCTCTCTCTGGACCCAGTTCACTGTTACTGATCCAAGAACACCAAACAAATCTGGCCCCTTAGAAACTCAGTGGAGAACCTAGCTAAGAGCGCCATCTGCTGGTGAGAACTATAACAGCTCCACAGGACCAGTGGTGTTTACTGAACATAACCAATAAATAACCACACTGCATTCTGGTCTGGATACCTGGTGCTACTAACCATTCATCATACAACAGGCAGTACTGCAGGGAACGGTCGTCTCATTTAACCCTAACAAGCTATCAGAGTTCAGGTGTGTTTATACGCACAAGCTGTTACACAGGAAGGAGAATGAAGGTGTACCTGCGTCACACAGGCCAGACAGGACCAGGGAGGCCTGTCATCAGTAGGAAAAGGGCAAGTATCATTACAAACAGCCTCATACGGTAATGAGGAAATGCTACAGCCATGCTAACAGTGGCGGGGAGCCTGGCCAGATGTGCATGAGATTTAGTCATGAGTTTGTATTTGTGTTCAGTGTATGTGGTAGAGGAAGAATCTACAGGTGCTGCCATTCAGGCAGAGATGTCTGATGTGTCGCCACCTGTGTGTCAGAGAGGGGAACTCATAGGCCGTTCACACCAGCAAGGCTCCGTGCCGATTCCGGGTTCCCGAACCTCGTTTTGAACCGGCCGGCGCGTTCAGACCGAAAATAAGTTGGTTCAGAACCTGAAACGTTTGTTCTCAGCATAGCAGTCGTGAGAGAAACCATGTGTGGAAATTACAGAGCCAATCGATTTGGTTTGCGGAGACAACAATAAGGGCCCTAGGACAGAGCCCTGGGGGACACCAGTGGTGAGGTGCGTGACGCGGACAGCGACCCTCGTCACGTTACCTGGTAAGAGCGATCGGCCAGGTAGGACACAAACCAGGAGAGTGCACAGCCAGAGAGGCTCAAGGTGGAGAGACGGATCTGTTGGTTTATTGTGTTAAACACAGCAGATAAGTCCAGAAGAATGAGAACAGAGGAAAGGGAGGAAGCTCTGGCAGTGTGGCTGGCCTCCAGAACAGCAACAACAGCAGTTTCAGTGGAGAGAACAGAGTTGAAGACAGATGGATGTGGGTCAAGGAGAGAGTTGTGAAAGAGATAATAGAGTTGGTTAAGAACAGCATGTTCAAGGTTTTTAGATGAGAATGAAAGAAGGGATACAGGTCTGTAGTTCTGGACAATACAAGTGTTGGCTTCCGATAAAGACAGTTAACATGAACATGTACGTATGCTAGCAGCGGTCTTCACGCTGTCATCATCTGGCTCAGAGCAACGGGATGACAGACTAGTGGTACTCTGCTCTGGGATAACGCTAACCTGACCAGCCTTACACTCAGGGGTTTATATCAGGTTTACTAGTCATATTTGATTATTGTTATGTTAGATCTAATTTACCACCTTTTGCATAAATTATTTACATTTTACATTTTTGGCATTTAGCAGACGCCTTATTCCAAAGCGACTTACAATCAATACATTTGAATACTAAGCATGTGAATCATCAGTCCACTATTCGTTGCAGGAAGAGTACTCTAGCTCGGGCCCGGGGCCACTGATAGAAGGAAAAACCTTCTCCCTATCACCTTCTACTAAAACTTTTTTATTTTTTATTTTTTTATATTACTGGAGAAACTGAGAAACCGTACAAGGGGGGCAGTAGAAGTTCTTAGGGACACAGTAGAGGGGAAAGCGGGTGTCTTTAGGAGACGTAGTGGTGAGGGTCAGAAGATGTCTCAGGAGGAGCAGTTAAGATGTAACCTGAAGAGATGGGTCTTCAGTCTACGACGGAAGATGGGTAGTGTTTAGTAAATTATACACTTACAAATAACAAATAAACATTTATTGTTCCCTATCATATCATCTCTGTACTGATTTAGAAAGGAATCCCATGCCGTCTCATCCCAGATATTACATATAGAAACAAATGAATAAAGGTTAAATACAATATGACTATATGACTATCATCACACCATTCTGAACCAGAGCTAGAGTTATTTATCAATGATTAATACACCAATAAAACACCAGCTGTCTGTAAATGAAGCTGTGTGTAACCACCAGCAAATGACTAGGCCTAGAACACAATGAATGAATCAACATCTCCAGTAACTCCTCTGTGCAGAGCATCTATCTACAGTACAGTATATTAACTATTTCAGTATTTTTCAATACTTTCCACCACTTGTATTTCTTAAGACTTTTGCTATGTTATGAAGGACATATCCATGAAACTAGGACAGTTGATATGTTATGAAGGACATATCCGTGAAACTAGGACAGTTGATATGTTATGAAGGACATATCCATGAGACTAGAACAGTTGATATGTTATGAAGGACATTTCCATGAGACTAGGACAGTTGATATGTTATGAAGGACATATCCATGAGACTAGGACAGTTGATATGTTATGAAGGACATATCCATGAGACTAGGACAGTTGATATGTTATGAAGGACATATCCATGAGGTCATATTGTATAATGTCTGTACTATGGTTGTTAGACAAACTGCGCCCTCTAGTGGTCGATATGATGTTTAGAGTTCCTCCTGAAACCTGCACAGCCTCGCTTTAACGGATGTTAAAACGCGGAACAGTTGCACCAAAGTTGTGGTAAGTAGACTACTGTCCGCTACTGTCTGTTACTTGCACCATAAGTGAGACATGTTGGGATGTTGTGTAATACAACGATCAGTTACTAAACTGTGATATTGTTAATACATGCTGCGAACTGTCTTATATGCAACACAGTATGACAGTATCTGACATGTGGACGAGGCAGCTTCTTCTCTGGACTTTGAGCCTCTGCAAACTTTGACACCAACCAAGTGAACTCCGTTAGATCTCCGTCCAGCTCATTTGGAGTAAACAGACAGTAACATGTGGGTCACTTTAGAACTAGACTGAACTAATTGAAGATAAACATAGTAAGGCTACAGTCTTAGTTGTCTTGTTTAAAGAAGCTGTCAGACTAGATCATCTATAGTTTGGTGTGTCTCTGTCTGTGTGTCTGTGTCTGTGTGTCTGTGTCCTGACATCCTGTGTATGTAACAGGACATCTCCCGTTTGCTCTATCCCTATCTAATTCCAGACTCTATCAGTCTATCCCCTATCCTCTATCCTCTATCCTCTATCCTCTATCCTCTATCCTCTATCCCCTATCCTCTATCCTCTATCCTCTATCCCCTATCCTCTATCCTCTATCCTCTATCCCCTATCCTCTATCCTCTATCCTCTATCCTCTATCCTCTATCCCCTATCCCCTATCCTCTATCCTCTATCCTCTATCCTCTATCCTCTATCCCCTATCCTCTATCCTCTATCCTCTATCCTCTATCCCCTATCCTCTATCCTCTATCCTCTATCCCCTATCCTCTATCCTCTATCCTCTATCCTCTATCCTCTATCCCCTATCCTCTATCCTCTATCCTCTATCCCCTATCCTCTATCCTCTATCCCCTATCCCCTATCCCCTATCCTCTATCCTCTATCCTCTATCCTCTATCCTCTATCCCCTATCCTCTATCCCCTATCCTCTATCCCCTATCCTCTATCCCCTATCCTCTATCCCCTATCCTCTATCCCCTATCCTCTATCCTCTATCCCCTATCCTCTATCCCCTATCCTCTATCCCCTATCCTCTATCCCCTATCCTCTATCCTCTATCCTCTATCCCCTATCCCCTATCCTCTATCCTCTATCCCCTATCCTCTATCCCCTATCCTCTATCCTCTATCCTCTATCCCCTATCCTCTATCCTCTATCCCCTATCCTCTATCCCCTATCCTCTATCCCCTATCCCCTATCCTCTATCCCCTATCCTCTATCCCCTATCCTCTATCCTCTATCCCCTATCCTCTATCCCCTATCCTCTATCCCCTATCCTCTATCCCCTATCCTCTATCCTCTATCCTCTATCCCCTATCCTCTATCCCCTATCCTCTATCCTCTATCCTCTATCCCCTATCCTCTATCCTCTATCCTCTATCCTCTATCCTCTATCCTCTATCCTCTATCCTCTATCCTCTATCCTCTATTCTCTATCCTCTATCCCCTATCCTCTATCCTCTATCCCCTATCCTCTATCCTCTATCCTCTATCCCCTATCCCCTATCCCCTATCCTCTATCCCCTATCCTCTATCCTCTATCCTCTATCCTCTATCCTCTATCCTCTATCCCCTACCCCCTAACCCTCATCCTCTCTTCCTGCTGCATTTACATTGTAGGCATTTAGCAGACGTCTTATTCCAAAGCAATTTACAATCGATACATTCAACTAAGCAAGTGAATCAACAGTTCACCAGTCGTAGCAGGAAGAGTAATCTAGCTCAGGCCAGGGGCCACTGGCAGTCAACGTGATAGAAGAAGAAAGAAATGTATATATATAGAATCACTTTCACCATCAACTGTCGTTTTAGAAAAGGTTGAAATGTGAAACTCTTGGTGTTGGATGTTCTGTTTGCTCACGCTCTTCACAGATACAACCTTGCTACTGAGTGACTGAACTCTGCATCTGATGAACAAAGCTTCTTTTGACCAGTTAAATTACATTTTAAACATGAAACAGCGGTTATGTAATTGAATTGTTTCTGTGGCGTTTGCAGTGTTCAGTGGTGACGCTGCTGTGGTGTGCGAGGCTCAGACCAGGGCTTTGTGTTACAGGGACGCACTAACTCTAACCCTCCTTCAGCTCTTCTGTTTGTGTTGTCATGATTTACAAATAACGCCGTCTTGTTCTCCTCTCCCCTCCCCTCATCTCTCCCCTCCTCCCCTCCTCTCCCCCCCCCCTCCTCCCTCCCCTCCTCCCCCCCCTCCCCTCCTCTCACCCCCCCTCCTCCCCCCCCTCCCCTCATCTCTCCCCCCCCCCTCCTCCCCCCCCTCCCCTCATCTCTCCCCCCCCCCTCCTCCCCCCCCTCCTCCCTCCCCTCCTCTCACCCCCCCTCCCCTCTTCTCTCTCCCCTCCCTCCCCCCCCCCCCCCTCCTCTCCTCTCAGTGGATCAAACTGGGGGCGAACATCTCCAACTTCACCGCCACCCCCAGCTCCGTCCTGTTCCACGTGGGCCATGCAGGTGAGTCATGTGACAGCAGCAGAGTGAGTCATGTGACTGCAGGTCATGTGACTGCAGCGGTGTTACAGTTGGTATTTTAGTCTTTAGACGAAGACGGAAGTTTGTTTTAGTCACATTGAGTCATTTATATCCTTCTTAGTTCTGAGCATCGACAGAAAACTTGACTAAAATGTTTTTTTTTGTAGACTAAAACGACACTAAAATGTTTTCAGTGAGCTGACCCCTCACCAGGTTGGTAGGGGGGGGAGAGACACTGTGTTTCAGCCATGCTGGTTCTGATGTACGTGTACTGTGTTTCAGCCATGCTGGTTCTGATGTACGTGTACTGTGTTTCAGCCATGCTGGTTCTGATGTACGTGTACTGTGTTTCAGCCATGCTGGTTCTGATGTACGTGTACTGTGTTTCAGCCATGCTGGTTCTGATGTACGTGTACTGTGTTTCAGCCATGCTGGTTCTGATGTACGTGTACTGTGTTTCAGCCATGCTGGTTCTGATGTACGTGTACTGTGTTTCAGCCATGCTGGTTCTGATGTACGTGTACTGTGTTTCAGCCATGCTGGTTCTGATGTACGTGTACTGTGTTTCAGCCATGCTGGTTCTGATGTACGTGTACTGTGTTTCAGCCATGCTGGTTCTGATGTACGTGTACTGTGTTTCAGCCATGCTGGTTCTGATGTACGTGTACTGTGTTTCAGCCATGCTGGTTCTGATGTACGTGTACTGTGTTTCAGCCATGCTGGTTCTGATGTACATGTACTGTGTTTCAGCCATGCTGGTTCTGATGTACTGTACGTGTACTGTGTTTCAGCCATGCTGGTTCTGATGTACGTGTACTGTGTTTCAGCCATGCTGGTTCTGATGTACGTGTACTGTGTTTCAGCCATGCTGGTTCTGATGTACGTGTACTGTGTTTCAGCCATGCTGGTTCTGATGTACGTGTACTGTGTTTCAGCCATGCTGGTTCTGATGTACGTGTACTGGACCCACCTGAACATGTTCCAGACGCTGAAGTACCTGGCCGTCATCGGCAGCCTCACCTTCCTGGCTGGCAACCGCATGCTGGCCCAGAAAGCAGTGAAGAGGTACCTCTCTCACCCCCCTCCTCTCCTCTCTCCTCTCCCCCTTCCTCTCCTCTCTCCCCTCTCCTCCCCTCTCTCCCCTCTCCTCTCTCTCCCCCCTCCTCTCCTCTCTCCCTCTCCTCTCTCCCCTCTCCTCTCTCCTCCCCTCTCTCCCCTCCTCTCCTCTCTCCCTCTCCTCTCTCACCCCCTCTCCTCTCTCCCCCTCCTCTCTCCCCCCCTCTCCTCTCTCCCCCTCCTCTCCCCCCTCCTCTCCTCTCCCCCCTCCTCTCCTCTCCCCCCTCCTCTCCTCTCTCCCCCTCCTCTCCCCCCTCCTCTCCTCTCTCCTCCTCTCCTCTCTCCTCCTCTCCTCTCTCCCCCTCCTCTCTCCCCCCCTCTCCTCTCTCCCCCTCCTCTCTCCCCTCCTCTCTCCTCTCCCCTCCTCTCTCCCCCTCCCCTCCTCTCCTCTCTCCTCTCCCATCCTCTCCTCTCTCCTCTCCCATCCTCTCCTCTCATCTCCTCCTCTCTCATCTCCTCTCCTCTCCTTTCTCCTCCTCCCCTCCTCTCTTGCTCTCCCCCTCCCCCCCCCCTCGGTTCAGCTCCCAGAGAGCATGAACGGACAGATCTTCTCTAGAGGCTCTCCACCCCCCCCACCCTCGACCCCCCCAAAGTTTCGGCCCTTTCAGATGAGAATGACTCTGTGGCTCTGTGGGGGGGGGGGCGGGGGCCTCTTGGCTGTGGCTGACTGGCGTGCGTCACGGCCCCCTCAGAGTCTGTGTAAGTGCCCCCCCACCCCTCTCCTCCTCCTCCACATCAGCCCTTTAGTTTGTCCCAAGAGGTCGAGGCTGCAGAGGAGTGGAGCCTCTTGCCTGCTGGGACCGCGAGGGGGGGCTTGCCAGTGACGACCGTGTGTGTGTGTGTGTGTGTGTGAGGGGGGGGGGGGGTGAACCACGTGGGCGAGTCCCTCTGTCCATTAACATGTAGTGCTCTCGACAGGCCACAGAGACCAGGGTTAGGGTCATCACAGACACCAGGGTTAGGGTCTCCAACTGTCTCTGGCTGAAGATGTCCAGCTGGGAAATGCTCTGCTTTACTCTGCATCTACCCTCCTCCTTCCTCTCCTCCTCCTCTCCTTCCTCTCCTCTTCCTCTCCTCCTCCTCTCCTCCCTCTCCTCCCTCTCCTCCCATTCCTCCCTCTCCTTCCTCTCCTTCCTCTCCTCCTCCTCCTCTCCTCTTCCTCTCCTCCTCCTCTCCCTCCTCTGTCTCCTCATGTTCTGTTCTTTCACCACAGGGGCTAACGGACCTCCTGGTCATCGTGCTGTGGTATCACAGCAGCAGCTGATCTCTTTCCAGTTATTACATGTGTTATAACTAGTTATATGTTATCGGGGTTTCTGCTTGCCTGTATTGCTTTTCTTCTTCTCTAGCTGCTCTACTCCTTCAGTGTCTCCTTAACCCTTCTCTCTCTCTCTCTCTCTCTCTCTCTCTCTCTCTGTCTCTCTGTCTCTCTCTCTCTCTCTCTCTCTCTCTGTCTCTCTCTCTCTCTCTCTCCGCCCGGCTGTCTGTTTCTCTCTCTCTCTCTCTCTCCGCCCGGCTGTCTCTCTCTCTCCCTCTCTCTCTCCCTCCCTCTCTCCCTCCCCCCCTCTGTAGGATTGCAGCAGAGCAGAGTAGTAGGTTGGCCAAGTATAGGAGCCTGCGGTAGAGGTCATGTTAACACGCAGCCTTCCTGTCTTCCAGGCTGAAGTAAGGGTCTCCTATGGGCCACTGCATCGCTACTGGCCTGCAGAGAGAGAGAGAGAGAGAGAGAGTGTGTGTGTGCCTGTGCCTGTGTGTGTGTGTGTGTGTGTGTGTGTGTGAGTGCTTGCCTGTGTGTGTGCCTGTGTGTGTGCGAGTGTGTGTGTGTGTGTGTTTGCGTGTGTGCTTGCCTGTGTGTGTGTGTGCCCCTACGTTCACCTGTTTTTTGAAGACTCCTGGCTGGCTCGCCTCTCCCTCATCCCACCACCACCTCACCTTTCTCCCCTGCCCATGTCGTGTTACCCATAATGCCCTGCCCTGCCACCCCATAATAGTTCTAACTCCCTCAGACAGACCTGGATGTTGGTTAGGCTCCACCATGCCACGGCACCTGGTCTGCATTCTCCTCCGTGTCGACAGATGTCATGATCATCGTCATTGTTGTGCTGTTGTGTTGTGTTGCGTTGCGTTGCGTTGTGTTGCGTTGCGGAGGAGGTGTGTGTCGGCTGCTGCATCTGTGTGTTCCTAAGAACTGCATGAACAACATCCTCACTGTTCAACTCGGGTGTTCACATGTGTCCAAGGCGTGTGGCCGACTGGCTGTGTGATGTACCTAACAGGCTTATGGTCTATGAGGTGATGTGTGACACGTTCTGATGCTTTGGTCCTCATGTCGGGATCTAATGTAAGGATCTGACTTTTGTTTAGAAAAACGTGAATACATTTCCACGTTGTTGAAAATCAACGACACATCGCTAGTCAACTAACACAGCTTGTTTTGTGAGCCTGCTAACAATGTAAAGTAGTGTTGTAGTTAACTAGGTAACAATGTAAAGTAGTGTTGTAGTTAACTAGGTAACAATGTAAAGTAGTGTTGTAGTTAACTAGGTAACAATGTAAAGTAGTGTTGTAGTTAACTAGGTAACAATGTAAAGTAGTGTTCTAGTTAACTAGATAACAATGTAAAGTAGTATTCTAGTTAACTAGGTAACAATGTAAAGTAGTGTTATAGTTAACTAGGTAGCAGTGGGGGATTACTCACCCAATCCATTGCGTTGTTGCAGTATTTTGGCTCGACTAGCGAGTTTGTGTTGTGATTCTCAACAACGTTGAAACGTAGTTCCGTGTTTCAAACGAAAAGTCAGAACGTTTTTGATCGGTTGCCGACATGCGGACCAAAATGATCAGGCTGTGTCACGTTTGTTGAAAACGGTGCAGCTTATTAATGGATGTGGTGTTTTCTCTTTCAGACTGGAGAGTAAATGATGACGGAACATTTGAGAATACTGAAGATACTTCACTTTTTGTTTTTTGTTTTTTCAAGGAATCATTTAGAAAGGACACATACACACAAAAGAAAAATCAGACTGTCAAAAACGGCATGATATTCCATGACTCCAATTGACAATTTAAAAAGCAGTTTGACGTTTTTGTTCGTTCCACTTGAAAGTAAATGTAATATTCTGTGTCTTATAGAGTGCGAGTGGACAGACACTCAGGCACTGCTGTTCTACTGAGGCTGGAAAGCTAACCATCCTTGCACTTCATTCTCCTTGACTTTAGGCCTACTGTCTTTTTTTGTTGTTTTTGTTTTGTTTCCTGATGAAATTTGGATGGATATTTTTTTTTTGTACATTCCTGTTTCCCCCCAATGAGATGAGCATCTTACTGTTGTTTGCTGTGTCAGATGTGAGCCGTAGGTTTGACGCCTCGCTACTCTGTTGGAAAATCATTGGCTTCCCTCCCAGTGGCTCACTGCCATGTTCTTCACCAGTAACCATGTCAGTGGATGACGTGTAAGAAGCTTGTCTGCTCTCTGAATGGCGTGTCGAGGGTGGGCGTTGAGCCCGTTCTACAATAACAAAGCTTCCCCAGAAAAAAAGAAAAGCGAATGTTTTTGTAATGAAAGGAAATAAAGAAATGAGGATTAATTGATGCTTTCTGTTTTGATTTTCTTACGAGGGAAAATACAACCGTTATCCAAATGTAAATCCGCCTCGTCATCTTCAGACAAAGCCATTGAACTTTCTGTGTTTTTTTTTTTTTACAACGTATTTGTTTTAGTTTGATGAAGGAAGCTGATTGAAAACTCAATGGTATCAAATGTCTTTATTGTGGGAACAGCAGCGCACAGTTGCGGTACATACCCCCCCCCAAAATTTCGTTGTTGTATTCATTCATTCATGCATTCATGCACATGTTAAGTCTGAGCAGCTGAACTGAGGAGTAGGGTCCATCTGCGCGCAACAAATCCAACACCCGGAAATGTGTTATGCAAATATGCAGGCGCGGTATGATGACGTATGGTACATCACATTTCCGGGTGATGGATTTGATGCGCGCAGCGCAGATGGATACACTAGGAGTAAACCATGAATCGCCTTACTACGGCCTTACTACGGTGAAAACTACGGAAAAAAACTAATATGTAGAGTACAGTCCTATCAATTGTTCGAAAAGGAGTAGGAAGAAGCCTGTCCTACCCCTGTTTATACTTAACAATTATGCTTACATTATATAATCCAATTAATTAATACATATATTTCAGTATCATCCGTTCTAATACTTTTTCATTAAAAATAATTTAAACCTTTTTTTAAATAGAGCAATAGAGCAATATTTCTGCTTTCCTTCATATTTTCTTCATATTTTTGACATTAGGAACAAGTTATTAGTGTGATCACGATATCCGACCTCATGTACAATCTGTACTGCAGTAAAAATGTGGAACGCCCTTCCTATAATCTTAAAGGAGTGCAAAACACTGCCCACCTTCAAAACCACTCTCAAAAAACATTTACAGGAGGCTGCAATCCGTAACTGGACCCTCTAAATCAAAAATCAGATTAAAAGACCCGAACTACCCACTGTACATACTTTGTGTTTTGTCCCCCGCCCCCACCTGTGGTGTATGTCCCCACCTGCCCTACCCGCTGTACATACCTGATGTTTTGTTGTATTGTTCTTCCCATGATGGATGTATTTTTATCTTGTAGATAGTAATAGTTATTTGTCTGTATTATCTTGTAGATAGTACTAGTTTGTTTTGTCGGTCTTACATGTAACGATGAATTGAGAATCAAGGACCCCAATTGAAATAAGCCAGTGGCTTTCTTGGGTTTTTATCCTGTTAGTTGACCTTGTATGTAATATGTACTTTCATGTACCTACTTCTGCAAATCTTCTAATAAAGTTTTCAATCAATCAATCAAAATCCTCATAGCTTTTTTCTGTAGTGTAATCAATGGGTTTAAAGTGCTTTTATATTCATTTCCCCATATCTCCACACAGTAACTCAAATAGGGTAAGACAAGACAACAATATAGAGTATACAACATCCTCTGTTCCAGAATATGTTTTGCCCTGCACAATACTGCAATACTCCTTGATACTTTGGATCTAACGTATCTTATATGAGATTTCCAACAGAATTTACTGGGCTTAAAGTGCAGACTCTCAGCTTTAGGTTAAGGGTATTCACATCCAAATTGAAGGAAGGGTTTATGAATTATAGCTCTTATGTATAATAACCAAAAGTAATTAGACAATTGACTCAAAAGCTGTTTCATGGGCCAGTGTGGGCTATTTATTCCTTCATTATTTCTTTATCAATTAAGCAGGTAAAAGGTCTGAGTTGATTCCAAGTGTGGCATTTGCATTTGGAGGCTGTTGCTGTATACGCACAACATGCAGTCAACAGAGCTCTCAATGCAACTGAAACAGGCCATCCTTAGGCTGTAAAATGCACTTCAATTACATCTGGATTGTTTCATTTCAAATCCTTTGTGGTGGCATACAGAGACAAAATTATGGAAATTGTGTCACTGTCCAAATACTTCCAGACCTAACTGTATATAAATAAAAGAATGTCAATGACCCCAGGTGAGGGACTTTATTAGGTCAAACAGGTTTGAGGGGTCAGGCAAAGGACTTGGTGGAGTCAGGCAAGGGTCAGGCGATCATCGTTGTAATCCATGGAGCAGGGCAGGAACCGTGGTGCAAGGTGCTGGGCTGGAGGTGTCCATGGTGCTGAGTGCACACTGATGAGCTAAATAAAACATTCTATTTCTGATGTCAACAGCACTAGGGCTCCTTCACAAAACCCTTACTGGAATCTTCATACACTCTGTGAATTAGTCTTTACTTTCTGATGAGTCAACAGCAATAACCCCATCCAGTGCGACATGTAGATAGCATATATTTAGAATATGTAAAATGCAAACACCAGAAATGCAAGAAAGTTTATGAGGTATACCAAATGGAATTAATAACAAGTGTTACAACCCTTCTGTCTAGAGTAAAATAAGGGCCTAACAGGGTAGAGTGCAGAATGTACAGGTGTGTTGCAACACAAATGCCCAAAAAAAGTGTACAAGGGATCAAATCAATTCAAGCTTTATTTGTATAGCGCATCTCACAAGATACGACTCAATGCGCTTCAATCAAGACATCATTGCTGATTGCACTTTAGCACAAGTGCTCTTTCAACATTGTCTCTATGGTCTTTCAGCTTCCTTTTCTTCTCACATTTTCGACCATATAATGGTGAGACAGCTGCTTCTCACTGTTGAGACAAAATGTTATAAAGAAGTGATTAATAATTAATTTAAGAAACTCACATTCATCAGTGGTTGCAAACTGTCATGGAATTTGTATTAGCACTCTCCTCATGTTTCCAAAATGCATTGCAAATGCAATGCACTAACAAGTCATTGGTCACTCTTCGTTGGTGTTGAACTTGTTGAGCCCTTTCCTAAAATAATAATACAGTGCTTAACCATGTTACAATGAAAAGGTGCAGTTAAGTACTGAATGAGTCACTCACTTTCTTTCCTTGATCATTCTACCTCAAGTGTCCTGATATAAAGTGTGGTTTCACTTTCCAGGCTTCTGACATCTTTGTCCCTGGTAACAGGATACACACATAAGCATGACTATGTGTACAGCTGTGAATGGTGGATAGTATGTTTGTATGCAATAAACTTCATTCACACTAACCAATTCTTTAGGAGGAAAGCTGTAAGGCCTCTTGAAGTACGTGTGGTCCTCGTCAGTGTCCAGTGGCATCTGTACAGAGTCCACCATTATTGCCAGTATGTTTTACATGAAAGGGTTAACTACTTCAAAAAGAGATCCAGGCTGGATTCAGAATGACACAGTACCACTAAACATATTGCATGTGCCATAAAGTTGCATGGAGTATGTGTTTTAGGAGCAGTAGCCCATTCAGAAACAGGCACACGGTCATAGATACTTAGTGAGAGATGCACTGACCATGGTGTTGCTTGCATGACTCCTTTTAACACTTGAATAGGTCCTGAATACAGGTGGGACACTGTCGTGAAGGGTCGCTCTGCCTTCCTCACTAAAGTGAGCAAACTTCCTTCCATATCTGAAATTAACACACATTATCTTCACCGGAAGGTTGAATTGTAGGGCCAGGTGTTACCCCAAAGTCCTCTTGATAATAAATATGTACAAATACAATTATTATTTTTGTAGCACTGCAGCATACCCTTCCAGCCCAATGTTTTCCACCAGGACAATACACCACCACCTTCTCAGGAGAGACATGTCATCCTAAAGAAAGAGCAGTTACTCAATTTGCATTCAAAGTCTTATAGCATATTGATATAATGGGTTCTTGTTTTCTTAATACTTACAATGCTGAAGTCAAAGGTAGCCTCCATGGCGAAATACCAGGCATACTGTAATGAGAAAAGACACAAAGACAAGATTACCATGTGACAGCTTATAACTCAGTGAGAAGGTAGTCACACACATCCAATGAAATGTACATGGCTGATAACTCCATAGGAAACTGATATGAGAGGTCTGCACACATGAATGTTCCTTAATACCTTTTATTGCACACCTTTTTATTTGCAAATGCACAAACAGAATGTTGGTCAGGACTAAGTGGTGGTCAGTCATTGTTACATACATTTACACATTTTTTTGATGGTTTTAAGGAACAATCAAGTGTGCCATATCACTTGGTGGCATTACCATAACTCACCATTATCATGAAGACACCACAGTCATTGCCACTGGTCTGCCTCGGAAGCCCCTGTACGAAGAAAAGTTAGTTAGAGAATAGTAGGTAATTATGACTATAGCTATAATATGATAGTAACATTCAAACAATACCTCCAAATCCAGACCAGTCTTCTCTGTCCAGGATCCCGCAACAATTTTCTCAGCAACACCCCTGGGCAACCAAGAATAAAACTAAGTCAAACAAAGAAGTACACACCTCCTACAGGAGAGAAAAAAGGAACAACATTCGTACCACTGCTGCTTCAGAACCACTTCACACCATGCAAGTCGGTCGATCATGCTTATTTGCAAAAGTTCAATGAGGAGGATTTCTCTGTGTTTCTCTTTCCTTGTGTTGGAAATGTGTCTATTTAAGTCCACTCCAGCTTTCGGGAAGCCAATCCTTTCTGAATGTTGGACAAACAATCAGTACATAATGCATGCATTGCCACAATGCCTCCTGATTGAACACAAGTCTTTAGAAATGGCAGTAACATTAGACAGGTCAGGGGACCGCCAGGACACACATCATAGGCAGGTCAGGGGACCGCCAGGACAAACATCATAGGCAGGTCAGGGGAACGTGACCGCCAGGACACACATCATAGGCAGGTCAGGGGAACGTGACCGCCAGGCAGGTCAGGGGAACGTGACTGCCAGAGCAAAAAATATTTGGGGCAACCTTAATAGTGTTCTGTAGGCTTCAGAGGTGAATCCCCTTGGAGTTTTGAAATACTGCGAATCTAGAAAGAAAATTTCTTTCTGGTGTGGCCTCATTACCTACAGGGAATAACGCATTCTGGACAATAAGCAAAAAGGACACTTTGGGGGTAATACAATAGACACAAACTCACAAGCAAATGGCATATGAAGGTTAAAGCTGAGAAATGCTCAACTACATTGTATGTCTTTATAGTCTACTACTGTGGATGTCATATGTTGCATATAAAGTTATGCTCTGTATATATATATATATATATATATATATATATATATATATATATATATATATATATATATATAACAATTGATAGGACTGTACTCTACATATTAGTTTTTTTCCGTAGTTTTCACCGTAGTAAGGCCGTAGTAAGGCGATTCATGGTTTACTCCTAGTGTATCCATCTGCGCTGCGCGCATCAAATCCATCACCCGGAAATGTGATGTACCATACGTCATCATACCGCGCCTGCATATTTGCATAACACATTTCCGGGTGTTGGATTTGTTGCGCGCAGATGGATACTATAGGAACTGAGCGACGTTGGTGTTCTTAGGGTCAGGGGTCAGGGTCAGGGGTTAGGGTTACATGACGCGACTCTGCCGGGAGAAGGTGAGGTCCTGTCTGAGGTCGTGTCTGTACGCGGTCCCGTAGAAGTCCGACCGGCGCTTCACGTAGCTCCCGCTGTCCTTCCTGTGAACGAGCGAAACATAATGGCTGTGTTCGGAATGGTATACTATATATATACTGCAGTGAGTATATACTGCATACTAGCAGCATACTCAATGAGTATATACTGCATACTAGCATACTCAGTGAGTATATACTGCTTACTGGCATCGAACGTTTTGCATAAGAATTAAAAATAAATTGCACTGACATGGAAAAACAAAATGTGCATGAGGGGCGAACGGAGGTTCATTCATTCATTCATGTTTTCGTAACATCGTTCAGTAGAGTTCATGCAGCTCGCTGGCAGCGTTATAAGAACATTACATTGTCCCATTTGTCTGACAGGTTTAGCGACGGACGGTAGCTATCTGGCTAGTGGCTGCGTTCGTAAATTCGCTCTGGAAGTCTGATCAGCACTCTTGGAATGCCTCTCGTCCAATCAGATTACTTGGTCCCTTTATGACGTTGAACCCATTGTGCGCTCCGGCGGTCTCAGAGTGAATTTACGAACGCAGCCTTTATCAAACGTTCTGAACGCCTAAGGATGCTAACGTGTCGGCTAGGTTGCTGGCGTCATGGTGATAGCTGGTTAGCATGGTTAGCATGGTGATAGCTGGTTAGCATGGTTAGCATGTTTTTAGGTGTGTTATGTTACAGTTTCCAGGTAACATCCTCTAAGCAACAACATATGGGAACTAGCCTCGATCATCTAGTTTGTTTTGTGATAAAGTCAGACAGTTGAACATCATAATCAAAGGTTTTATTAATCTTTTATATGTCTGGACACATTGCTGACTGATTAGTGATTGATTGATTGATTGAAAACTTTATTAGAAGATTTGCAGAAGTAGGTACATGAAAGTACATATTACATACAAGGTCAACTAACAGGATAAAAACCCAAGAAAGCCACTGGCTTATTTCAATTGGGGTCCTTGATTTTCAATTCATCGTTACATGTAAGACAGACAGGAAAAAAAAAAAAAAAAAAGTAGGGTTAGGGTCAGGGGTTAGAGTGTTAAAGTGTTATTGATGTTTGATTGTCTCAGAGGAACACTAAGGTCTAAGTACTGTAAGTTAGTTAATCATTGGTTCAGACAGAGGGCGTAACCATGGATACAGACACCTTCGCTGGTAACACCCTCAGAGGATAAAGGTTACAATAATTCCTGATAAATGGAAAGACTTTCTCAGTGAAAGTGTGTTTGAGTGTGCGTAGGTGTGTGTTAGTGTCAGGGTCAGAGAATGACAGCTCTCCTCTGTCCCAGTCCAGCTGCACTCTGACCCTCTGGGGCTTCTGGCTCACTGTGAGGGGAGTGTATCGACCACCTGGAACACATGTATGAAACATCACTGTGAGGGGAGTGTATCGACCACCTGGAACACGTGGAACATCTGTATAAAACCTCCTATTACAAAACTCAAGCTGCCAGCATCCACCCCAAAAGCCTGAGCCCTTCCTGCTTACAGACTCTGTCATCACACCCAGCATATAGCCTGTACTCCCCCCCACCTCAACGTCCCAGCTGTGTGTCCCTGAGTCAAAGCCCTCAGAGCCCAGGACCACAGCATAGGAGTCAAACCTCTCTGGGTTGTCAGGAAGCTGCTGTTCTTCTTCTCTGTATGTCACACTGGTCAGATCCTCAGACAGGATGAGACATGGGTTGGCAGTGTTGGGGTCCAGAATCACAGGAGTGTATTCCACTATTCCCTGCATCTTCTCCCAGACTCTGAACTGCAGGTTGCCCAGGTGCTTTGCCACGTCTATCAGCGCTCCTGAAACCTTCTCTGGATCCGGCAGTGTGCTCTGGGCTCTGTCCATGGAGGCCTTGAAGTTCAGCAGGAATGTGATGTCATCAGCTTTTAGCTCCTCCTCCATGGCTCTGATTGTGTCTGAAAGTGATGATAATATCTCTCCGCTCAGCCCCTCAATCTTCCTCTTCATCACCTGACTCTTCTGCTCCTCTTCCTCCCTCAGTGCAGCGATCCTGACTCTCTCTTCATCTCGTAGAAACTGGTGAAGCTTCTTAAACTGCTCCTTCATCTGCCACTCTGTGCGCTGGGCCTGGCTCTCAATATGTTTAGCTGTTTCATCACAAGTCAGTTTAACCTCTTGAAAGGTCTTCAGTTTCTTCTTTAAGGATTTCAGTGCAGTCTGGAGTTCACACTTATGGTCCAGTACAGCTTCATCTACCGGGCACGGGCAACAGTCATGTTTTCTATGCTGATTTGACCTCACACATATCACACAGATGGGCTGTTTATCCTCCAGACAGAAGATCTTAAGTTTCTCACTGTGCAGACTGCAGAGCACCTCAGACCCTTTTTTTGGTTTAGACGCCATTCTCTCACCACCTCCGTCTCCCCTGTAATGGCTTCTGAGGTGAAAGTTCACTTCTGAAAACTCACCGAGTTGAAGTCAGTAAGAAGTCAAATCCAGATTTTTTACGGTGTTGCTTCTTCCTTTGTGGTAGTTTTGAATGTTGATGGTAAAAGAGTGTAAAGTCCTTCAGAGAGTCATACATATGTAATGTTGTGGAGCATGCTAGTGAACGGCAGCACCAGAGAGCTGAATGTTAGCCTTCTGTGTGGTTCACTTCTGCTCTCCACTGTTAAGTGCTCAACAGGTTAGAGGGTGGAGCTTCAGACAAGGTATGAGTCACGTCACTGTGTTCAAGGGTCACAAGCAGAATTATGTCAGGTGTGTGTATGCAGGGCTTAAAGTGGGAAAAAATGAAACTTTTTCTTGGGGAGGGGGGTCACAGTTTGAGATATTGGGAGAGCGGGTACAGAAGACAGCTTCTTGTCTCAATGTTAAAATGCATTAATACTATTTTATACTCAATACAAAATAAAATAATATATTTAGATGTCTTTAAAAGAACAAACTGATTAAATCACTTAAGGCCAAACTGATTGCATCACTTATTAAGCCACTATCACTATAACAATAGATCAATAGATCGACATCAAGTAGAATACTGATGACTAGTGACACACACTCAGGGAGCAGGGACCCAGGGAAGCCAGCATCCTTCAGACTACGGCGTGCACACACACACACACACACACACACACACACACACACACACACACACACGCATGTTAGCTAACACACAACAACACACACAATTAGTGGTAACACCCTTTAAACTTGGACGCATTAAATACAAAGAGTTAAATAGTAGTAGTAGTAGTAGTAGTAGTTTCCAGTGTATCTAATGAGAGGGGCATAACACGTTTGTCCATAGATGTAAAACACACTCTAACCCATGCATACTTTGTAGTAGGACAGCACCATTTTTAGACAGTATATACTCACATGTCCTTGTTCCACTGGTTGGTGGCAGTGTTAAAGTAGCCCCAGCTGGCTGCATTCTGGGAAGTCATTGCACATCTCTCCAAACCACACAGCATGGATACCACATAGTCATGGATGGATCCTGCCACTGTCAAATCAGCCAGAAACCCTGGCCTGTATTCAAATGATATATATATGTTACGGTACATGTGGGAATATGGTACATGTGGGAAAACTAGGGTTAGGGTTAGGGTAGGGTTAGGGTTAGACATGCCAGCATGTACCAAGTCACCCTAGCACCTAACCCTAACCCTAGTTTTCCCACATGTACCGTAACATATATATATATATATATATATATATATATATATATATTATATATACACATGTACCAGAAAACGGTACATGTGGGAAAACTAGGGTTAGGGTTAGGGGTAGGGTTAGGGGTAGGGGTAGGTTTGGGGTTAGGGTTAGGGTTAGACATGCCAGCATGTACCATGTCACCCTAGCACCTAACCCTAACCCTAGTTTTCCCACATGTACCATAACATATACAGTATATTAAACACACACACACTTATTTGGATCGGATTAATATGACAATTTAAATAATTCAAACTGGAGGAGGTTGACAATGACCTATATAACATACTGTGTCTATTATTGGCAGTCAGTCTGGTCATGTGTGCATGCTGTGTGTACCTGTGTCTCATGTAGCAGAATATGGCAGCACAACCAAAGCCTGTGGCGACACTGAGATGTGAGTCTGGTTTTGGAAGAGTGGACAGGAAATCACTGCTGCAGGGTCCATCTTGCCAGGTGATCAGCTGACTAGTGTCTCTGGGTCTGAAGAGGTTTCCATTGGACCAATCACACCCTGGGTGGTAGATAAGACAGGATTTGGTTCACCAAAGTAGCACTGGGATTTTCTTAAAAATCTAATGAACATGTGCCATATTGGGTACCATATTTAGCCTACCTGTTTTTGCTTTCCAGAACAAAACACCATGCATGCAGACACCCCAACACCCCAACACCCCAACTTTAATGACCTTGTCTGAAGCTTGTCTCTGGTCAGAGAGGCGATGCACTCATTCAGAGTTTTTATTCCAGTATCTTGTTCTTTAGCCTACATTGGAAAGCATATAGGCATTTTCAGAAGAAACAATTAAATGCAGACTGGATAAACAGGAAACTATTTGAACACAGTTAGTACCACATACATGTGATTCATCGATGACGACATCTGCCGTCGTTGGCAAAGAGAAACTCTCCGATACGTTTTTTGAACAAATATCGAATAAGACGACCTTGATTGAAGTAGTTCCTATGTCTATCCCTAGTACATATTTCGCCATCGTTGCTAATAAGTTTACCGGTAGCTTGTGGCTTCTGTTTGTAAATAGAGAGACAGCTTCTTGTCTCAATGTTTAAATGCATTAATACTGTTTTATACTCAATACAAAATAAAATAATATATTTAGATGTCTTTAAAAGAACAAACTGATTAAATTACTTAAGGCCAAACTGATTGCATCACTTATTAAGCCACTATCCCTATAACAATAGATCAATAGATCGACATCAAGTAGAATACTGATGACTAGTGACCAGTCAAGACCATTGGACTCCAGGATATCTTTGAGCTCCTGCATGAGGGCTGATGAGTTGGCGATGTTTACTTTCCTGCTGACTAGGTGTTGTGTTGTTACTTTGGCCAGATCATCATCAAAAAATCGAACAAGGCTTCTGCCTCCGATTGGCTAGAAGTCGTTGGTTGGCTTGAGCAATGTGATACCATTGGTAGGCGGAACTGTCTCTTTGCTGAAGATGACTCTTTAAATTACGATGTACAACAACAAATAGCATGTGATTTTTTAATTCACATTTTTAATATATTTTTTGCTCAAAATTCCCCCGCGCCGGAAATCCGGCACCGTGCCGGAGAACTTGCCCTGTGTATGTGTGTGTGTGTGTGTGGTCACTAACCAATAAAAAACCAAGGGTGTGTAAAGGCATGTCAGCCTGACAGACATAATAACACAGATTGATTCAGTGATGTTTATTTATACTCTGTGGTCTGCTGATCTAATTATCACTCAGAGTCAAACTCAAGCCAAACTATGTCATGCACCCAGAACCAGAACCCACACCAGGCCTCTGGACCTCTCTGCCAGACCAGGGATGTCTAAGAGCTGCTCAGACCGTTGGGCCTTTGATATGATATGATATGTAAGCGTTATGTAACGAGAAGCCGTGGTATATTGTGGATATCGGCACAGCTAGCGGGGTGGTTAGGCGCTAAGCGGAGTGCCGTTATATATACACCCCCTAGCTGTGCCGATATCCACCATGTACCACGGATTCTCGTAACATCTGGTTCTGACCTGTAACAACGTTTTTTCCGTGCTAGACACGACGACTACCTCCTCAGAGTGCAGTACTACACTCTCTCTCTCTCCCTCCCCCACACTCTCTCTCTCTCTCCCTCCCTCCCCCACACCCTCTCTCTCTCTCTCCCCCACACCCTCTCTCTCTCTCTCCCTCCCCCACACACTCTCTCTCTCTCCCTCCCCCACACCCTCTCTCTCTCCCTCCCCCACACCCTCTCTCTCTCTCTCCCCCACACCCTCTCTCTCTCCCTCCCCCACACCCTCTCTCTCTCTCTCCCTCCCCCACATCCTCTCTCTCCCTCCCCCACACACTCTCTCTCTCCCTCCCCCACACCCTCTCTCTCCCTCCCCCACACTCTCTCTCTCTCTCCCTCCCCCACATCCTCTCTCTCCCTCCCCCACACTCTCTCTCTCTCCCTCCCCCACACCCTCTCTCTCTCTCCCTCCCCCACATCCTCTCTCTCCCTCCCCCACACACTCTCTCTCTCCCTCCCCCACACCCTCTCTCTCTCTCTCCCTCCCCCACATCCTCTCTCTCCCTCCCCCACACACTCTCTCTCTCCCTCCCCCACACCCTCTCTCCCCCCCCCCCACACTCTCTCTCTCTCCCTCCCCCACACCCTCTCTCTCCCCCACACCCTCTCTCTCTCTCTCTCCCCCACACCCTCTCTCTCTCCCTCCCCCACACTCTCTCTCTCTCCCTCCCCCACACACCCTCTCTCTGTGGTGAGCCAGAGAGAATATTTTTTTGTTACGAGGCAGAATACCGTATGACTCTAAACGCTCCAGACAGTAGCATGCTAACGCTAACATTCCTCATCTGGCTCCGTTTCTCCCTCCTCTCACTCTCTCCATCCCATCACTCTTTCTCTCACAACCTCCCTCCCCTCTCATCATCCTTTCTGCCGAACTCCGCAGAGTGAAGCAAACAACCAACCGCAGAGCAACGGCAGAGCTTTCTGTCTGAGCAACGACCTGAGTCGTTCCCATGAGCTCATTTGGAAACTGAAACGGCCCGGGATGGGGTTAGGGTTAGGCCCGGGATGGGGTTAGGGTTAGGCCCGGGATGGGGTTAGGGTTAGGCCCGGGATGGGGTTAGGGTTAGGCCCGGGGTGGGGTTAGGGTTAGGCCCGGGATGGGGTTAGGGTTAGGCCCGGGATGGGGTTAGGGTTAGGCCCGGGATGGGGTTAGGGTTAGGCCCGGGATGGGGTTAGGGTTAGGCCCGGGATGGGGTTAGGGTTAGGCCCGGGATGGGGTTAGGGTTAGGCCCGGGATGGGGTTAGGGTTAGGCCCGGGGTGGGGTTAGGGTTAGGCCCGGGATGGGGTTAGGGTTAGGCCCGGGATGGGGTTAGGGTTAGGCCCGGGATGGGGTTAGGGTTAGGCCCGGGATGGGGTTAGGGTTAGGCCCGGGATGGGGTTAGGGTTAGGCCCGGGGTGGGGACACATCACTGTCTAACTGTGCTCACGTGTGGTGCCTCTCACGTCTCTCCAGGGAAGTTCAATCTAACCTATAACCCTAAAAAAAAGGGCACAAGTTTACCCCCTGTTGTATTACTAATCAGTCAAGATTTTCAACATAGCTAATTGTTTGCATTGGTTCTGTTTTGATTCAATCTTATTTATCAGATGAATTGAGCTGACATTCATTGCTGATTTGTTATAATGATAATAATAATAATAATAATAATAACTTGCAATCCTAACACTGTGAGTTCGAGGCGGAATTGCATCAATTTTGACAAAAGTTATTTTAGTTTGCCTTACCCTTATCGTAACCACTTGAAGTGAATGCCTAAAGGCTAACGTTAGCTAAGGCTAGGTAAGTACTACCTTGTATGCTAAAGCTATTTCCCCCCTTTTTTGTTTGTTGAGGAACACTGCTTCTACACACACACACACACACACACGTTCTTCCATATCCTGGTCATCTACGTGCTTCTCCTAGTCTGAAGCCTCACGCCAAGTTCAGATGTGGACTATTTTAAAGTGATTGAGGAACATTTGTATAATTTCAGTCACTGGTTCTATAATGTGCAAAAACAGCTGGGACCCTTTTCACGTTTCACGCCATACAGTATGATACGCTACATACATAGCCAAAAGTATGTGGACACAATTATGGTCTGTTTTTCATGGTTTGTGTTAGGTCCCTTAGTTCCAGTGAAGAGAGATCTTAATGCTACAGCATACAACGCCCCCATACACAAAGTGAAGTCACTTTAATGGCCATAAGGATACATTTGATTATAAAGTTAAATATCACAAATGTATCATCTGAGGCAAAGCAAACAGTTTGAGCACTTGAGGAAAGTAGCGACAATACTGTACAAACTCCACACACCACACTTACCACATAACATAGGGAAACTCAGGTCAACTCCAGGCTACGCTGGGTATTTATTTATTTTAACAGCAGATGAAAAACGGACTAAATCCATTCTAATCAGGCTAACTGCAATCACTTGAAAAGTGACCCTAACCCTTTTTGCTATACGTTTTGACTGATCCATTATGGTTAATGACCTAGGCTATGATAGCTAGCTAAGCTGACTGAGAGGGTGAACCGTTTGAGGGATTTTTGAGTGTGAAACTAAAAGACTGAGTGAATATTATTTCAACAAAAACATATCTACAAATATTATACTGAACTGTACAAAATCATTGTTGCGATGGGATATGTTTACTACTTTACAGTAATTCCCCAAATGACCAGAAAAAGTACCTAGATTTGTCGCTGGTCGCTTTTGACTAGTTAAGTCACCAAGGGGATCTGGAAAGTCGCCAGATATAGCGACAAAGTCGCCAAGTTGGCAGCACTGATTGTAACGTGAATCTCGGATCACGGGATATGTTAGATGCGTTACAGTAATTCCCCAAATGACCAGAAGAAGTAGCTAAATTTGTCGCTGGTCGCTTTTTACTTATTAAGTCACCAGGGGGGTCTGGAAAGTCGCCAGATATAGCGACAAAGTCGCCAAGTTGGGAACACTGGTCCCAGTATTGTAGCTTCAGACGGACATGTTGGTTGTTATTGTGCTTGCTGCAGCAAGCCCACGATACGTTATTGCTCATATATATTTATATTAATCCTGTTCTTTTACCAACTACTAAGACAACAATATAGTAAGCTAGTTACTTTAACTAGCTAAAGATATTGGCCCCCCAAATAATTTTACAACTTGTTTAGCAATTATGTTACAATGTTTCTGTGGAACTCCGCAGTGTAGGTATCTAAGCAACGTAATGTAGCTAGCGAACACGTTATTTTGATAAACTGGACACATTTTGGGAATATATATGGTTACTTTCTCGCCTCTCGCCTGAAAACATATTAAAACTTAAAATGACATGTTTAACACTTGTAGAGCCAAAATTACAGCTTTTAGCCAATGGAGGTTTAAAATGGAGGATTTAAAATCGCCACTCCCGGTCCGGCCAGTGCGAAATGCATTCTGCGAGGCAGTATGCATACTGCAGTGTAAACGGTCGGCTGGTATTGGCATACTTATTATGAATTTAGTAGGCAGTATGCAGTATATACTCATTGAGTATGCTAGTATGCAGTATGCTAGTATGCCATTTTGAACACAGCCATTGATCTTCCATACCTTCTTAATGAGTGGAGGGGCATCAGGTGTGTTGTGTCCTAATTGGCCACGCCTGAGTCTAATTACATGTCTCCTATAAATGGAGGATGTGTCAAACGTGCTTTTCAGAGGAAAGAGCAAGCTGATGAGCGACAAGCTAGTGAGCTGATCCAATAACGTTACGTTTATTTGTTATTCCAGTCAGTTTGTGTTCTAATCTGCAACACCAATGGCTTGTCTGATGAAATCTAGATTTATCTCAAGTTGATTGGCTCAGATCTTGTCAGTCTGTTTTTTTTTTGCTGCCCACTGACAGACCTGACAGACCCATCAAAATCAGATCAGATACGTCTAGATCTTTCCAGTCTGTAGGTTTCACATCTCTGTGTTCCACAGTCAAACTCTTCTAAACCACCTGAGATGTGTTGATTAATCAGCTGTGCACTGTGTGTTCCAACAGTTTACCGCACAGCTGATTAACCAATTAAACCAATAGAGTGAGACAGGATATGTTCATGCCAGGTGCCTTTCAGGAAGTAGTGGAGATCGTGCACCTAGCCTATTAAAAACCAGTTAATAAATAGGTGTGCTTTAAGAGATAAATAGGTGTGCCGCGGTCCTTCTACCTCTAATGTCTTATTTCCTTAATAATTGTTGTAACTGTTTCCAGGTAGGGGTAGGATGGATTCTGTTGGCCCAAACAGTTGATTGAAGATTCACTTGCTTAGTCAAATGTATTAATTGTAAGTTGCTTTGGAATAAGGCGTCTGCTAAATGCCAAACATGTAAATGTAAATGACTAGAATCACCCGCTTCTGTAGACACTTCTGTAGACACAAACTCCCTCTGTCCTCATCAGCCCTCTGAGGTCTGAACCCAGCTACTCTCCTCATGAGCTTTACTGTGCAGCCAGAACGCAGGGAAGAGAGAGAGAGAGAGAGAGAGAGAGAGAGAGAGAGAGAGAGAGAGAGAGAGAGAGAGAGAGAGAGAGAGAGAGAGAGAGAGGGAGAGGGAGAGGGAGAGAGAGAGAGAAAGCAATAGAGCAAGGGAAGAAGAGAAGATGATGGACAGGGGGAGGGAGAGAGGGGAGACATTGGTAAAAGAAAATATATATCTAGTTTGTACTAAAGTGGATGTGTATGGGACATCACAAATGGTCAAAATCACTGTTTTCATCCCTAGTTTCAATATTTTACAAGTAAACAGGTACAGGGTTGGAAAACAAAATAAAACTGTTTAAACAAAGACTGCTATTATTTGTCACTTGCCACTGACTGTTTGCAATAAAAAGAAGAAAGTAAACAGGTACAGACATACAGACATATTGCCATGTAAATTCCATAGGAATAATGTTTATCTAACTTCAGCAAAGTGTCTTAATGATGAGAGAATAAGACCTTTCCCTTCTGATAGAGAAGGACATAAACAATTACATTGAGTCCACACGCGCGCGCACACACACACACACACACACACACACACACACACACACACACACACACACACACACACACACACACACACACACACACACACACACACACACACACACACACACACACACACACACACACACACACACACAGTGGGGGTCCATGGTCATGGCCCTCTGGTAACAGGTGTCTCCTCTGTGTGTCCTATTGTCCAGACGCTCCCCTCCCCCTGAATAACCAGACAATGACGTGTGAGAACTATGAATACCTAAATGATGAATATGTTAACATGGGGGGTAGACTACGTCTGCATGTGTTTAAACATTCATTTCAATATGCCACTTTAACCAGGCACCATTGTTAGCATATGCTCTTTAGGCCCAGGGGGAGGGGTAGCAGACATCTGTCATCAGACAAGGACAGGTCAACTCTGTCTGCTTCTCTCATCTCAGTACATGGGTAAGAGCATCTCAGGACATGGGTAAGAGCATCTCAGGACATGGGTAAGAGCATTGCATTATGGGTAAGAGCATCTCAGGACATGGGTAAGAGCATCTCAGGACATGGGTAAGAGCATTGCATTATGGGTAAGAGCATTGCCGTAGCAAGGACATGTTCTAATTATGTAACATCAAACTCTCTGATCCAGGTGATTGAAGCTGTAGTTGTGTCACCTCTTGAGTTCCGTCCAGTCTGGTCGTCTGCTGCTAAGAGAGATCTGAGAAAACATCGCTCCAAACAAAGCTGCTAGATCAGCGCTCCACTGTTCAATGCGCACAAATGTTTTGGAAATTCATAGACATCTGGCATGGCTTCCTGTGGAAGATAGATTACAATCCAGTCTTCTGATCTTCTTCAGGAATGTCATAAAGGAGAGAGGGGGGGGGGAGGACATGCACAGATAAAGCAGGATGTGTGTTGTGTCATGCACATTGTGTTGGTGTAGTTAAAACGTTCTTTGAGAAAAGCATGGAGTTACTGACCCCTCTACCTTCAGTAGGAGCACTGTTCTTAACCCAAGCATTTCTCTTAAGTTCCTCAGCAACAATATGTTAGAAAGATGAGATAATGAAATGAGATGAGATGAGATGAGATGTGTCCTTTTTCTAGAGGAAAACTAAATACAATAAAGTGTTTTGATCAGTTTTGGTAGAGTACACAACATAATAGTTTCTGGCCTGTTGCTTTTAAGTTAAATGCAAAAAATGCATTTATACATTTAGAAATGTTTAGAAGTCGTGCTGCAGTCTGTCGTGGTCCTCACAACCCCTTACCATCACTCCAGACCAGGAGGGAGGAGGCCGCAGTGAAGCTGGTCAGGAACATGCATGACGAGGTGCAGCACTGCAGTCTGTCGTGGTCCTGGCGTTGACGACAAGAGATGAGGAGCAGCAGATGACATGTTAAGTAGAAGATGACGGAGCTCTGTGGCTGCAGTCCTGTTAGACATCAGGGGGTTTGGCTTGTCTCAGTGTCTCTGTAGCCTACTGTGCTACTACATCATGGCTGGGTTACCTCTTAAATATATCAAGTTGTACATGTTGGGGCCTTCGTTGCATAAGATGTTCTCGATCACTCCGATACTGAGACGAAAGCAGCTGGCTTACTGTGGACCACTCTCCTCTATTCTCAGACTCTTCACAATTGGATCCAGATACAGATGGTGTCTGCCAGTGAATGCCAGCGTGGACCTGATGCCCTGCCAAGAGCCAGACATCCATTATCTCACAGACAGATTACCCAGAGAGCACTGGGCTGTGTCGTGGGGGTTGCGGAGGGCAATCTATTGACTGTTTCAGTTTCCATACGGGTTTCTATAGGGTCTCTATAGGGTCGAGAGTTTTCTAAAGAGCCAACAAGCTCTCATATTTTGTTTTTCAATACAACCCATTCTTCTATATTTTCCATTCTAGTTCAAT